>NC_079490.1:108209223-108812973 GCF_020520425.1 Spinacia oleracea | reverse complement strand
AATGAAATTCAATGCAAAATCAAAAACTAATATAATGTAACACAAAGAATATAACATTGGTATATATAGGATTTTTAATAAAAAAATAACAATTTAATAGATTTCGTGCATCGCACGGACTAAAATCTAGTATATATTAAGACAAACCTAATACTCCCTCCGTTTCTTTTTGTTGTATCCGTTTCCTTTTTAGTCGTTTCATAATGTTGTATCCACATAGAATCTTTTCTATTTTTGGACATACATTTTTTCCTAAAATACCCTTACATTTCAATCTAATTACCAAAATACCTAAAGATTCTACCCATATTCCCACCTAATTTTCCCCACCCATAATATTTTATTCATTTAACCCACCCAGCTCCCTTATTAAATTAATAAAACCCTAACGTCACTCTCACCCCCTCTCTCCTTATAAACCGTCCCTCTCACCCTCTCTCTCCTCATTCTCTTCGGATCCCTTTCTTTTTCTTAACTCTCTCTCCTCCTGTCTCCCTCTCTCTCCTCAAGAAATCTCTCTGTTTCTATAAAAACCCTAACCTTCTCCGCCCCTGTTCTTCGATTTTTTTGGTGAGATCTCTCAGATCTTTGGGTTTTTCGCTCAAATTTGTTCTCAAACTTTAACCGGAACCACATTCCGGTGAGATCCCCTCTAGTTTTGTCCCCTTTGTCGTCCCAAATCCCGGTTGGTAATCGATTCTCTGGTGAAATTTTTTTGGGGGATAAAATCGGAGTTTTATTAGGGTTTTATTAATTTCTGAATGGGATCCTCTTCCTCCAAATATCTTCCGAGTAATTCGGTGGGTACTTCTGGGCAACGAATTCCTGACCCAAACTGTGATTGGGGCTCGAAATGCAATTGTCCCAACAACGACCAGTCGTATTCTGGCGAGTATCTGAATAATTTGAGGTTGACCCAGAAGGAGAACACGAGTACCCGAAATTATCTCAAAGCTTGGTTTGAGAAAATGAAAGTGGAGCCTGGTGAAGAGGTGGAGTCCAAATACGACGATCGAGTCCCCACACCAGCAGATCTGAGATTCTTTGGAGGAGACGAATCTGATGAGGTATATTTACTTATTTTTGGGTTGTTTTCCTGATTTTTCGAGTTAATTAGGGTTTACTCTGTTTTTGGGATTTTTTGTGTTTCTTGGAGAAAATCTGTGATTTTTGGTTGAAACGTAGGGTTTATAATAAAAATAGGGTTACTCTGCATGTTCTGATTTATTGTGATTTTTTGTGAATTTTTATGATTTATTTTCATTTGTTGATGATTTTTGGTTATTTTTTTAGATTTAACATTGGTTCATTTGTTTTCGGTTTATTTCAACATGCATGTCCGGAAAATGTTGATCTTATTGTATTGTCATGAAGTAGTTTGATTTCATCATGCATGTCCAAAAAATGTTTGATTTTTTGTGTTAAATGATGAAGTTTTCGAATTGCATGTCAGATATCCCTTGATATTTTTTGTTAAATGATGAAGTTTTCTAATTGCATGTCAGAGATCCCTTGATTTTTTTTGTTAAATGATAATTTTTCGAATTGCATGTCAGAGATCCCTTGATTTTTTTTGGTTAAATGATGAAGTTTTCGAATTGCATGTCAGAGATCCCTTGATTTTTCTCGAATTTTATGACTTTTTTAAATTGCATGTTCAATACCATGAATGTTGGTCTGCTTTGGTTGATTTGGATGTTCAATTCCATGATTATTTTGATGATGTTGTTCTTTGATCTTGTTAAGTTGATCTAGTTCAGTTGCATGTTGCATGTTCTTTAAATTGCATGTTGAATCCCGTGGTTGTTCTTTGGTGATGTTGTTCTGTTCAGACATGTATGATGGTCTTCGTATGATGATCTTGTGACTTGATCTTTTTATGATGATCTTGTTCAGTTTAAATAATAAACCCATGAATGTTTGTGATGATCTGAAATATATTAAACCTATTTTATGTCCCCTCTTGATTGCAAGGAACCCAATCAGTCTGATTCATTCGACCTATACTATGTGGGTGAGTGTGAGAACACAACTGCTGGTCCAGAGGTTTCTGATGGGCAATGTTCGGTTTCGTCCCCAAACGTGAAGGAAGATGAAATAAAAAAAAAGCCACCTAAGGGTGTTGATGATGCTTAGAGATAAGTGTGTCTTCTATAAACCCTCTTTTAATTATATTTGGATTGCTGGTTAGCTGTGGAGACATAAGGTGGAGTAGCCAACAACTGTGATCTGTTGTTGGCAAGGGGTGTTGTTGTTTTGTTGATGATGTTATAGGGTTTGGAGTGTATTCATGTCCTCTATTATTGCCTTGTTGCTTGAAACATGTTGCCTTGTTGATTGATGAATGTTGCCTTGTGTGCTTGCTGGTTTTAAAAATGTTGCCTGTTAAAAATTGTTGTGATATTGGTATAAAACCTTATGTACCCATTGATCTGTTTGTTGGTTAACAACTGTGATCTGTTTGTTGATTGTCAACTGTGATATGTTTGTTGGTTGATTAGTGTTGCCTTGAGAGGGGTGAAAGCATATGGGATGGGTTTATGAATAAAATTTTAACATGTGATTGGAAAAAAATTGTTTCATTAAAGTCCCCTCTTATTGTTTGCCTTTCCTGAATGCTTGGTCTGTGATGTTAGGGTTTGAATGAGGTCTGTGATGAGTCTTTCAGTGCTGAGAAACTATCCATGTTTCATAAACCACAGTGCGCCATTAGCATCCAGCCGTAGGCTGTATGAGGCTTTTGTGTGCTAATGGTTTGTGAACATGGTGTGCTTCAATGAAGCTTGGGGACATCTGAGACCAAAACTTACATGATTTGTGATGGCTTTCCGGTCTTTTGCCAGTTTCAATGTCCTAGGAAACAATGAAATTGAATCCTTTACATATAAACTGGCATTATACATGTCTTGTATATTTAGTTTTTAGTTGTCCCATTAAGTACCTTTGTTATGTTACATCGATGATTAGTCTTTCATATGCTGAGAAACAATTCAAGTTACCTACACTCACTCGTGCTGCCATTAGTATCAGTGATGATGCTTCTCAGGCGCTAAGTGTGTGTAGGTTGAATTTGTTTCAATGATGCTTGGGGACATCTGAGATGAATTTTGATGTCATGCATGTTTCACTTTTGTTAGTTAGGTGGTCCTTCAAAGGGGATTGACTTATTGTTAAATATCCAATGCGATATTTCACAATTTGTCAATTCCCTTTGGAAGGACCACCACGACACTTAAACAACATGTTTGATTGTGGTGTTAATGATAATCAATAATGTTATAGGTTGATATCCTGAGATTTATGTTTCAATACTTGTCCTTTAACTCCTTTTGTCTAATGGAGTGATTGTCATTTCACATGATCAGTAGTGAATATCAATCATTCCGTTAGGCAAAAGGATGTTAAAGTTGAGAAAATATTGATACAATAGATCAATGATGCTATTCAACAACTCTGAGATTGAAACCCTAATGTTTGCTAATGTCCCATGTGTGAGTTTGATCATTGTGATCTGTGATGTAATTGTTGATTATCTTAGATTTTGGTTTCTAACATATTCCCTCGTCCCCTTTTACAAAAGGGGATAAATTTCATTTCACAAACGAAGAAGTGATCATGTAATCCCTTTTGTGAAAGGGTGATGAGGTTGTTAAAATTTAGAAACATACTAAATATATGGTGTAAATCAACCTAACTGAGATTGTTGTGCCTTGTCCATTGCTGCCTTGTTATTTTTTTTGAGTCATCTATGATGAGTCTTCATTTGCTGACACTCAAACCCTATATTCCATTAACACTCATGCGCCATTAGCATGAATAATGCTTCTCAGGAGCTAAGTGTTGGTGGATGGGGTTTGTGTGAGGGATGCTTGGGGACATTCTGAGATGGTTGTGTGTACTTTCTTCTATGTACTTGATGCCTTGTTCTTGATGCTTTGTTCAATGATGAATTGGTTTAAGCATATCGAAATTTACTTTTGTTGACGCATCGGTTTCTAAGTGGGAAGATTTTCCATCTGAAAATGATGTGATATGCATTCTTTCCACTTAGATGCCGATGTGTTTAGAGAAGTGATTTTGCATATGACTTTCTAAGTATGTTGTAAGTAACTACCTTGCCTTTGCTTCCTTTCTCATGCCTTGTATTTTTTGAGTTGTTCAATGATGAAATGGTTTAGTAACTCGAATATTACATCTTTTGACGCATCGGTTTCAAAGTGGGAAGATTTTCCATCTGAAAACGATGTGATATGCATTCTTTCCATTTTGAAGCCGATGTGTTCGAAGTTGTGATTTTGCATGTCCTGAGTTTCCTAAACTTTTAGTACCCTCTGTCAAATGGAGTGACTTTCCTTTCCCATTTCTGTTTGTGTTAGTCATTCACTCCATTTGGGAGGAGGATATTAAAGTATAGGATTCAATGATGATGAACAAATACAAACTGAGAACAACATGTCCCCATGCTTTGCCTTGGCTTGAAAATGAATTCATGTGTTGCCTTGAAAACATAAAGATGTCCCCTTCATGGTTTAAGGAATGGCTGACTGATTCAATTGATGTTTTGTGTTTCAATTACAACTAGAAATAATAAACATGATTGTGATTATGATGAACAAAAACTAAACTATGATTGTGATTACCTAGTTATTGTTGCCTTGTGCATTGCTGCCTAGTTATTGTTGCCTTGTTCATGCTGTCTTGTTCATGTTGCGTTGTGCATTGTTGCCTTGTGCATTGCTGCCATGTTCTTGCTTCCATGTACATGTTCCCTTATGATTTTGCATGCCCTGAGTTCATATGTGATTATGCCATGTACATGAATAAGTACATGAATGTGAGTATGATGAACAAAAACTAAAGATTAACAACAATAAATTGATTCATTCATTCTTCCAGTTGATATGTTGCTTCCAAAATGTTTTAAATACATGTGATGCTTTCATTCAAGCTTACAAAAGTGACATTCTGTTTGTTCTTGTAACTTTTAAAACATATTCCCAAAACATAAAAAGTAATCTCTCGTTCTTGCTCTATACTTCACTGATTTGCTCTCCATTCATCAACAAGTTGTTTGCATTCATTCACAGCCCACCTTGGGGCCTTAACTTGTTCTGGCAGATTCCCCTCATCTTCTAAAATCTTTTTCTTGTTGTGTGGGAGTTGGTAGTTGTTGTCCCCCTTGTGTTTCAAAATTTCATTTCCAACATATTGAAGTGACATCCACACATTAGATAGAGTCTTTGCATGCAGTTCATTATATGCCTCAGTCACAGCACCACTTAAATCTTCAACTGTTTTAGGCATCTTTTTGTGCATTAGTGATTGAATTGACCTAAAGAACCCCAAGTCTAATATGTGTTGCAAATTTGAACAATATTAAAATAATGTTGCTATAAGAATGTAGATATAATAGACTTATCTGGAAGATGCGAACAATCGGATGAACATGTAACGAACAATTACTGCGCCGTGGATACCACTGTCCTAAAAGACGATTCCGCACTACCTCCTGGTGCAGTAGAAAAAAAGCGGTCGCCCTCCAGGATTAACACAGCTCCGAATTTATGTGCACGCACAAACCCGAATGGAGTCAGAACATATGCCCAAAACCGAGAGCAATCTGGGAGAGAAAGCATGTGTTTGATTTTTCTGGAATTGTGTATTGTGTATTGTGTATCTTTTGGGAAGGTACAAAGTTTGATTAAATAATCAAACTTTAGGAAAATCAAGAGACCAAAAAGGGCTAGAATAATAAAGATTGTAACGGCCGCCATTAAGGCTAATTAAACCAACGGTTACGTAATCAATACAGATTCCCGTAACAATGTTTTAACCGAAACAACCCGGTACGAAAAGAATATGTAAGGCCCACAAACCCACCCCACGCCCGCGCATCACATTCCCAAGGGCCCAAGGCCCATGGCACTACCCAACCCGGCCAGCCGGCACGCGCGCACGAGTTTGTGCTATGTGTCCACCCATACCACTCTCACACTTTCTCAAACAAGAGTTAGACCTTCAACCCAATGTATAAACAAAGAGGAAATGAGTAGTACTTTCAATGTGGGACAAAAACAACATTCACATTTTTACACTCTTTTCTTTTGTATTTCCTAACAAGAACTTCCAACAATCCCCCACAGGTTCGAAGATGAGAAAAAGAAAGAAAAGAATGAATTGGTTTTGGACAAAACATACCAATTGAATAGGTGCCAATGTCTTTCGACTTGAATTAATACTTAGTGACATTTGAGCTATGATCTCTTTCCTACCAAGTGACTTTCGTATTGAACTTGATAGGGAGTTAGAAACCCGTCACTCAAAGCACGCAACTGAATATGTATGATATTCTGACTCCGCGAATAAAGTGACGCCTTATACTGGCCATACGTCCGACCTGGTGTGAGGGGGTCGAAAAAGAGCGAGGCTAATGCGTGACCTTGTCCCTCGTGGGTGTGACGATTCTTTTTATTCAATCAAGTGTAATTGGATTTCCTGTGACTATACACCCAATTGACTAGTAATATAGGAGTCGCCATTCAGTTTTTAACGACAATGAGAAAAACTGACAAAACCCGGTTATCGTGACATAAAGGGAGTGCAATTATGTTTGACCACGACAGCCGTAGGTTCCCTTGTGATCCCTGGTGTGGGGATCTCTCAATATACACCCGCAAGGTAGAGATTGAGGGTTCGGGGGACTGTAACTACCGAGAGGAGTAATTCGCTCGTCGATAACTCCGGAGGCAGGATATCCTTACTAGCTCAGCATAAATAATTGAAGGGACATGCGTTAACTATTAAACTAATCTGAGTTGATTTTAGCAATATGCAACATATAATACTAATTCGATCGTGATTATCTGATTTAAATAGCATTAAGGGACCTAGCATGATAATCCGATTTCCCAAAAATATCATATTTGTTAGGCGTGATAGAACAATCAGATTAGGTTAGTTTAACAGTTCATAAAAAGGGCGAGGAAAGCAGTTAAATCATCGAAAAGGGACACATTACGACGCACCCTTGAGAGGTGCGTCACGGTTCTCAGAAAATTAACCACTTTGACTTTGCTATTTCTCCTTTTTATTTAACGAATCTCAATTATGGGACATGATACGTTCTGTTCGATTTATGGATCGATTGCGACAGAACGCGTGAACAGTTTCGCAGCGAGAGGCTTAGGCTAAGGGTTGGAGTCAATACTCAGAATATAATTGTGTGTTGTTGTGTCCTTTCACGTCGAAACTAGGGGCCTTTTTATAGGGAAGAGTTCGTGGAAAGATAGAATTGCAGAGTTCTAATCCACAAAGAATTAGGAAAAAACACGTACCCAGGTATTTTCAACGCCCAGGCTTGGGCGCCGAAGATTTCGGCGCCCAGAGCCAGGCGTTGAAAATAGGGTCTGGGCAGTTTTGTTTAGTCAGATTCGGATTCCTAAAATCCGTAGAGTTTGAGATTAATTCGAGTCTTTTAGCGCTTATCAATTTTATGACGAAATGCGTCTGGGCCCGTTACGAACTCTAGGCTCGTTAGGATTTTAATTAATACGTAACTCTTATTTCCGAATTCTATTAGGAATAGGATTCTCGCGGTTTTCTATCTCATTTAGGATTTATGTTGGAATGCAACACCTAATTCTGACAGGTTTCTATCCTTTATGATTTGCCACTTTTAGAAGCTACCTTTTACGGCAGTTTACTATTTTTAACAGGTTTCCATAAATAGCAGGTTTCGGGTGAAATGAAATGGGGAATTGAGATTCGTTTATTTTATAGGAGATGCGTTGTCAAGTGGAGTTTTTATGCTTTCATCATCGAACCTTTCCCTTGCGGGAATGGGGACAAAAGTAGGTGTCTACAGTTAGCCCCCACTTTGACTGAGTCTTGGAGTAAGACGATGGTCAAAGTATTAGACGGAGTGCGTCACACAAGCCATGGTGTATGTGACCTGCTTTGCGAGGGTCTCACGAGCCCCCGAGTGATAACATTTGACTTAAGGGTCATCACTTGAAGTGTCGACATATCCCTCACGCGTCATCGGGATATGTCAACTGATAGTATAGAAACTTCCTCACTTTGTCATTGGAAGGATCTAAAGGTGCGTAGAAACTCCCTCACTTTGTCATTGGTAGTAGCTACAGATGTTTTCGAAATTAAAGCTGTAAAGTGTAATTGGGCCTGGACAAGCCCAATCACGAGGTAAAAATGTTTTTTAAAGATTCTCATTTTCAGGGCTAGCTAAACGAGAAAAACCCCCTTGTTTTTATAGGACGTAAAACGAAGGAAAATCCAGTATATCGCTCTTTTTTGGAAGAACGGAAAAACCAATCCTTTAATTTTTGGAAAAAGGGAAAACCAATCCTTTAATTTTTGGAAAAAGGGAAAACCGAAAAAGGTTATCGCTGCAGCGACTAAGGACCTGCGCGGTTAGTGACGCAGACCCCACCCGCTGAAGGTGGGCGAACCTGTCCGCTGAGGGTGGACGCCCCGTCCGATAGAAGTGGACGAATCTGTTTTGATGTTTTGAAAATAAGGACCTACGCGGTTTGTGACGTAGACCCCGCCGGCTGAAGATGGCGAACCTGTCCGCTGAGGGTGGACGCCCCGTCCGATAGAAGTGGACGAATCTGTTTTGAAATTTATTTTGCTTTTTTGAAAATAAGGACCTACGTGGTTTGCACCGTAGACCCCGCCGGCTGAAGATGGCGAGCCTTTTTTGAAGATTTTATTTTTTTCGAAAACTGAGGACCTGCGCGGCTAATGACGCACACCCCGCCCGCTGAGGGTGGGCGAGCCCATTATGAATTTCTTATTTTGCCTATGTAGAAGGGCTTTTGTGATTACAACCTGTTGGTGGGTCGTAATATTTCCTGATTAGATGTGTCCTATAAGTGGGTCCACACTATGTATATTTTTGTTTAACAATATATTTTTTGAGATATCCAAACATGATATGGTGTATGGCGCAGTCTGGGAATGTGATTTTGATCGCGCGCTCCTCGTTGGAGTTTATTTTTTCGCGAGCCCCCAAGCACTGGGGCTCGTCGGTTGTTTTTTTGCATCTTGTAATCATGTTTGGGGTCATGCTCGTATGTGCGAGCGACCTTCTATAGTAGTGTGCTACTTTTAGCGAAGCCGTGGAGTGCGACTTTAGTTTTTCAGGCGACATCTGATTTTAGCTTGGCCCGGATTAACCCTTTGACAGACAAACATTTTTTATTTGGAAAACCAATGACTTGACGACACATATTTTTGGTGTTTCGATGAATGACCATGATATTTAACTTGCTTTTTTTGAAAGTGTACACAAGCATTTTCTAAGACGAGTCTAAGTTTCAACTAAGTTTTAATGTTATTATTTTTTGCTTATTTGGGAGCTAAAGGTGCTTTGGGCTTGATCTTACTTACAATAGGGCCTCGTGTTTTAGCAACACGGTCTTAAGTCCTTTGCTGTTCCGTGTTTTGTGAAATCTGAGCCTTGGGCTGCATTTTCAGCGCCCAAGTTCAGGCGTCAAACATTTCGGCGCCCAGGCGTGGGCGCTGAAAGTCCTTTCCTGGTAATATTTGACTTTTGGATTTCCTAACACATTTCCGAATGGGATCAGGATGTCATGGGGTGCGTTCAGCTATATATAGAGGCTAGATACGTCCTTATTTTCCACCACTCTCAAATTCTTTCTCTCTTTTTGCTGTGCTCTAATTATTTACTGCTTTTGCCATGTCGATCCCTACTTTCTCACTCCAACGGACTGTTAGGCGTTGGCTACGAGCCCTTACTCCCACAGAAAAAGCTTTGTTAAAAGAATACCACTTAGAGGCACTTTTAGGTTTACAACAAATTAATATTGATTATAATTTTCTGCATGCTGCCCTAAGCTTTTGGGACTCCGATCATCATGTTTTTTCCTTTCGGGGCAATGAAATATGTCCTTTGCCTGATGAATTTGCTGCGATCCTTCGTTATCCTACTAATGCTACTCCTGTTACCCCTGGCACTATTGAAGAGGGTAAAACAATCATAAGGGCTTTCCTAGGTCTAGATGATAACATGTTTGCTGAAATTGTTGTAGATGATAAGGTTAACTTGGCGAAACTTGTAAAACATCACTTTAGGCCTAGTAAGAATATGACCGAACAAAAATTGAACATTCGAGCCCTTGTATTTTGCTTGTTGAATCATTATTTGCTGTCGAATAATAATGGTGAGTTCGGTGACATAAGTTTGATCCCCTTGATTAGCCAGATGGAAAGTTGCTATTCTATCATGCCGTTGGTTGTTGCCGAGACTTTGCTGAGTGCGGATGAACTGAAGAAGGATGCCAAATCCGAACATTTTAAGGGAAGCCCCCTATTACTGCAGGTAATCGATCTTTCCCTTGCGCACATGCACGTTTTTTTTTGCATATTTCTTTTTGCCTGGGGCTGAGTTTCAGCGCCCAGGGCTGGGCGTTGGAATATTCGGCGCCTGGTCCTGGGCGTTGAAACTGTGCCCCAGGAACCTTTTTTTTTCTTTCTTTCATTTTTTGATTCGATCGTACCTGTTTTTGCAGATTTGGCTTGCGGAACGGCTTAGACTTTTGGAAGCTCCAGCCGATCCTAAACATTATCGCCCTATAGCTTTGGGTAACCGAAAATACTTGCACCAAGGCCAGGACGAGGCCGAATGGACCTCCTTTTTTACTTATGGTATTTGTTCTATTAAGTGGGTGGTACCATGGTGGGGTTTGACCACTATGACAGGGGGTTCTGATGTAACGGTTTATGTTTCTTTATTGGGGCTATCTCGTCCCATTTATATTTTCCCTTACCGAGTCATGCGTCAATATGGTTTAAGGCAGACTATCCCCTTTTCTGATACGGTACCACCTAAGGTAGCGGCCTTTGCACAAACACGGGTCCTAGCGTGGGCCAAGTATTATGATGGTCTCCCGCGTTGGGCCGTAGCTACAAATGGCTTTGTGGGTCTTTCTGAAAACTACAAGTTGTGGATGAGCTCCGATGACAAAGATGTGAGGACCGAGGCTCGAAATGGGGAGCCGGCTGAGCTTTTGATACCTCGTATTCGTGTTAAGTATGAGGGTCCTGATTCTGCCAGACCTCGTACCTATAGTTTTAAGACTGTGAAAGCTCGTCCTGATCGAAAGCGAAAGGAAGTTCCTCCCCGTTCCAGTTTCATGCCTAAAAAGATGCCTACCATGAAGGGGCCTGGTGTTGTTAAAAGAAATGCAAGCTCTCGCGGAGATCGTCGCCGGAACAATGTATGGGTTAGAAAGGCTCAGCCGCCTGTAGAAACAGTGGCTAGTCTAGTTGATGATAATAACCCTTCTCCCACCATTGCCTGTGCCTTCGAGGCTGAGCGGGCTATAATTGAGAATGTTTCTGAAGCCTTGTCATCTTTGGAAATTAGTGTCCAGGAGCCGGTTCTTATGGAGATTGATATTGGGGCAGCGCAGAAGACTATGGGGGTGGATCCTGCGAACATTGCTCTCTACAAGACTTTATTTGATGATCCGGAAGAACTAGAGTAGTGTAGTTCTTTGCTAGGGTGTAGGTGCCCTTTATTTATTTCAGTTGTGTTTGTTTTTTATTCCTAGCACTTTGTTTTCCTTCTTATTATATTTTAATAAAGGCGTATTTTTAGTTTTTATTTATTTTTGTTTCTCCTCTTTTTTATGTATTTTATATGTCTAACACTTATTGCAAAGAATATTTTTTTATTTGGACCGAATCCTTGGTAAGGATTGCCTACGTATCTTGTCAGAATCAGGTCGCGCGTAGTTCTAGCTTTAGAATAAGTTCTAGTATGCCGGATTTCGGTAGATATGTCCTGAAGTGGAAACATATTACTTAATTGGTCAAATGAGTGAAGTATTTGCCATTATTTTCATCTACCGTTTTTTTTTTGCCATAGGTTGCGTAAAATTCGACCAATTTGTATAGCTGTATTCTTGGTAAACCTATTTGGATACGTATTGTACCCCCCAAGTGTTCGTTATTTTTCCGATGTGTGCGGATAAAATGACGAGCACTTTCGAAAAAGAAAACTTTTGGCAGGCAGAGAGTTTCAACGCCCAGGCTGGGGCGTCAGAAATTTCGGCGCCCAGCCCTGGGCGCTGAAAATGACTTTGGGCGGTCATTTATTTGACGCTTTGCTTCACATGTTCCTGCGTTTATTTCTATTTCTTTTTTTTTTTGTGCCTTGATATTTTGCTTTTAAAGTTAATTTTGAGGTTATTTTGGAGGTTTTTTTGACTGTTAGCGTGAAACGCATTTTTGTCCAGATTAATTTTTTCTATTGGCGACTCAAAACAGTTTTGAAAATGGAGTTAGGGTGTGGAATTTATGAAGATCTTTGTGTAGGCTTTGGAGGTGGGTTGTTAGTGAAGGGTATGATGGAATCTATGTTTTATGAATCTGTTTTTTTTGGTAACATTTGCATTGTTTTAAATTTTTGATTTCCTTTGATTTTAGGTTGCATGGATTGGTTCTGACACTGGTTGGCTTTTTAGGTTTTGGGGATATGAATGGGATATTGTGGTTTATTTTGTGGGTTTCGGGAATTGATTCTCATGGCACTATTTCAAAACCGAGTGGGCTTTGTTTGTTGGGCCTATAGTGGGCCGCTTCTTTATTATTTTTATTTTGCAAGTACATTTGGTGTTTATTTAGTGTTAGAATAAAATTTTCAGGAGAAATATTACGCCTTTATTGATTCGGAAAGTAAGGAAAACACACTGAAATAAAACTGACCCATATTCTAAAGGGCCTTAGGACCATCTAAAGTCTCTATTATTTTTTCTATCAATCTAAAGAACTACTAGGCGCTTTTTACTAATGGTGCTCTATGTGGCTCAAGCCTGGGGTTTAGTCTCATAAAACTTTGGTCCTTCACCGGTACTCATCTTGAATTCCATTCCTTTTGCGTTGACCCACTGATATGTCTTCACCCATCCGTTCTCGACCTCTTCTAGTGTTGATGCAGGAGAGATTAACCGGGTTGGATCGAAACCTTCATCTTGTAAAGCTAGGGTAGTCATCACAGTCTCGTCCTCCATAGGCCTCGATTCGTTAAACAATGTCCACAGAGCCTGGTTGTCCAATATTTCAGCTGTTTTAGTCTTGGTGAGGTGGGGTGCCTCATCCAAGGTGTGGCAGTCATGGAAAATTTCAAATCCGGGTTTTAGCAAGCCATCCTGAACGAAGGGTTCAGGGAAGTCACAGCATGGGTGTTCTTCTCCTTCCCGAATGAACATCCCGTTAAGGGTCCTTTGATATGGGGGAAGGAGGGTGGTTTGTTTGGTTTTGTTAAAGCGTAGCCTAGATAGGCGGTTAGCAATATCTTCCTCCGTTGGTTCATAACCTAAGCCAAAGGGAGTAGATTTTTCGGGAAAAGGATGGAATGTGCATTCCTTCTTCCTTATGCCCAATGGGGTTCCTGGAAAATAGCCTTGAGCTAACAGCATTCTAAGGATGACTCGGGATGCGTGCGGGTCTAGGAATGCTGGATCATAATCTTCGATGAACTGGATTGTTTCTTCCATTTGAAACCCATAGAGGTCGTCTGCAGTTTTGGCCGTTCCAACCATAGTACAACTGACGTCGAGAGGAGGGGCGCGGATTTCTAGTATTACCCCGTTATGGTTAAGTTTAACCATTTGGTGCAAGGTAGAAGCCACACCTCCTAAGTCATGGAGCCAGGGTCGCCCCAAGAGGAGGTTGAAAGTGGGCTTGATGTCGATAATTTGAAACTCCGTGGTGCGTGCCACAGGCCCGATTTGTATGGTAAGGTTGATTTTACCCAATACAGGCCTTCGGGAGTTATCATAAGCTCGTACCCCTTGCGTGGAGGTTTGGAAATCATCATTTCCTAGCCCCAAGCAATGGGCGGTTCGCAATGGGCAGACATTAACCGTCGAACCATTATCTACGAGCGCTAGGGGGATGTTTTGTCCTTTGCATCCAACCACTAGGTAAAGGGCTTTATTGTGAGCACCCCCCCTCTTTGGGTAAGTCTTTATCAGTGAAAACTATGGCCTTTTCTCCGGCATCTCTCGTGACATGGCTAACCAATGAGTCAGGTGTGATATCTGTAGGTACTGAGATGAGGTCAAGTGAGCGAATAAGCTTTTCGCGATGTTCCTTTGAAGTACACATAAGATCCCAGATGGTAATCTCTGCCTTGGTTCTTTTTAGTTGTTTCAGGAGAGGATTTTCAATGACTTCCGCGACGGTGGCGTGCCGCCCGTTCTCAGGAGTTTGCCTGACCGGGATGTCGTCCATAGGAGGTGGGTGAATATCCGGTTGGTATATCCTTCCGGATCGGGTGAGGTTGTCGACCTCGGGCTCCTGAGGGGTGGTGTCAATGAGAGCATACCCGGGCCAAGTTTCAGTGAAGAGGTCCTGGCCCGAGACTTGAGATAGGTAAATATCTTCAGCATCATCGTTCCACACACCGCACACTTCCCTCTCGATTCGATCCATAGGGACCACAGCGAGTGGTGCACCTTGAGGTGTAATATACACCGTGGGGTCGAAATTCTCTGGTTGGTCGAGAGAGATGTGACAAGAGCCGAGTGGGCTCTTGTTGTTGTTGGGTTTGACAACGTTAGGGAGAGGTATTACTTCATCCTCTATCATGTCCTGGATCGTATGTTTTAGAGTCCAGCAGTTTTCAGTGTCATGCCCATTTCCTTGATGGAATTTGCAGTAAGTACCTTCGACCCAATATTTGTTTTTGACAGGAGGGTCACGGGTGGGGCCTATAGGTCTCAACTTTCCTTGATTGGTTAGTCTTTCAAAGGCTTGTACCAAAGTTGACCCGAGTGGGGCAAACTTTCGGTCTCGGACCCATCTTACAGGGTTTCTTCGGGCGGGAGCCTCTTCTACAGCATGGACTTCTTGGGCTTGGGATGTGTTACCCCGATTATAGGGGTTGGTCTTATATGTGGGTTTGCTCTGTATGGTTTTGGCAAGGTCGTCCTCGATCTTTATTCCCACATCATAAACTCTTTTGAAAGTGTCGAGTCCCAGGTACCTAAGGTGTTGTCTGTAAGCCGGGTCCAGGTTGTCAATGAATTTTTGGACCAATTCTGTTTCGAGAGGCCTATTGACTAGCTGGGCCGCCTGGTCCCTCCATCTAGCAAAGTAGGTTGTGAAACCCTCATTTTTCTTTTGGAAGAGAACTTCCAGCTCGCGCATGGTGACTTGTAAATCCATGTTCGACGAGTATTGCTTGATGAAGACATTGACAAAGTCTTCCCAAGTGGGGAAGAGCTTAGGGTCCTGGTGATAGTACCATTTGAGCGGCACAGGTTCCAAGGACAAAGGAAAGGCAGGTAAGTACATGGACTTGTCCACGCCTTTCAAGTTCATGGTATTCACAAAGCTCAGTAGATGATCACGGGGGTTGTCCGTGGCCTTGAACTTTGGTAAGTCAGATGAACTGAACTTTTCTGGTAATTTGCCAGGAAAAGGTTCAGGCTCGAGGGAGAAGTATTTGCTCCCCATGGTTTGCTGTAGGACCATTTTTCAATCCTTTTCTCATTTTCGAGGTCATTTTTGGCTTGCGCAGCCGCTAAGGCTTCGTTTTCCATTTTCAGTTGGCCCATAAGTTGGGTCATTTGGACCATCTGGTCTCGCAAATCTTCGATGGACATGTTTGGAGGTGCGAATTGAGGTTGGGGAAGCGGAGATCCTTGAAACGAGGGACGACGGACGGAGCTTGGAGTTACTAAACCTGGTGTTGGCGATGTATCTTCGAGACGCACTAGCCGTTGATTCCCTGATCGGCACCAAGTGGCAGGACCAGTCCTAGGCATAAGATAAGCTAAAGTTTAGGTTCCCAAAGTTTCAAGCATTACTTAGTCTAGACTTCGACTCTCTAAATTGGTTTTTTTTTCCGCTCTTTCTTCTATCGGTACACTTTTTGGTTGTTTTTTTTAATTTTGGTCATTCTTTGGATTTTCGAAACACTTGCCCATGTGACATTCATAGTTATTAGCATGTTCGGTTTTGATGCCGAGCATTGCCGTCGTAGAAGGCCCAACAACGACACAAAGAGTTATTAATTTTTCACGAGTCGCTTTTTGAAATCGAGTGCTTTTCTTACGCCCTCGTAGCAATTCTTTTTGATGAACATTTTTTTTTGCGCTACGTGTTTTCCTTTCGCTCGGGCACCGAGGCTGCTGCGCCTGACCAGAAGGCCAAGCAGCAACTTCAGCGCCCAGCTAGGGGCGTGAGAAATTCTGGCGCCCAGCCAGGGGCGTTGAAAATGCGTACCTGGCTGGTTCTCGTTTTCTGTCTTCTGTTTATGCGACTTCGACTTGCGTGCTTGCCTAATAACGTCCTTTACGCGTAACAGCGTTTGTGGGATTCGTTACAGGCCATCCCGAGCGTCGCTTATTTTGTGGCGATCATTCGGGTTTGCGGAACACGTGTTTTGATATAACTCTTTGGTAAATTAGTCTATGAATGTTTGGGCAGTTTTTAAGGTCGTTGGTTTTCTAGGATAGTTTGTCACACACAATCACATATTTCGCTACACATAACTACATTACAAACATGGATTTGAAAATTAAATATGCCACGTAGTTTATGATAGGCTTCTATGGGTAGTTTATTTGCGCCTGGCTTGGTACCGCTTCTATCGTAGATCCAACACATGCCCCGGTCGAGGTAGTGTCTTAAACAGACGAATTTCGCTCAAGAGGCCAACCGGCAAGTGCAAGCCAAGGGGGCATGCAGGCGAGAGGGACCTAATGGGCGAGCGATTGGGTTCAGGATAGGTGTACTACCTGCACAAGTACCGAGTGGGAAACATGCGCGGCGTATGCACCCCCCTATTGGCGAAAAAAGGTATCCTTAGTCCCAACTCCCGAGGGAGCCGAGATTCGTCATGATGTTCTGCCCGTTCACATTAATATGTTGATTTTCAGGTCGTCCCAACTTGATGGGGAAATAAACGCGGGGTAGGATCGTTTCACCCTTCGGCTATTTTGATTACCTACAAGCACGAGTATTTCCTTCACTATCCCCACTGGAGTCGCCACTGTGAGGGGGTCGAAAAAGCGCGAGGCTAATGCGTGACCTTGTCCCTCGTGGGTGTGACGATTCTTTTTATTCAATCAAGTGTAATTGGATTTCCTGTGAGTATACACCCAATTGACTAGTAATATAGGAGTCGCCATTCAGTTTTTAACGACAATGAGAAAAACTGACAAAACCCGGTTATCGTGACATAAAGGGAGTGCAATTATGTTTGACCACGACGGCCGTAGGTTCCCTTGTGATCCCTGGTGTGGGGATCTCTCAATATACACCCGCAAGGTAGAGATTGAGGGTTCGGGGGACTGTAACTACCGAGAGGAGTAATTCGCTCGTCGATAACTCCAGAGGCAAGATATCCTTACTAGCTCAGCATAAATAATTGAAGGGACATGCGTTAACTATTAAACTAATCTGAGTTGATTTTAGCAATATGCAACATATAATACTAATTCGATCGTGATTATCTGATTTAAATAGCATTAAGGGACCTAGCATGATAATCCGATTTCCTAAAAATATCATATTTGTTAGGCGTGATAGAACAATCAGATTAGGTTAGTTTAACAGTTCATAAAAAGGGCGAGGAAAGCAGTTAAATCGTCGAAAAGGGACACATTACGACGCACCCCTGAGAGGTGCGTCACGGTTCTCAGAAAACTAACCACTTTGACTTTGCTATTTCTCCTTTTTATTTAACGAATCTCAATTATGGGACAGGATACGTTCTGTTCGATTTATGGATCGATTGCGACAGAACGCGTGAACAGTTTCGCAGCGAGAGGCTTAGGCTAAGGGTTGGAGTCAATACTCAGAATATAATTGTGTGTTGTTGTGTCCTTTCACGTCGAAACTAGGGGCCTTTTTATAGGGAAGAGTTCGTGGAAAGATAGAATTGCAGAGTTCTAATCCACAAAGAATTAGGAAAAAACACGTACCCAGGTATTTTCAGCGCCCAGAGCCAGGCGTTGAAAATAGGGTATGGGCAGTTTTGTTTAGTCAGATTCGGATTCCTAAAATCCGTAGAGTTTGAGATTAATTCGAGTCTTTTAGCGCGTATTAATTTTATGACGGAATGCGTCTGGGCCCGTTACGAACTCTAGGCTCATTAGGATTTTAATTAATACGTAACTCTTATTTCCGAATTCTATTAGGAATAGGATTCTCGCGGTTTTCTATCTCATTTAGGATTTATGTTGGAATGCAACACCTAATTCTGACAGGTTTCTATCCTTTATGATTTGCTACTTTTAGAAGCTACCTTTTACGGCAGTTTACTATTTTTAGCAGGTTTCCATAAATAGCAGGTTTCGGGTGAAATGAAATGGGGAATTGAGATTCGTTTATTTTATAGGAGATGCGTTGTCAAGTGGAGTTTTTATGCTTTCATCATCGAACCTTTCCCTTGCGGGAATGGGGACAAAAGTAGGTGTCTACACCTGGATATTCTCATAGGTGCTCTAGAAAATAGCCCATATCGCAATTCTCATAGGAAGAGGCCACACTTCCACACCTACGTAGGTGAATCCCATCAAGTGTGAGCTACCTTCACACCACCAAAAATATGGATATGGGTTCATTAAGAGTCGTATGCTCAACCTCTTTCCAATTGTAGCAAGCACGTAATAACATCTAGGGGATGGACAAATATAAAATTTTGTGCTTCCGAATTGTATCATAATGTCGTCCTTTGAACTCTGAGAGTAGGAGTTCATTACTTTACAATTCATCCAATGGGCCTCAAGCCCATCCCTTCCAATGTTTCCAAAACTAGTTTTCATTATAGGCCTTTTCTCCGCTTTATTCATTTCAGACTTTACACAGCCTAAAGATTTACGCAATAGACAACATATCTTTGACGACCTAATGCCTCAAACGAATGTGTCTTCCTTCCATTATAGGCATGGTTGTCTGCAACAACAATTACAACTGAAGGAGCTGACTTCCCCCCACAGTGGAATATCTGCAAGCACATTCATCAACAATTTTGCGTCATAACCTGCCAATTCAATAGCAATAAATTCATATTCTATATTAGTCATATAAAGATTGCTTGCAAGTTTTCCAAGATACAACTCCACCCCCTAGGGCGAAGGCATAACCACTGTTGGAATGAACTTTATAATTTATAGATACCAAATAGGCATCACATAATCCCTCCAACACTCCTGGAAATTCGGAGTAGTGCAAACTCCAATCCATGGCACCCCTATGGTACCTGAAGCAATCACCTTATAGCATCCCAATAATAATTACTTGGGGTATGATTGTACCTGCTCAATCCACTTCACAAAATAATCAATGTCAAGCGTAGTGTAGTTCATATAACACTACTGACAATCTTAGCATATTCAAATTGACAAACTAGATCACCTTTATCTTTAAGTGGATGTTTAGATCAAAAAGAGTCTTAACTTGATCGAGATTAATTAAATGAGAAAAATATTTAAAGCAAATTTTTCAGCTTAGTGAGAAAGACTAAGACAAATGCCATTTGGAGGCTTTATGAATTTTACTCCCAAAAGTCATATTTGTCTCATCCATGTGGTTTATCATTTCAAAAACCTAAATTTAGAAATTATTTTATCTCATAATTCGATCCAAGTTAGTATCAAACATATCATATCATCCACATAAAGACAAACGATCACACAATCAAGAGAATCATGCTTAGAATAAATTAACACAAGAGTATGTCACCTTCAATAACATGAAAACATTACCAGACATAGTTTTGTCAAACTTATAATGCGTCATTTAGGAGCTTTCTTAAGTCATTCAACGTACGACTTAGCCAACTTACATACCTTGTTCTCTTGACATCTTAGATTCAGCCCTATGAGCTCAGCTTCATAGTGTAAAGTGCAATATACTTATGCTTTGCATCTTTTCATAACATTACACACTATCACCTATTGAAGAACAAATTTCATTAATGATATGATCATCCTAACAAAACATTCTCCATGCAGTGAGAATAAGATTAAATATGCACGTACCAACACATTAACCTTATCAAGCCGTCAAGTGTCATATACTTGACCTCGAACCTTCATCTTAACTTAAAACATTGCAATTTACAAACATTTACCAACAACATTATAGCGTGTGAGAACCAACAACATATGATTACCACAATCCAAACTGGTACACTCAAAGCTAATAGTTTAGGCTACACACATGCAATAAATCCCAAACATTACAAGCCAAGAAGAAGAGTAGTTTTAATGAAACTTATCATACCACTATGTACGTAAGTGTTTGAAACGAATCATTCATAGCTTTACAAACATACTCACCATAACCAATTTCGCGACAAACTTATTAGTTAGTCTCAAAAACTAGCTCACCCCCACATTGCACAATCTATTTACCAAAATAAATATTATGCATAAATGGGGCACAAGTAAAACGTATATGAATAATAATGATAAGTATTCATATATTATAAGGCAATTAAAGACTTCCTTACTACCGTGCCTGATGGATATACTACCATTACTGCACCTGTTTTCCAAGTAGTATATGAACAACCTCATTAGTATTGCTGGCATCACACGAAAAATAGTCATATCAACTGTGAGTCTAACACACCTGCACAATCTTACTAGCAACCAATTTCGTACTAGACTATTAAACTTGTGGCATATAATAAATTTACACCAAACCTATAACACAAATTATGATTTCCAATTCAAATATTAATTATTGGAATTAGTTAGTTACCTTGCCTATGTAAACTAGAAGAAGACAATTGAGAGAGAAAAGAACATCAATGGCTACTTTTCTTTGACATACCACGTCCATCGTATGCAAACTAGCCACGTGATTTAAATAAGCTTAGAGAATAACACAGATTTATTCAGCCCAGATAAATTAAGAATACGGAGCATCTTTTCGCTCTTATCCATATGAAGAGGAACGACTGAGTTGGATCAACTTACTTACTCGTTATTTTACCCTCAAGGTATAACATAAGACAATATTAACGGTATGGCCAATCACCAAAAGCCACAACTACCAAATTAAAAGAATAGCAAACAGAACCCTCATGGTCATTTTAGCTAACCTTTGACAACTCAATATACGACTAATACATTAGTTGATACTTGAACATTAATTACTCCATAGCTATGAAACAAAAGATGGAGAAACAGCTAACATATTAGGTCCTCTGTAAAACAGGAATTTCACTCAATTTTTGACTGCCAATAATGCTTAGTCCACAAGGTAAATTAAGTCGTATTTTGACCAGGTCTGCCGAGAACTATTAGGGCCTCAACATCATATAACAGGAAAATGCTAATACAAGAGTTGGTAATCTCCAAAAGACCAAAACTTTCTACTTTAGGTTCACCCTTTTAACCTGTCATGAGTAACATCTAGAGTTTCGGTTTACTCGTGTTAGATACCTAGCATTAAGCTATTGACCAGAAAATGAAACCCACATCTCCTGTTCGGGTGGAGAACTGTTATAAACGAATAGCCTTCATCACAATACAAGTTGTACTAAAACCAGTTTAAATATGTAAAAACTCAACTTACGAAAACGAAAAAGAACTGAACACGATCCTAACTCAGACCTAAGCCACATTAAAGACCACAATCATCATTGACAAAAAATTATACTATGAGCACCCAAGATCGAAACTTTCAACTTGGTCACCGAACTATGAAAGAACTACACACTTACAGAGAGCAATAGTGGACCTGGATTGAGACAAAGTCACAAAAGGTACCCAAAAAAACGTCCTCCCGTTTTAAACTGAAATAAGGTACATGAACTCACACGACAATAATGCAGCTCAAAAGACATCAACTTAACTGTAAGTCAATTTAGTTATGTGGTCCACGAAACTAACGCTTAAACTTAACAATGCAAAAACTTTATCAAAAATTCACACTATACCTCAAATTGCCAACCACTTTCTTCTCGTTGAGGTAAAACAAATTTAAACAACAGTACCGCTATGATCACAATCACCACCCTTTCGTCGTTATCATGAAGTATAAAATTAAAGTATGGTGTCTCACACGGAAGAGGTTCAAAGAAAAAGCACAGTTTGAAAGCCCATAGCAAATTATATCAAAACGTTAATTGTCAACCAGATAATCAATTAACCCAAAATAAATAAATAAATAAACCAGTAGATGAATCGGCAAAGCCACAAGCCATACCAGATGAAAGATGAGTATAACCATCCAAAAGTAATACACTGTAGCTTTAGGGTTTATCCTGGTACTAATAATCACAGCAATAATGTGATTTGTCAATTAAACAAAAATAATATTAACCAGGCACAACAAATTCATATTAATCGAATAGGACTTCATAATATACAATTTGCATATTGATTGATAGAATCACCGTACTTGCTTTCACAAATAACAACAATAAAATATCTACTAAATTAATATCAGTAGAAATTTAGAAAACTCCCCCTGATAACAACAATCTGATTTCAAGGCCAAGGAATATCAACAACAATTTCGTCTTTTCCGTTTTCGTATATTACCAGATCGTCTTAAAGGTCCGACCAATTAAAGAAATCAACATCTATAGAAACACCATAAAAAACATACGCAACATTGATCAATCGTCTTTTAGATTGTTGCAAATTTGAACAATATTAAAATAATGTTGCTATAAGAATGTAGATATAATAGACTTATCTGGAAGATGCGAACAATCAGATGAACATGTAACGAACAATTACTGCGCCGTGGATACCACTGTCCTAAAAGACGATTTCGCACTACCTCCTGGTGCAGTAGAACAAAAGCGGTCGCCCTCCAGGATTAACACAGCTCCAAATTTGTGTGCACGCACAAACCCGAATGGAGTCAGAACATATGCCCAAAAACGAGAGCAATTTGGGAGAGAAAGCATGTGTTTGATTTTTCTGGAACTGTGTATTGTGTATCTTTTGGGAAGGTACAAAGTTTGATTAAATAATCAAACTTTAGGAAAATCAAGAGACCAAAAAGGGCTAGAATAATAAAGATTGTAACGGCTGCCATTAAGGCTAATTAAACCAACGGTTACGTAATCAATACAGATTCCCGTAACAATGTTTTAACCGAAACAACCCGGTACGAAAAGAATATGTAAGGCCCACAAACCCACCCCACGCCCGCGCATCACATTCCCAAGGGCCCAAGGCCCATGGCACGACCCAACCCGGCCAGCCGGCACGCGCGCACGGGTTTGTGCTATGTGTCCACCCATACCACTCTCACACTTTCTCAAACAAGAGTTAGACCTTCAACCAATGTATAAACAAAGAGGAAATGAGTAATACTTTCAATGTGGGACAAAAACAACATTCACATTTTTACACTCTTTTCTTTTGTATTTCCTAACAAGAACTTCGAACAATATGTTACAATCTGGACTGTTTGCTAGCTGCTGAGTCAATATCAATGTAAACCCATCTTGCTTGTAATGTTGCTGCCATTCTTGATCATTTTGCAAAATGTGTGCCTTTGCATTGTTTTGAATGATGTATATCACCTTTTCCCCCTCATGTGGTGGCCATTTCTCTTTAATTGCTGGGATTAGGTAGTTGATTAGCATGGCCCTAGTTGCAATCTGATTCACTGACTTGATTGGTTTAGTCTCAATTGTCCCCTTCACTCTGTTTTTGGATGTTCTCTTTTCTGCCACTGCATCTGTGAATGGAAATATACCAAGTTTCCCATCCCACTCACACTGCCCATCTTGTCCCCACCTTGGCCTTGCTACTGCTGCCATGAACATGAACTTTGGAATCTTAGTTCTTGATTTTTCCTTCCTGTGTGGAAATGGTTCATTGTTTGCTAAATAAACTCTTTGACTTTTTTTTGTGTAAGATAGAACCATTTCTCATCGATGTGAATGAAATCATACATGCTGTAATATGTGGGATCATTAGGTATTGAGTAGTCCATTAAGAGACCAAGTACCCACTTCATCCTTGCCATCTTGCATTCTTCTGAAATGCCTGGATTCAAGGGACTTGAATGTGGTTTTATCTGTTTCCTTTTCACCATTCTCCAAACTGTTGTGGGACTCAAATTAAGCATCCTTGCAAGATCAATAATGGTTGTTCTATCCCCCATGCCTATGGAGGCTATAGACTCATATGTTACTTGAATTCTCTTCCTCCCACAGTTGTGATATTTGCTATCATAGAAATACGAATCCATGGCTGCCTTATGTGCCAATGCTCTCTGCCATATTAGTCTAATTGTCTTCCTTGTGTAACCAAACTTTATAACAGCCTGCCTATTTGTCCCATGAATGAGTTCATCTGAATGCTTTTCTTTTCTTAAGAGAAGGAACAACAAGATTTCCAACCTTAATTCGTTGTTAATCCTTGGGGTTCTAGGCTTATGATGATTTTGCTCTGTTTCTGTTTGATGAATTGGAGATGGTGGGAACTCTTGTTGTGTTGGCATGTTCAAATCAAACAAAAATGGAACTGAGTGGTTATCTGATATACCTGATGTATGCTGTGGTCCCACTTCAAATTCATGTGCATATTCTTGTCCCACTTCATTAAGATCTGGCAATTGTTGATTATGCTCAAAGTCCCCAATTTGATGAGCATTTACTTCACTTTCAGCATTTTGGGTTGCCTCATCATCATCATAATCTGAATCAGAGTTCGTGCCGTCTCCTTCATCATCGGAAAAACCGAGGAACTCGTCCTCCTCTTGATCTGAAGCCATTAATGTCCCTTTGCTGATTAATTATAGTGCATTTATTGCCTTTGGTTTTTTGTTGTTGTAACTGATCTTAAAACAGTTGGAATTTATGAGGGTTTTTTGGTAGAAATTGATCCCTATTTATAAAGGGTGTGTGGTAAATGTAGAAAGTTTGGAGGGAAAATTTGCAGCCAAAAGTTTGGAGGGAAAACTTTTGGCTGAAAATCTGTTTTTGGAGGGAAGTGTAAAAAGGGAAGTGGACTTTCCCAATTTGGGAAGTCTTCCCTCCGTTTTTTATTTTGTTGCTTAACTCTCATTGGATGAAATAAATCCAACTCATGTACTTTGGTCCCCACTTCAATCAGATTTTTTCTGATTTTTGATTAATTAATTGAAAATATCCCCTTTCCCATAATTCTTTAATATTTTCTCTCTCCTTACTTTATTCTTTAAAAAAAAAATCTCTTACACACAATCATTTCTCTTACACCCAATCATTACACTTATACCCATACAAACCAAGATTCTATTTTTCTTAAAAACCCCCCAAGATTCCAAATGGATACAACATTTAGAAATGGAGGGAGTAATACTTTGTATAATAAATTTTAATTTTATTATTTATGACTAGAAAAGTGAGGTCAAAGCAAGACAAATGAATAGTGTCAAAAGTCAAAATGGTGCAATTATTTAGGAACGGAGGAAGTATTTTAATTCGGCTTCATTCATTCCACACATTTTTGTAGTCTAAAAAATGAAATAAACCTAAAATCATCTTTCTGAAAGAGAGAAGCTGAGAGTCTGGTAAGTAGGAGAGAAACAAAGTAATACGCAAATTCAATTCATCGGAAACATCATTGAGTACAAAAATGGCGGTATCCTGCTGGATTACATCATCCCCTCTCCAAAAATTTCCGCCATTATCAACATCTTCCTTCCAACTTCAAACTTCATATCATCATCTTCGTCTTCATAGTTGCAGCAGTTCTATCAATTTCCTTGCCGAACCCTTGCATTGCAGTAACCGTGTTTTCCGGAAGCGATTTCTCCGCCATAGCCGCGACCTTCGTGTTCGCTGCAATTCTGAAACTCCTAGTAATCTTAGTGGAAGCTCCGATTCTACTTCTATCCAAGTTTACCGCGATTTTGAGAGGTATTAATTTTTTTTCATCATCATAATTACTAGTATTACTGTTATTATTTTCATTTTAATTCGATTGAGGCGTTTTTTTGTTCAATTTTAGATATATACTGCAATCTGTAGAAGGTACGTCCGGTTGTACGTAGATGTATATACTTTTAACCTCTTAAAAAAGCACATTTTTACCTCTTAAAATAACATATTGTTAATAGAAAGAATATATTATCAAAAGGTATGCAATTAACCATTAAGGAAATTTAAAAATACACTTGAATAAATTGGGGTTCTCAAATTTTAGCTCAAAGGATTTGAGAGGACATGTAAATTATTGTTGCTTGCTCACCTCTTAGATTTAGCTAGGTTTTTTTCTTAATTGGGAGAAGGTACTCCGAGTTATAGTATTTGAAAAAACATATACGCGTTGAAATTGTAAATGTGCTTTTAATGGTAAAAATGTGTTTTTCAAGTACCGTAAAATTTGTGCTTTTTAAGGGGTTACTACGTGCAGTTGGGTGTACCTTCTAATTTGTGGTATTTATGTGTATTTTTTCCCCTGATTTGTTGAAAAGTGAGATACCTTTACTGCTCACTGCTCACTGCTCACTGCTCAGAAGCTACTCCGTACATGGCAATGTTAAGTTCTGAAATTTCTGGTTTTTTTGTCCATGTTACTCGGACTCGGGTAAGCGGGTTGTGGTTGACTCGGCTATTTTGTGAAAACTTACCATGATTTTGGCCCAAAATGTATTTTTGAAGTGTCCTACCCATGTTAGGAGTTATCAGGATCCAACCTGGGTGCTTGAGGTGAAATCAAGGAGTCCAAGACTCCTCCCGGAACATGGTTTTTGTAGCTTCCAGGAGCTAAGTAAGGGTTTGTCCGAATTTTCTGTTCTACGTGGTACGTGAGTCCCAGTAATTTTCTGTTTTTGTAGCTTCAAGGAGCCAATTAAGTGTTTGTCCGAATTAAGGAGTTCCAGTAAATATTTTATTTGGATGATCGATTTGGGAATTATAGGGGTTTGGTGATGTTCTGGACTTCTGGGTAGTAATCTCCTAGATGATTAGTCAAATGGGTCATTTAATAAAAAGGGGCAGTCTATACACTGAGGAGCAACAGACACAGAAGGATCCCTTTCTGCCTCGGTGAGCCTTGAGCCTTATTTACACTGTAATGGTTAACATCTTTGAAGTTTTAGCCTTCAGAGTTTCAGGTGCTGTGAGTAAGGGTTTGTCTGTATTTGCCTTTTCTGGTTCTGTCTGTTCTGATATAACTCATGTGAGTGTGTATGTTTTATTTGGATAATCAATTTCAGACTTGGAGAGGTAATAAGTTCTAAGTAGTAATCCATCAAATGGATAACATCCCTTATTTGAAATATAGAAGGACACAGATGTTAGATTTTCGGGTCTTCATGTGTTGGTGACTTGAGATGAACGGAGATTACCGGTCTGGTCTTGGAGATGGAAAAGATATGATTGCTCCTCATATTATTAATGATGAGTAGCATGTCTGTCTTGGTTGTGATTAGTTCTTAAACCTCTTTCTCCGCATAAGGACAGGGAGAAATGAGAATTATGTTACCGAGATCACCGCTTTTTCTTTCATTGTTGTGTTTAGTATGCAGGAGTTTAAAAAACCGACCAAGTTAAAGCTTGAACCAAATATCTTTTAAGATCTTAGTGTGGCAATTAAAATAATCGGGCTATGTTAAAGAAAAATGTATCAATTTGGGAATCCGGGTTGGGATATTTAGATGTTCATAAATTCATAATGTCCTTGGCTACTCATGAATCTAACTTTTACGCTCCGTTCCCGGATATGCTAAGATTTTCAGAACATAATGTTAAAGAATCTTAAGAGGTGAGCTCCCAAGTTTATTGGTAATGTTGTAATCAAGTAGCTTATACAAAAGCTTAACTTACTTGAGACACCCATACATCAACAATCATGTAAGACCCGGAATCATCCTGCTATGATGGTTACGTAAATGGTTTCTGAATTTAATTGGATCTGTAAACTAAAAATGTATTACTACGGCCGAAATTACTAGATTTAATCTAGACATTACAAAATTTGTTATTTGAGTTAGATCTAGTCTTCATTGGATTGTGGAATGCTTGGATTATTAAGATCTTGATATTTCACATTTTTTTCGTAGTACTAGTCATCCTACAGACATTAAGGTCCTAATAAGGATGGGGATCAGTAATACTTTTGTGGATTTTAGAATAGTGAGATCCTAAGGTATCACTTGTGATCTTAACAGATATTAATTGGGATTCTTTACAACATGCCTGGCAATTTTCTTGTTTTTGCGAGGGATTTATTATGTAGAAATTTCTTTAGAGACATATCGATTGATCTGTTGTCACATCTGCATATTTTACCCTAACTAACTCCCCTAACTTACTAACTTACAAAGCTATTTCCTAAACTACCCCTCTCCATAATATCATTTCATTGCAAATTAAGATAAATAGAAGAGTTGAAGTAACATAGATGGATATCTGGGAAGTTGGAGCAGGCTTAAGAATGGTTGCGCTCTTTGTTTAGTTTGCTGTACCTTATTGCAATCAGCAAGATAGTGTCAGCTATTACTTATTGACAAGAAAAGCTACGAGCTCTACAGACTTGGTACCTGGGGGAAACTATTTTCATTTATGTGTTCCAGCTAGTGTTTCTGGATGCTGAGAATTTCTTCACGACGAACTGTAGTTTGAGCAAGGTTTATGGCTTATAGTATCTTTCTGTGGTAGCCTTTGCCAGGAAGCACTTATGTAGTCAATTTCTATTCAAGGAAGAACAACCATGGCCGATAGACTTTTTAAGATGAGGATTCAAATGAATGCTTCAAGGCCATTTTTTCGTTTTTTCATTTCGACATTCCTTGACATCAAAGGTTTGGAAAAACCTGTACTCATGGCTTACATATCTTTGGGTAATCATTGATCACTGACACAGAAGCTTTGGATGCTATTGCGAAAATTGTGTGCGATGAGAGGAACAGTAGGATCCCATTGTGCTTCTAAAGGCGGATGAGAAGTTTCATGTGAAGAGTTAATTGTCAGCTTATTACGTACTACATGCACGAAGAACCTTACATTATAATGTTTGCTAGTACCTTAGGATGTGGATGTATATTCAGTTGATTTGTGTTTTTAGCATCCCTTTGGTCTCATACTCATAGAGTCATAGGGCTTTCCTTGGATTATCTTTGTTATGAGAGATTAAAATGCTGGTGTGTCGTCCTCTTAGTCTTTGGATGATTGATGGACCTTTCTGTTTGATTCTCTTCTTCTTCGTTCACGAAAAAATTTCTGTCTACATCTTATATTTTTTCTATTCCTATTTTTCTTGTTGAAGTGTTTGACTGTTTGTATTTTAAATTGTTAACTATTCCGGAGTATTGCCCTTTGGTTGTTTGGAAAGAATGAAGTTATCAAGACAAGTCTTTAACTTTCGCTGAAGGTAGAAAAAAGAAAAGAAAGAAGCCTTAAAGCATAGTCTACCTGCTTGGCAAGGTTTTTATGATTGTGACGGACAGACGGAGAAGGTTGGTGCTGATGTCAATCATTGCTTGCTTTGCGATTTGACAGTTGGGGAACATAAATAACTTTGGGGGATGATGAACGATATTCATGCAGTGGTTGTTTGTGCTTCAGGTGTAATGCCTTCAATCTTGATGAATATTTTTGTCTTGTATTATGCTGTACATTCTTTTTCCTATATCAGAGAGTGACATTGACTGTGGGTTGTTTCACTTAATCTAATGAAATTCCATTAATTTTTCTTTGGATCCTCTTTTGTTTTCTGATTGCTGTGTTGTTAGTTTCGCTTCATTTTTGTGATGGAAGATAATTTGCCTATTGCTTCTATTTTGTAGCAAGATTAGTGTAGTACAGTAAAAGGGTTCTAGAGCCTTGTCATTGTTTATGAGGCAAGCGTGGGGAGTGGCACACCTTGAAGAAGTGAGGAACCTTTTTTCAGTTAAAAGGTCAACACGTTATCTTGCACACTTTTCCTTTGCCACAGGAAAATATTTTTTGTGAATTGGGAGGAGAAAAAGTTTAGATAAATGTCTGTTGTCGTTGTTGAAGAGAAAAAGAAAGTATGAGAGTGTGGGGTTGGAGAGTGAAGGGGAAGTTTTGGGACAACCAATAAGTATTCCAAAATAATAGAGGATGTAGGGAATATAAAAATATTTTACAAGGCCATAAATTTTTAATAATATGCGTCGTACTGCCATATCTTATAAGTCTTGCCTCTTGCGCTGAAGCACCTTCACCTCAAGGTGATCTTTCTTGCACTTTCGTAAATCTATTTGCATGTGGCTTTATTTGCTCTTCGGAAGAGACGCGGGGCGTCTAAAGCTGTAGTTTTCGTATAAGGTTATTGTTTTCTGAATTTTTTTTTTCTGCTGTAGGAAACGTTTGAGGGAAATGACTTCACATATCTACAAGTTGCTTTTCCTATGATTTCTTATTATCTAATCAGAATTTTAAAGTAGTGTTACATATTAGCCTCTCAATACCTCACTCATCGAAGAGAAATATCGAACTAGAGAGAAAAATGAATATGTTTTCTCCGTGCAGATTGGTTACGGAAACAGTAAAACAGTCACAAGATGCTTGGGGTGGAGCTAGCAACTGGAGTGAAGTTGAGGTGCCATCACATTATTTTGTGCAATTTGTGATTGTGAATGGTCATACATTTTATGGTTGAAAATTGGGCTGCATCTTTCTCTAAGAGGTTTTCTTATGTTTTAGTAATACATGCAGTTAGAGATTTATTCTTTTTTCCCAATCAGTGGTTAGTGATCTAAAAAGGAGGCTCGCCATTAATAGATCAGAAAGTGACCACTGGGGAAGTGGGAACTGGATTGTTATATAGGTTTTGAAGAAAATAAAAGGCACTCTACATATATTCGAGAAAAATGTGATACATGTACCTTTATAAAAGCACTTGATATTTTAGAGTGGAAAAAGTCATATTTGTAATTTTCAACTTATTTCATTCAAAGCTTATACAATTAATATCCTAATGCTATAAGCTTTCAGAACTTTTCAAAAGAATTTTTTTTTATAGTTGTATGTATCATCTAAATATCTTATGGGATATTTTAGGGTTGAAACTTCAATGAGCTATCTTAATTATTTGCTTGTGAAATGGCATTATATTTTTACATATTTTAGTTAAAATAAGGTTAATGGCTTTCTGCATTATGAAATGTTGTGTACGTAGGTCATACAGTGTGGTTCATGTGTCTTCCTTTCCTATTTCATGCATATCCTATTTCTGGCTTTTCATTCTCCTGGCTTGTACGTCCGCCTTCTCCTCCCTATTTTCCAAATGTTTGTGGCTAGGGAGGTTTGCAAATGATGTAGAGGTGCTCTGGAAAGATGGTTAATAAGTTGAAGGCCTTGTTTGTCAATGACTTGTTCGCTTGGGTCACTTGGCTTGATTTCCCAGCTAGGAATACTAACCATTTGTATTGGTTGAGTTTATTAAAATGTTTGTTAAATTAGCTGTTGGCTGTTAGTAGTTTGTAAAATGATCAATGTTTCCATATTCTTGGCTGAAAAAACTTCCCTAGCAAATGCTGAGGTCAATTTTCAGCTGATTTGGAAAGTCATTTAACAAACAATTTTTTTTTGCTGGTTGAGCACATTAATAAGCTAACAAAAAAAAACTGGGCCATAAAGAAAACTTTTGCAACAAGGCTGAGATACCGGATAAAAGGATGGAGTAGAAAAGTTGGGAGGGTTTCTCGTGGAATAGGAATCTGAAGTCTACCAGCAAACTTCCAACCATGTCGAGTCTGGTGGATTTTAAGGTGAAGAGTGGATCTATAGTGTGATTCTGGCTTGATATATAGTGTAAGTCTGGTGATTTTAAGGTGAAGGGTGGACCTATATTGTGATTCTGGCTTGATATTTGTGTAAATATCAACCTTTGTAGTCCAATGAATGGGACTTTTTAGAGTACCCTCTGGGCCCTCTCTCAAAGATGCCAAGTCTAATGCGAAGTGTTGTGTTGTGTTTAAACGAAAATGGAAATCAAGGGGAGTTGGCCTTCTGTAGATTCTCTAATGACTTAGGAATTGATCCAATTATTGTTTTTCTTTTTATTCCCTACTGATACTAATTTCAACTTGGAGGTTGATCTAATGGTTCAGTTGCATGGCAAGGAATCTCCAATTATATAAGAGGCTAAGAGCTTCTGCTGTTTTATAAAAATGGAATACTTATTTTTTCTTAGTTTATTTGTCTCTTCTTGGTGAACTCATTGGAAATTTAAATGTCTTGAGGAAGCTCTTGTTTAAGGACTTATACCTTACATGGTAGGTATTCTTTGATAGAGTACTTGGTGGACAGTAGTTTGTCTATAGTAGTAATTGTGTTCAGAACATTTCGGTTTCAGATTGATGTGTGTTCATTGAACTGGATGCAGATATTTGTGAGCATTTTCATGTCTATGGGATCAGAAGTGCTTGCTTAAATTACTAAAAGAACACTCTTCCTAAAAAATATATGGAGTAGAAAATACCCTGCAACCCCAAATCATTTTGGGACTAAGGCTTTGTTGTTGTTGTTGTAGAAAATACCTTGCACTTTTTCATAGTCTCATGCATTAAGGGAGTTAGATGACATATTTTTCAAGGAGAGTCATTGTTTAAACTATAAACTTTAAATGTCTTGTCCTTGGCTTCTATATCCTTGTGTTTGACAAGGGTATTACATTTTGCTTATCAGTATAAAATATATATAAGATGTTTTTTGATGTAAATGCATCCTTCATCCATGACTTGCTGCTGGATATACATTTCCTTATTCATATGATTATAGTTACGCTTGCAAGTTTGGCTAACCATTAGTTTTTCAGGGAGCTTGGGTGTTGGGACCGACACACTCAAAACCATGGTCAATTGTACATTTTATTGGCGGTATATTTGTTGGAGCTGCTCCACAGCTTGCCTACCGTTCATTTCTTGAACGCCTCTGTGAAAAGTAAGTGTTCTTTCATTGTAAAACTGTCAAGTTTTGTCCTCCTGTCAAAAAATTTATACTGTTCTTTATGTTTATCCTGGCGAGATTTAGGAAGTGTCGTCAACATTTTTAATGTCACAGGGGTATATTGGTGATTGCGACACCATATGCTAGTGGATTTGATCATTTTTCAATTGCTGATGAGGTGCAATTTAAGTTTGACCGGTGTCTCCGGTCTCTACAGGAAACAGTGAGTGCCTATTTGTCTTGCGCTTCTCTAGTTGCTATATAATTTTACTGTATATTATACATATATTTTTCTTGTGTAGGTTGGTGACCTTCCTACTTTTGGAATTGGGCATTCACTGGGCTCTGTTGTCCACCTATTAATTGGTATTTTACTGTGTACACTTAACCACTGTCTCTGATTGGTTTCCATCTCCCAACTGCTTTATAAGAATTTTACGGTTATCAGGATCAAGGTATGCTGTGCAGCGTAATGGGAATGTATTCATGGCATTCAATAACAAGGTACCTTGCTTTTATTGCATGCTCCTTAGACTTGTGAAGTTGTGACTTAACATCTATCAGTTTCATATGCTTACATAATTGTATGCATCGAGTGTCTACAGTTAAGCTTTCATTCAGCTCAAAAAAAAATCTAGGCTTAGACTCGCTCCTCCTATCCTTCTTATCTCTCTCTTTTTCTTTGCTTTCATTTTAGGGTTTTGTATTGTTGATTTCTTTAAGTGAGTGCCGGGGAGACTGTGAGAGCCCGAGGGCTTGCATACTGTTTTTGAAGACGCGCTAAATTATCTTGTTAATTGGCGATTGTCAAAAATTTGCATTCTGTGTTTCATGAGGAATATCAGTGTATGGTCTTGCCCCTAACCATCAATCAGCCTAAAGTTTAAACTGGTTTAGTAACTGTTTCCAAAAATGACTACTTTTTAAAATAAGTACTTAGAAATGCTGATGCAACTAAATTGGAAAAACACCACAATTTTGATTGGACCCCGTATGCAATTAATGCAATGGCAATATTTTACATATCTGTAGTGGTCTTATGTTTTAGTATGTGAGGGTTGTATTTTGCAGAAATTCTAATCAATAAACATAAGTCTTCAAGATTCTCTAGCATAATGAAAGCCATTTGCAAGTAATTAGTCTAACTACTTCAAAAAGCTCTTACAACTTGTTTTAAGTTGATATGAAAAAGACTATATAGGATCAGAGGTTTTATCACTGTGTTCTTAGATGACTAAATATTCCAACGACCGACATACTTTGGTGGTTCCTTGATTATATTTAGTCAGAAAGTGCCAAAAGAATTCTGCAACAAGGATCTTTTTTTTTAATCTTGCTGGAGATTGATTGTTGCCTTGGTGTCACTATGTGCTTCAGTGGGAGTAGAGTCTACTAGTTTGCTTGTCAAATCGAGTGAAAGTATGTACCCTTTTTGCATGTCCTTGGGGTCTATGGAAATTTGGATAATGAATGTAGGATTTTGATTCATTTGCTTGAAAGCAGGTTATCGGGGAGGTTTGGTAGTTTAAAGACTACATAGAAAGAAAATTCTGATAAAATATACCAAGCAGCTCTTGTATTACTACAAGTCTACAACAAACAATTTTATATTGTTTATGTAATCTTTTTTAACTTTTCGAAACAGTTTTTTCTTCAAACCCTTCAAGGTTATTTGGCGTTGATCCATTCGAGGATAGGAATGTCTACCTAGCACAAGAATGTCTTGTCAAACCCACCAACTCCTGGATGATGTCAACTGAGATTTCAAGTTTCGTAAAGATTTGATGTTGCCTTGCTGATAGTGTATTGATGCTTGGTAGACCGTTCTATCCTACAAAAGCTACTTCCTACGGCTTCTATTCTGAAAACTGATGCTATTTCTCTCTGTCCACAGAACTCAAAGCATAACAAAAAAAAGCCATCTATCCCTTATGTCTCTCAAGTCCTGAATCTAACATAATTGAGAGGCCCAGATTGTCCAGTGTCTCTGTTTCCTCGTAATTTTCACCAAGTGTAGGGAGTTAGGGACCCTATTTTGATGCTTGTCTCTGAGAAAAAAACAAGATCAGTGCAAAGTTTCAATTTTCAAGATGCTGAGCTTGTCACTCCTAGGGACCTTTTCCGTGTACGAGTTGTGTTCAATGGGTGTCTTTCTCCTCCCTCCCCCGTTGGTTGATAAGTTCTATTTCTATGATCCCGAATCATGAGGAGATTTTTTTTCTAAAACGGCTTGCAATCTGTCCTCGTGTTTGAGCGTGAAATTTCTGTCCTCATGTTTGTTGGAGCATGATTTTTATCTGTTTTATGTCCTCATGTACTTTTGTTGCAATGTCTTGTACCATTGGTACATCTATATGTATTTTCATTGTTTTATCCGAGATTTTTTAAATATTATTTGAAAATTCAGCCATTCATTTTGGTTATCCTGTTGGTTGTGGCCGATCAACCCGACTAACTAGAGCTAGACTTTAAAAGATTTACAATGTCTGTCGTCCCTCTGCTTCATTTCACTGAGATACTGCTGCTTGTTGGGAGCTGACAGGACCCAAGCCAAGCTATTCCATTGTTTTCACCTATTTTTCTCCCTATGACTCAAAGAATGGGGCCCCTTCTGTCACAGATAGCATCATCAGAGACGGTGCGGCTTGGTGTAAGTACTTAAAGCTTTTGTAGCATTAAGTTGCGTCAATGAATGATTATTTTCTGTATACTTGAGATCGTTTTTCTTTCTGCTGCTTCAAAAGATTGTATTGATGGAGCATCACTATAGCATGTTAGCTTGGTTAATAACCCATCTTTCATAAAGGAGACGGGAGTTCAAAAAGTTTCTGTTCCCTTTTAGGAAAAGAATTATAGTTACAAGATGAAGATGAAATTTGTTCATCCTTCACCTAGTTTTTGAATTAAAGGATGCTGAAAATTTTAAAGTTTGATGGGACTATGGGAGACTCTTCTGGGGTTTTGTTATGCAACGCTTTCCTATCTTTATTGAATAAAATCCCTAAATACCCAGCTTTTTCCATAAGCAAATTTTGGATGGCCAAGGTTCCTCTAAAAGTTGCCTTTTGTTTGGATACCAGCTTTGGGACGGATCAATACAAATGATAATTATGATATGCTCTAAAAATGAAGCCCGGGGTGTGTTATCTCACCTGACATTTGTTTGATTAGCAAAGCTAATAGTGAATCATGATCACATGTTTTCCTTCACAACGAATTAGCATGTCATCCGTGAAGGTGACTTTTTGCTGTACATGAAGAGGATTGGGAAAGTCCTTCGAAACAAGTGACTGGTTACGTTCAAATCCGTTTTGTGGGGTTTGGAAAGGGCAAATGAGAAAAGGTTATAGCGGAAAAATGCTTTGATGGCTATCTTGTGGACCATTTGGCTGGAACTTTATACTTATCATCAAAAAAATAATTTGCTAGATATCTTAATGCCAAAGTGTTACCTACCTTAGTGAACGTAATAAACTATTCACGAAGTCAACCCTAAACAGTAAAACATATTAGAGCTGTATTAAACAGATTCACGTGAATAGATTACTTCTGTTTTTTTCTTCCCCTTCTGAAAACAGTTATTGATTAAAAAAAAAAGGGAGACAAAAAGTATTACTCTGTAAAAGATTATTGTGAAAATTTCATCAGAAAAACGAATGTGCATTATCCTCAACTTTCTACATTTGGGATGGAAAAGAAGGAAAGGTTGGGTTTGAGTACGTCTAAACATCTAGTTCGGTATATCATTCCGTGTACATTGTGCGGACGTAATTTCTTTGTCTCAACTTCATGTTACTATTGAAATGATAGGTAAGCTCAACATTTATAAGAATAAAGTGTGTAACATTTAGATGCTAGTCATAATTTAATGAATGAAGGTGGCAGCATTTGAAACATAAGCTTTTTGGATGTTTGAATTAAGCATGAATTTGTTGGATGTTTTCTAGTGTACATTTGATTAGCGAATGGCCAAGAATACTTATATTGTCAATTATAACGTGACTAGTGATAACTCAGACTCTCAGAAGCTATGAAGCACGGGTACGGCCCCCAGGTACCGTATCCTGTACCCGGTACGGGTACGGCCCAAAAACGTACCCGGGGCGAATCTGAAAATTGGGTACGCGGGTTGGAAATGGGTACGGTTGGATTCGTTTTTGGGGACGGGTGGGTACGTTTTTGGGGGTTGAATTAGCATTTTCAGAGGTTCTATGGTGCTGGGAAGCCCAAATTCATTAATTAGGGTTTTATTTTCAAACTCACCAAATTGGTCACCTGCGTCATTGGTAAGTGGTTGTTGGACGTCGCCGACTCGCCGCCGGTCGCCTCACAGTACCACCGGTCGCCGCCGCCGGTTGTCTCATCGCCGGTTCTTCCTGTTCGCCGCTTCGAGGAAGCTTCGATGAAGTCGAAGTTCTCTTCGAGAGTTCGAGGAAGTCGCCGCCTCGCCGGTTCTTCTTCTACGCCGTCGTCTTCTCCGTGTCTCCCTCAATCCCTCGCCGGCGATGAGTATTGATTAACCTTCTCTGTTTTTTTTTGCTTTTTCTTATAGAGGGAGAAAGGCTGGAATCCTCGTTATTTTGTTTGTTTGTTGCTGTGTTTTTTTTTTTTTTTTTTTTTCTTTTTCTGTTTTTTTTTTTTTGGGTGGGTGAGTGGGAATACAGTTGTCACCCACTAAAGTAAAGTTTTAATGTCTCTAGTTTTGTTAAAGGGAAACTATCTTTATTTGTTGAGTAATATATGCTTAAACTGATATATTTCCATTTAATTTACATGATCAGACCTAGAGACATTACGTGATAAGTATGAAACATTATTCTTTATTAATCTAATTTTAATTGTGATTGAAATAATGTAAATTAATAAGCTTATTTCCATTTAATTTACAAAAACTAAATTTAAGGTAATATATTATACATTAAATGTATTATATTTATTTATTTAACTTTTGCCGAATCCGAGCCTGTAATAGCCTGCCCATAACAAGATGATTGCTTATCACACTTAGCCTATATTTAATCAACTAAACTCAAACCAGCAGCTTAAGCCTTAATATTACTTACCGATAATTACAAAACAATTAATAGTAATCCAAAGCAAAATAATAATAACGATTTACAATCAACCCAAAATATCAAGCTTCCATAAAGCTTGAATTACACCTTGAGCAACTTAGAACACGATCTTTAATCGTTTTCGCCATGACACATACAAACCTTGCATTAATCTCTAACCATTCCTTTGCCTTTTACCTAGACTTGATCATCCCAACCTCCATGCAAAACATTTTAACCCTGCCCCCACCAGGACAGGTTCAGAGAACAAAGTCAGGGAACACGAGTACACATTGTCCAACCTAAAATATATTTGATAGGTGGCTCAAATAGTATTAGTTTTTGTTTCATGATCATTTTGGAAAACACTTTACTTATTCAAATCACATTACTTAGAAAACATTGTTTGATAAAAGCATCATAATTCATTTGAAATTCATTTCACGCTTTCACGAAGTTATTATCATTCAAATAATAGTTTAGGATACGAATATCCACATATCATAATTTCCTCACATCACTTCCAAATTCACAAATCATCAAAAGTTAGTCCCATGATATCACTCATCTAATTATTTTCATATTCTTGATCACTTCCAATCATACTTCATCTGACATTTACTCATAATGACAGCTCATATATTTCTCCAAATGTAACCATTTTCAAACCATGAAATATGCCACAAAGTAAAAATCATAATATATACATTCTTAACTCAATGTAACACTCATTGCCATAACATTTCCAAGTTTTGCTTCGCAATTTTCTTATAGACATAATTCCAATACATAGGTTCATTATGTTCTAATATACACATGGTATCATTTCATTCACCAAACCAACATGGCTCTAATAGGTAGTATACACTCACTAAGAACATATTAATTTATGGTCGGGGAAAAGCGAATACGAATTATGATCATCATGACCGACTGACTCTAAACTATGGGGGTCGTCACCCTCCTACTAACCAATATTCTTGCAAGACTAATCAGGACGGCAGCTGCAAGTGTCGAACTCGCCTGCAAGACGGCAGCTACGAGTATTTCACACTCGCCTGCAAGACGGCAGCTACGAGTATTTCACTCGCCTGCAAGACGGCAGCTACGAGCATTTCACTCGCCTGCAAAATGACAGCTACAAGTGTCATACTTGCCTGCAATAAGTTGTGCTTCACTGTTGTTGACGGCTTATTTTCCCCTTTTAACAAATACTTTCCGTAACTCATAAATCTACTCCCTTTCCATGTCGGTTTAAGTTAAATATCTCACATACTAGTTCATCTTACCCAACGAAAAGATGTAAATAATAATAATAATAGTAATAACAATAATAATAATAATCATTAAGTTTCTATTAACTAACTCCCTTGAGTCACTTGTTCTTACAAAAGAAAATAAGTAGAATGAGTAAACTGAGGTTTCGTAGTTCGCAAACTTATTTAAATAATATTCTATATTAAAGCTCGTTAAATCATATATTAGTACGAAAAATATCTTCATCTTAAGTTTACTTATTTATATCCTTTTTGATTAGAAAGAGAGATAAAATTGAGAGTTAATTGGGAATATTTACTTTAAACTTAAAACTAAAAGTTTACTTAAGAGAATAGAAATTCGGCTTGGATTGAACATTGTTGGTTCAAAAACAACTGATTAATAATTAGTATACTCCCAACTGAAATGTCAACAATATAAATACTTGAATCTAATCCCAAAGAAAACTAAACACTAGTTTGGCAAGGTAGAATTTTATTTCTAATTATTTTACAAACTCCAATCTCGTTTTAAAATACTTATAGGAACGTAATCTGACATAACTCCCTCACCAGAGATCCAAATCAACCCATTCTTGAGCCTAAGTTCAAGAGATTTTCAATACGAACAACTTTTGTGAGATAGCATTTTGGCAAAAACTGACCAGAAAACCCCGAAATTGCAGTTTACCAAAACTGGTTCAAAGACATACGAATTGGAACAAGAAGAGAAAATATAATGAGTTAAATGTCAACAAAAAAAAAAAAACCAGCAAGCAAATATGAAACCAATACATTCACAAGTATAGTTCATGATTCACACAATTATATACTTTCTATTTACCCAACATCATGGCACTCATACTAGATCAGTCATTAACATCACAATACATATACAACACATAATTCTTTTCTAAATCACAATACTTACTCAAAATTATACAATAAGAAAAACCAAAATAACATATGACTCTTATGTACCTTAATGATTGCCCAACTCAAGGTAGTTCCTTCTTATACTTCATATTAATGGTCCTAATATCACCCAAATGTAATCATATTAGTTTCACTCCCCTTCCTTAAGCAAAGCCCCAAATAAATTCTCAAAGTAAAACCCGAATTACGTTACTTACCCAACTAGTTTCTCCTCCAATCTGGGGTTGTTCCTCTGCTTCTTTTATAATCTTCTTGCTTCCTACACCTAGTATAAACACCAAAGATTAATGGGGTTTAGTTGCATGTCAATTTAGTTGAAGATAGATTGAAGAAATTTTAGAGAGAAAGGGTGGTTGCTCACTATGGTGTTGTTGTTGTTCCTGGTGTTTTTCGGGTGACAAAAACAAGAGTGAAGGAGTAATGCCTTCTTAATTTCTTTGGGTTTTATATGTGGTCCATTTAATTACTAAATTGTCATTAAGTTCCATCTATAACTTACATGCCCAATCATAATCCCACAACTGCTTACTCTTATAATTACGTATATAGGAAAACCTTAAAGTCCATTATAATTTAAAGTTAAATAAATAGTTATAACAATAATTATACTAATTTAATAATAATTGTTCGAGTGGACACCAAAATTAATAGCAGATTTAGGCAAGCTATTACAGAGCTGTACCCGTTTTTAGAAATTTTGATTTTGCCGTTTTCTGTCCCCGTACCCGTCCCCGTATCCGTACCCGTATCCGTATCGGTGCTACTTAGCTCAGAAGGGCTAACTAAGCTGTCAATCACTTGAGCAAGTCTAATATAAGATGGAACCTCTTTCTAGAAAATAGAAATGCAACTTTGTGAAGTTCAGGTTGGTAAATTGAAGAAATTACAGTACTCACTTAGCCTTTTGTGGAATATAATAGCAAACATTTTCCAGTTCAATTTCTTTTCTCTTCCTTTTTCCTTTTTTCCCGTGGGTGGGGTGGGGTGAGGGTTGAGAAAGTGGCCAGGGTGGTTTATCTGTGTGCTCTTCTTCTATTGCAAATTTACTATTCTTGCTATCGTTGAAAACTTTCAAAATTGACTACTAAATAATATGTGATGTGCAATGTATAGGCGGAGACGACTCTTAAGCAGTTGGAGAACCTTAGCCCTCCCATCATGAAGCAAGTTCTTCCCTTGCTTGAGCAACTTCCACCGTTGTACATGGACTTGGCTAAAGGAAGAGAGAACTTCAGTCCAAAACCTGAAGAGACTCGACGCCTTGTATGTAAATCACCCGCCTTTATTTAGTCTATTTCTGGTTTCCTCTTATTGGTGTTTGCAGAATTCTCCCTATAAAACTTGCTTGCTTCCCTTCCCCCTCCCTTACGGCATGGAGAAATTGTGAATTATGATGCATGTTCTGCTTTATTTCAGTTAGATTGTTAAAGTGATTTCAGATCTCTGGTTGAAAAGATAACCTCCAACCTGCCATCAGTTGCCAATTATTGGGTATAACTAATAACTTTGTGGAGATTCAACTGAATGAATTGGAATGATTTTTTAACTTGTATATAGGGAACCTAAGTTTGGCCTTTTTATGTTGTAAAAAAACATGAGAAATTGCTGAAAGTATTTTACAACTTAGTTAAGTTTTACTTACTTTTGTAGTGGACGATTATGATGCAAATTGACCTGATATTATCCTTGTATTGAGTGTTCTAGGTAAAAACGTACTATGGCATAAACAGGAATCTTCTGATAAAGTTCAAAGATGATATGATAGATGAGACGTCGATGCTGGCACAAGTGCTGACTGTTGATTCTGCTATTAGTTGTGAGCTGGACATGTCCATTCGTACAGTGACTGGCGACCATGGTACACCTTTGCAGCAGGTGAATCTAGCTTGTCAAAGAAGTTGACCTAATTTATATATATATATATATATATATATATATATATATATATATATATATATTTTCTCTTCCTAATTTAGGGGTATAGTTTGATTTTAATATGAGAGGGTGGATTTCCCTTTTGATTGGCAGGCTTTCCCCGATGTTCCTCCTGCAATGGCTGATGCAGTGAATCGTGGAAGTGAGCTTTTATCGAATTTGATTGCTGGGACTCCATGGGAGACAATGGCTAAGGATGTCAGCACATCATTGGGCATTGACACTCAGATTTTTCGTGCAGAGTCTTCAAAGGACTTGGAGAATCTTGTTGATGTTCTCAGTTCTTGGATGTCCTCCAACACAGGCCCAAACCTATTGAGGTGAGGTGAGGTGATGACATACATTATACTTCACATAGGATGCCAGCGAGTAATATACTTCGGATATTATACCAAGTTCCGTGGCTAACAAACAAGTAATTGATGTAAAGATAAACCTTGTAGTGCACAACGCAAAATCGACAGAATATTGCATATATGTAAATAAATTTCAAATGCTGATATATATTAACAAAAAAATGTTCATATCCAAAAGCATTTGAATGGTTCGTTTAAGCCATATGTATCCGGCATCGGCATCGGCATCACTACCCGAAACATGAAACTTTCTCGAGTCAAGAGAGTAGAAGATCATTTTATTTTCTCTCAACTTTGGGAGGTAGATTCTATTTTTCATACCGGAATCGCTCGTAAATGTTGAAAAAGATGATGCCATACACAAGCGTGAATCATGCCGGGATGGATCAATCATTTCACACAAGTTATTCTTCTTCTTAAAGAACAGTAATAAGTAAAATAATAATAAAATAATAAAGTACTTGTAATTTTAACCAACCTTGGATCAGTTGTATCCACCCAAACAGGACAGCTGCTGGGATGTACATTATACAGTATACTAGGACGAAGAGCAGTTGAACTTTGATCATGTAAGTTATATGAGTACAAGGGAAATACTTCTGGCTCATCAAGAGTAGGAGGGTGACAAAAGTAGATACACTTCCCTTTGATATCTCCTAATTGTGATTTATAATCATCATCATCATCATCATCATCATCATCATCATCATCTTCCTCAGGTCATGAATTAAGGCCGATTTTGACATTGTTGAGTTGTTCTAGTTCAGCTAGTAACGGGGGGAGATCTAAAGGAGGAAGATTTATTGTGCTTAAACTAATACTCCCTTTGTCCTTTAATACTCGCACCATTTTGACTTTATGCACTATATACACACTTCACTTTGACCCTATTTTATTTCGAGTATATAAAAACAAATGTTAGTATATAATATATTGTTGGCTTCATCTTAATATATATTTTCAAAATATTAATATTTTTATAAGTTTTTATAATATGTAGTTAAAGAACTTGGTGGTCAAAGTTGTGCATTGGCAAGCGTGTCCGGTCAAAATAGGTCGAGTATTTAGGAACGGAGGTAGTATTATTTTCCAATTATTATTATTATTGGAACTTATCTAAAATTATTGAAACTTATTAGAAGTTATTTGAACTTATCTGAACTTATTGGAACTTATGTGAACTTATTGGACTTGAACTTTTAGTGAACTTATTTGAACTGAACTTATCTGAACTTAATAATACATAATAAATAATAAACAATAAACAATAAATAATAAATAATAAATAATAATAATAATAATAAATAAATAATAAATAATAAATAATAAATAATAAATAATAAATAATAAACAATAATATAATAATAAATAATAAATAATAAATAATAATAATAATAAATAATAATAAATAATAAATAATAAATAATAAATAATAAATAATAAATATAAATAATAAATAATAATAATAAATAATAGATAATAGATAATAGATAATAGATAATAGATAATAGATAATAGATAATAGATAATAGATAATAAATAATAAATAATAAATAATAAATAATAAATAATAAATAATAAATAATAAATAATAAATAATAATAATAAATAATAACTAATAACTAATAACTATAATAATAAATAATAAATAATAAATAATAAATAATAAATAATAAATAATAATAATAAATAATAAATAATAAATAATAAATAATAATAATAAATAATAATAAATAATAAATAATAAATAATAAATAATAAATAATAAATAATAAATAATAAATATAGATAATAATAATAGATAATAGATAATAGATAATAGATAATAGATAATAGATAATAGATAATAGATAATAAATAATAAATAATAAATAGATAATAATAATAAATAATAAATAATAAATAATAAATAATAAATATAATAATAAATAATAAATAATAAATAATAAATAATAAATAATAAATAATAAATAATAAATAATAAATAATAATAATAAATAAGAATAATAAATAATAAATAATAAATAATAAATAATAAATAAAAATAATAACTAATAACTAATAAATAATAGATAATAACTAATAAATAATAATACAATAATAACTCATAAATAATAAATATATAATAAATAATAAATAATAAATAATAAATACTATAATAATAATACTAATAAATATAAATAATAAATAATAATAATAAATATAATTAAATAATAAATCATAAATACTAAATATAATAATAATAATAACTATAAATAATAAATATACATAATAATAAAAATAATAAATAATAATAATAAAGAATAAACTAATAAATAATAATAATAAATAATAATAATAAATAATAAGTATAAATAATCAATAATTAAATAATAAAATAATAATAATAATAAATAAATACATTAATAATAAATATAAATAATAAATAATAAATAATAAATAATAATAATAATAATAATAATAAAAATAAATAATAAATAATAAATAATAAATAATAAATAATAAATAATATAATAATAAATAATATAATAAATAATAAATAATAATAATAAATAATAATAATAAATAATAATAATAAATATAAATAATAAATAATAAATAATAATAATAAATATAAATAATAATATAATAATAATAATAAATAAATAATAATATAAATAATAATAATAATAAATAATAAATAATAATAAAAATAATAATAATAATAATAAATAATAAATAATAAATAATAATAATAAATAATAAATAATAAATAATAAATAATAATAATAAATAATAAATAATAAATAATAAATAAAAATAATAAATAATAAATAATAAATAATAAATATAAATAATAAATAATAAATAATAAATAATAAATAATAAATAATAAATAATAAATAATAAATAATAAATAATAAATAATAAATAATAAATAATAAAATAATAAATAATAATAATAAATAATAAATAATAAATAATAAATAATAAATAATAAATAATAAATAATAAATAATAAATAATAAATAATAAATAATAAATAATAATAATAAATAATAAATAATAAATAATAAATAATAAATAATAAATAATAAATAATAAATAATAAATAATAATAATAAATAATAAATAATAAATAATAAATAATAAATAATAAATAATAAATAATAAATAATAATAATAACTAATAAATAATAAATAATAATAATAATAATAAATAATAAATAATAAATAATAAATAATAAATAATAAATAATAAATAATAAATAATAAATAATAAATAATAAATAATAAATAATAATAATAATAATAATAAATAATAAATAATAAATAATAAATAATAAATAATAAATAATAAATAATAAATAATAAATAATAAATATAAATAATAAATAATAAATAATAATAATAAATAATAAATAATAAATAATAAATAATAACTAATAACTAATAACTAATAAATAATAATAATAAATAATAACTAATAACTAATAACTAATAATAACTAATAAATAATAAATAATAAATAATAAATAATAATAATAATAAATAATAAATAATAAATAATAAATACTAAATAATAAATAATAAATAATAAATAATAAATAATAAATAATAAATAATAAATAATAAATAATAAATAATAATAATAAATAATACATAATAAATAATAAATAATAAATAATAAATAATAAATAATAAATAATAAATAATAAATAATAAATAATAAATAATAAATAATAAATAATAAATAATAAATAATAAATAATAAATAATAAATAATAAATAATAAATAATAAATAATAAATAATAAATAATAAATAATAAATAATAAATAATAAATAATAAATAATAAATAATAAATAATAAATAATAAATAATAAATAATAAATAATAAATAATAAATAATAAATAATAAATAATAAATAATAAATAATAAATAATAAATAATAAATAATAAATAATAAATAATAAATAATAAATAATAAATAATAAATAATAAATAATAAATAATAAATAATAAATAATAAATAATAAATAATAAATAATAAATAATAAATAATAAATAATAAATAATAAATAATAAATAATAAATAATAAATAATAAATAATAAATAATAAATAATAAATAATAAATAATAATAATAAATAATAAATAATAAATAATAAATAATAAATAATAAATAATAAATAATAAATAATAAATAATAATAATAATAAATAATAAATAATAAATAATAAATAATAAATAAATAATATTAATAATCATAAATTAATAATAAACAATAAAAAATAAACAATAAATAATAATAATCATAATCATAATTTAATAATAACAAATAATAAAAATTAATGAAAAATATAAATAATAAAATAAAAATAAGGAGTAATAATAATAATAAATATTATTATTTTTTTTATTAGTATTAAAATTTATTGGAACTTGAAACTTATTTTTTTAAGGTGAACTTAACGCACCCTAAGGGACTGAAGGTAAGGTAACTAACAAAACCTATTACAATTTGAACGAGGACTAATTTGTTGTCGATTTCAAACGCTTATTTCTTCCTCTTCTGTAACACCCTAATAATTCCTTGCTTTTACAAAACCATTTTCTAACTTAAAATAAAGGAATTACTAAAGTATAACCGCCACTGTGATAATGGCTAAGGCTAGTACCAGAATTACGCGGCAGAAATAACTAACTTTCCAAACAACAAATAATAGTTAATACTACAAGTTTGAACCATAACGTCCCAAACCCAAATACTTTAAAATAATCCATTAACTAAACTTGAAATCGTTATAGTCTAGACTAAATAAAATGAATAGAGTTTAAAACATTGCAAGTAAAATAAACGCTCTCCTTCAATCTTATTGATGGATAACTTCACTTGCAACCATTAAAACCTGTTTATTAATAATCCACTCCCCAAAATGCAAGTGCAAATGACGGATCGTCATAGGGGTCATTATGGCAAAGGCCATGACCAAACACAAAACACGTAATCAGCAAAAAGCTGAGTACAACAAGCTAGAACGAATCCTAAACTAACATGCTTCAATCCAACAATAATAATAATTGAGACCGCATGCAAAAGCCAATTATAAACAATTAATCATGAAGACAAGACTTGACTCAAGACACGACTCTTGACTCATAGATTAAATAGAATAAGCATTGAACGGGCCGAAAAGAAATTTCCATTGTGGAAGGGTGTTGGGAGCCAACCAAACACCAAGAGAATAAAAGTAACCCATGTCGGACCATACCCACGGAATTCCAGCGCATAAAAAGAATGAAACAACGTCTTGTATCATTCGTAGGAGTACAACCCTTGGCAAGATACTCTCCCTCATAGTTCATACTCTAGGTATATACGTTCCAAGAGTTTTGAAGCTTATTCGGATTGCCCTTTACGTTTATTAATATTTTATTTAAAAGCTGACTCGAGACACAACCAAATAAGGCATTAAATAAACGAACATTCAAACAATGCTTCTTTTAGAATTATTAGGACTTGTGATCAATTCAAGACTCCAATGAAATTACTCAAGGGTTCCCTCTCAACAAAATGTTGAGTCCACGACATGTCAGTTAACATGAGGGTTGTGCACTAGGCATGAAATTCCTAATTCAATTCACCTTGGCACTTTAATGTATACCCTACATATGCGGTGGCTTACGAGAGCAGATCCTTCATATATGGTCGATGAAATAGTGCAACAACGCACGAATAGACTTGGCTCATAAAATGCTAGACCTTACAGACAATATCATAAATCATTCCTTGCATGCGAATAAACATACATGTATAAAACATACTTAAATTAAACAAACATAACCATCCATAACATGCTTTCTCACATACTCAAACATGAATCCAAAATAATCCAACTAACATGAATCACAACAATATATAATCATGACATGTATTCACATGAATTAAGTTGGGTCGCCCTAGACTTGTACGTACCTTGAATATTTAAGTAAAGGGGCCACTTTGTGATTCACTCCACTAAGTTAGAAATCTCCGCCTATCATTAAATAAACGAAACTTAATTATTATCCATGTTCATTAAATTTCCAGCAACTTTATTTAGTTTTATATCACTTGAATTAACTAGAAATTAATCGTTAAAAATAAAAATAATGATTCTAATTAATCTATTAAAACCCTAGCATGAAATCTAATTAATTTCATGCATAAACCATTAAAAATCAATGTTTTAAGACTTAAAACGAATCTGAAAATTATTATTGATTACCATAATTAAAATTGACATCTAATTATGCTAATAAATTAACCATATGAGTTTAAGAAAAATCCTAACCCTAATTCAACATTATAAATTAATCATTGAACTCATTAAAATTGAATCTAGCTTTATTTATAATTTAAATATGAAAATTTTTACTACTTCAAATAAAATCATTCTCAATAATCTAATCATCAAAATCCTCAAGTTTGGTGTTCATAACCAACCCCAAATACAATTTAAAACCATAATCCAATAATAATAATAATAAAAATTCACATTTAAAACATAATTTAAATAGAATGAATAGGAAGAAGAGAGCCATATCGGCCGACCTTAAGCACGGTGGTGGTGGCTGGTGGTGGTTCGCGACGATAGAACGTGGAACGGAAGGGGAAGCCAGCCACGCAGATTTAACACCTAAGCGTTTCAGATTTAACAAAAATATTCAATTTAATGTTAAATTATATTCTATTAGGATTCTAGTTAAATTACATCATTAGAATTTAATGTTTAATCAACCACCTAAGCGTTTCAGATTTAACAAAAATATTCAATTTGAGTAGAATTAGGAAAACGAGATTTAAGCAAGCAATCCTAACCGACCAAGGCTTTGGTCGTAGGAAGCCTCACAGCCACGCAGCCCACAAGGGGCGTTGATGCTAGGCTCGGCCCAAGAGATGGGCGCTGGCAGCAAGCACGCGGCCAACTGGGCGCTGCTGCTGCTCGGCCTTCTTGCTCGGCGCGCGTGCGGGCTTGCTGGGCGATGGGCCTGGCTTCGTGGTGGGCCTTGCGTCTTGCAAGCTCGTTCTTCGATCGTTTCGTACGTCGCGCTTTCGATTCGTTTTCCGATTCTGGAATTCATTTCCAATTCGAACAATATTTAATATTTCCGATTCCGGAATTTATTTCCGATTCCAGAATTTATTTCCGATTCGAACAAATATTTAATATTTCCGATTCCGATAATATTTCCGATTCCGGCAATATTTCCGTTTCCGACAATATTTCCGATTCCGGCAATATTTCTATTTCCTATAATATTTTCCGATACGTACCATGTTTCCGTTTCCGGCAACATCTACGACTTGGATAATATTTATATTTCCGTTACGATCCATATTTCCATTTCCGGCAATATCATCATTTCCGGAGTATTCTATATTTTGCCTTTTGACGATTTAGCTCCCACTGGAACCGAGATCCGTCGTTTCCGAATGTTCATAAATAGAGTATTTAATTCACTTAAATACTTGATCCGTTCACGTACTATTTGTGTGACCCTACGGGTTCAGTCAAGAGTAAGTTGTGGATTAATATTATTAATTCCACTCGAACTGAAGCGGCCTCTAGCTAGGCATACAGCTCACTTGATCTCACTGAATTATTAACTTGCATAATTACTTAATACTGAACCACATTTATTAGACTTAGGATTGAATGCATACTTGGACCAAGGACATTATTTCCTTCAGTAACACCACACTGGGCTTAGCACCCTGTCTCGGATGCGGTGGAAGGTAGTACTCCTCCCAATCCCTCCATTCGTGCGATAACCCCATCATACCCAAGTCTTCCAACCTTATGGGAGTCACGTACGTGAGAATTTTCATCATTTCCCCTAGCCGTCGATAGTAAGTTGCTTGAATTTGTACCCCCACTACCTCGTGCTATGTTTCGTAAAGAGCCATAAAGCAATCCGGTCGATCTATGTCGTGACCTTGAGTTTCTAATTGTAAGGGAATGATCGGCACCTCTCTTGGAAGTCTTTGAACTAGATGTGGTCTCATATTGATGGGGTTGAAGTTCGGCTCTGCCCCGGTCAGGTGGTTGAAGTTTCTCGCAATTTCCAATCTCGGTCTCGGAGCAAGCTCCATAGGTAGTTGCTCCCTACACCATAGTGTATCCAGTAGACTCCTCGCCTTCGGTGATTGAACTTCCGCCGTCTGCTGATTCTCTCTCTATGTCGTGCATATACTCATCTCTGGCTGAGTTGGAAATAGGGGTAAGAGCCGAGGCGATGACAACTCCTGAGTTGATTGTCGTTGCACTTCGATCACATCCGCCGGAACACCCCTGCTCCTGAAGTGCCTTGGCCCTCTTTGGACCCGATTCTGCCTCGCACAGTGCTGAAACCGTATGTAGTTCTGGTTGATTGATATGCATGTCGTTTTCGATGAGTGATTGTTTGCCATTGTTTACAATTTTGGAGTGAGAAAATGAAGCTTGTAGAGGAAGAGTTGAAAGAACTGGGGGAGAAGAAAGAATGGGGGTAGATTTAAGAAGAGTGTTATATTGGTTAACCCCTTGGTTAGAATTAATCACCAGGGGTAACTCAATAAGGTGTATCATCATCCGACGCCAAGGGTTGGAAGACGTTCTCCACGTGTACGGCGACCTCTGAGCTTCCTTCCCCATCTTTGCTTCTACTTGTGAACTTAAGATTTTCATCATTAGATTTGTTATGGTGATTAATTATCACCTTGTTTTCGGAATTCACCCATTGGCCATTTTGTTGCCCTTTAGTATTCCCAGTTTGTTTTATTTCAAAATTGTGTTTAGTTGCTGGTTTTGAGACTCCTCCCTTCTTGTAATCATTAATCTTGGAATTAGGATCCCTTTGGCTATTGCTCTTCTACTTTATAGTCCGTCTTTTATTTACCAAGGTCCAAGGCCCATATGTGGCATTTTTATCATCCCCCACGTCATTGGGCTTCTCTCCCATAGCCACTTGGGTCGTGTTGGGTATTTCATGGGCCCGAACTTGATCATTTGAATTACATGGATCATGACTGATTGAATTACATGTTGTGCTCAATGGAACCGCCATCCCCTTCTCTAGACATTGAAGCTGAACATGACCAATTCTTCCACAACTGAAACACAAGATGGAGACATTTTCATACTGGATGGATTGGCATCCTGCACCTACCCAAATTTTTGTGATTAAGGGTTTTGACAGATCAATTTCCACACAAACGTGAGCATATCTCCCTCGAGTGACTTTATCCGTTGCATAATAAACCCTTAGCTTATGGGCTTACCCACCACCTTTGAAATTTCAAACAAGGCTTATTTGTCATAATATTCAACTGGTAGCTCATCTATTCTAATCCACACCGACATGGAATCAAATGCATTAGTAGATGGTTTGAAATTTGGTTTCCAAGTCGTAAGCATCAAATAAAGATCTAAAATAAACCAAGGACCCCCAAATAGAACGCGTTCGTAATCATCCGGTTGCGTGAATTTAAACAAATAAACTTGCTTACCCAAATCAATTACCTCCAAAGATCCTTCAATTCTCCACATCGCTCGAACCCTTGTCTCCATATACGAAGGTCTGCTATTAATTCCAAGACATTTACCCCATGGGAGTTAGCTTCCATGGGGGTCTTAGTCGCTCTAAGGTCATTTTATTAAACTGTATTTTGAGGTTTCCATCAGGAACTATGTCATCAGACTCATCCCAGTCGGTGGAGGATATTATGATTTTTCGTGCCTTCGCAAACCATTGACTCGAATTTGCCACCACTTCCCGAAAGGAGTTAATCTTCCTTGTTGATGAATCCTGTAAATTTTCATGCTTATTAATAGTAACTAGTTTTTGAGCGCGTTCATAGAACGGGCGGTTGTATAATGGTTGTTCAGCTGTCTTTTAAAGTTTTAATTAGTGGGGACTTGTGATTTTTGGTAATATATGAATTAAATAGAGGTGTAATTTGAAGTAAGTGTGGCAATGGATCGGAGGTAGATCGGGCCGATGGAGATTCATCCGCCTCCATCCGTCAACTTTTCATCCATCATCCAACCCATCCGTCACTCCATTTATCCTCCATCCACATCCGACTCATCCATCATGCATCCGCGGATGAATCAGGTGGATCGGATGATTAGCCGGTGTAATTAAAATTATCGTCAACTTTATTTATAATATCAATCAATATAAAGTAATGTGTTAATATAGTGGACAATAAATTATAATTTTGATACATTTACATTATAAAATAACCGAAAATGCTAATAATAAAAAAAAATATTAGGTAATACATACAAGATTATATTAATAATTAAGTAATTGTAGTAAACAAAATTAATAATTTTAACGGATGGATGGATGGATCAGATGATGGATCGGGTGACGGGTTGGATGAAGCTCCACCTGAATCCGACCCGACCCATCACCCGATCCACGCGCCACCCGTTTAACAACAGTGTTTTATCGGGTTTCAACCATAAATTCAGTTCGGGTTGTTCGAATATCCGTCGGACTTTGATGAAATTGTCACCCCTAATTTGAAGGTTGAAAAAATATAAAAATTATGTTGAATTAATATTGAATGTTAAAGGGGTGAAGTGGAAGAGGTTAATGTGTATATTGTACTATTAGTAATTGATGTTGAATAAGGAAGATGAAGTGAAAGAGGAGTTAAAGTTGTAAAACATAGAAACAATAATAAAAAAACAAAAAAAAACTAATAATGAATTGATGAATGAAATGAGAGATGACACATGGCTTCCAATAATCTATGGTTATCCTTAAAAGTTTATGCTTCAAGCCTAATGAATTCTATTACGTGCAAAACCCGTAAGGTTTAGCATTAATGGCCCAGAACCTTGGCTCTGAATACCAAACTGTAACACCTAAACACCATTAATTAGGTTAATTTTCTTTAATTAGCAGCGGAAACCCTAATTTAGTCGGAGCGCCACATGCCGTATTTCTCTCGGGGGAAATACAAGGCGACATAACCTTTTTAAATTACTAAATAAACTTTAATAATAAATACTTTTAGCATTTGATTAAACATTAATATTAAAATCTAACTCAAATCCTGAAATCAAACCTAGAGTATAATTAATACATCCCTTTATTACTAATGACATAGTTATCTTTACTAAACATCGATCGTGAATTTGATGGTTGCATCCTCACTCTAAGGCATCCCATGATCTTCTTCGTACCTAAAACAAAGCAACATCGTGAGCCGAGGCCCAGTAACATACTACCTAACAACGTAAACTCATTTCAATTCATTTTATTTACTTTGCAATCAGGGAGAATAGAATATAGTAAAACTCTTTCATAAATGAATTATAATAAAACATCATTTATAACTTGAAATTTTAATAGTTCCCATTATCTTTCATAAAACCTTCATTTTACTTGGTAACTGACAAGTTAGCCTTGCGGGACGTCTCCCACCTTGCGATAGTCCTCAAGGAGCACTCTCCCTTGTTGGACATACGCCCGTACCTAAATAGTTTCTTTTTTTTTTAGCTTGCGGTAACCCTCAAGGAGCACTCTCCCTTGTTGGGTGTCCCGCGGTACCCGCGGTACGTGCACGACCTAGAAATAGTAACCCCACTAACTGCCAGAACCGGTTACACTTGTATTTATCATGTTTTGTATCTTATTAGTAACTCATAGACATCGTTCTTATAAAATCATACATAAACATGCTTGAATATAATCATCATAAAACATACTTTGTAAACACATTTCATATCCCACAATCCAATAAAACACATCATTATAAACATATTTCATAAACTCATAAAACACATTTCATAAGGGGATTGTGGGTGTTAGCAATAGATGTTACCTCTGAAGAAAATAATGCCCTTGGTCCAAGTATGCATTTAATGTTAAGTCTAATAAATGCGGTTAAGTATTAATTGACAAGTTAATAATTCAGTGAGATCAAGTGAGCTGAATGCCTAGCTAGAGGCCGCTTCAGTTCAAGTGGAATTAATGATATTAATCCCCAGCTTACTCTTGACTGAACCCGTAGGGTCACACAAATAGTACGTAAACGGATCAAGTATTTAATGGCATTAAATACTCCATCTATGGATATTCGGAATCGACGGATCTTGGTTTCAGTGGGAGCTGAGATCGTCATAAGCAAGAAATGAATACTCCGGAAACGATGATATTGCCGAAAACGGAAATATGGATCGTATCGGAAATATGAATATTATCCAAGTCGTAGATGTTGCCGGAAACGGAAACATGGTACGTATCGGAAAATATTAATGGAAATGGAAATATTGCCGGAATCGGAAATATTGCCGGAAACGGAAATATTGTCAGAATCGGAAATATTATCGGAATCGGAAAATAATTCCGGAAACGGAAATATTAAATATTTGTTCGAAACGGAAATTAATTCCGGAATCGGAAATATTAAATATTGGTCGTATCGGAAATGAATTCCGGAACCAGGAATTTAATCGGAAGCGCATCGTACGAATTAGCATCGGACGAGGCTTGCCAGACGAAGGCCCAACACGAAGCCAGGCCCGCGCCCAGCAAGCCAAGTGCCCAACACGAAGGCCACAGCCTCGCCAGGCCCAGCGCAAGGCCAGGCCCAGCAAGGCCGTAGGCGCGCGCGCTGGAGCGAATGCTCGTGGGCTGCGAGGCAGCGCCCACTCGTGTGGGACGCAAGTCTGCGCGGGTGCGTGCGTCCCTCGTGGTCGTGCGACACTCGTGTTCGTAACGAATCCTAATCCTATCGGAATTCGTGCAATGATTAAATCCTAATCCTAATAGATTAAATTTATTATTTAGAGTTCAAATAGGATTCTAATTAATAAATCCATATCCTAGTTGGATTATAATTCCTTTCCATAAACTCTATAAATATAGGCCTAGGGTCACATATTTAATAGACGATTATTGAAGTATTCAAGGTAAGATTTTTAAGCAAAAATCAGCTAAACACTTGCACCCAAATAGCCGAAAATCTAAGGAACCTTAAGGGCGATTCTAGTTGGTCAAGCTTAAGGCGGATCCGGACGTGCTGTGGACTATCTACGGAGGGACGACACTTGGAGTCCTAAAGACTTGTTCTTGTTCGGTTCGGGCGCAGCTAGGGAGGGCACGCTACAAAGTGTATGCATCTGAATTATGCTAAATGATTATGTGTTAATAATATGTTTCCTGGCTTTATGGTTTTTCCGCATGATTTATGTTTATTCATATGTATCATAACCTAACAGTGGTATCAAGAGCCTCTTATTATTTTCATAATCTAAATTGCAAGAACATGGTTAAATTTTACAAATTTGCAAAGAATTAAAGGGGTGATTAATTTTCGTAATTAATTGCAAATTGCGTTTATTTAATTATATGTACGCAGTTTTTCAGGAGTTTCTTCGTTACTCATCCAAATCGAGTGATTTTTGTGTCAATTCCGCATGTAAAAGGCATTCTAAAATTTCGACAAAAATAATGTTTTTCGGCTGAACCCAGAATTCTCAAATTCGAAGCCTAACTATGACTTTTCGGAGGTTTTAGTTTTTCGAACGCAAAAGTTTGTAAATTTAAGATGTTAACTTGAATATTTGCGATTCTTGTTGATAAATCTTGAGTTTTTGATTGACCTACAGTATATGTTTAACAATTATGAATGCCTAGACTTGTTAATTATACAACCTAATTTGTAATTATGATTAATTTGTTGAAACTCGAATAATTTAGAATTGATTTGATTTTCATGATTAATTAATAATTTAATTAGGTACCAATGATTAAAATCCACCCTAAAAATTGTTAATTTATGTTAAATTTTAAATTTTTATGACCTATATTTGAATCCATGTTAATCAAAAATTAATTGATTAATAAATTTTTGATTTTTCGCCCTAAAATTATGAAATTAATATGATTTATTAATTTGTCATTAATTTTAAATTAATTTTTTTTAATTTTTATGCAATTCGCTCATAAAACTTGCACGCACAAAGCAATGGACGCTACGTGTTACCCTTAAGGGTGTTGTATAGTGCGGGCATGCGATGACGAGCAAGGGAGCTCGTCGCCCATGCGGTACGATGCAACGAGCAAGAGCCATGGCACACGAGCACAAGGCAGCACGATGCCCTGTGTCGAGTGCTGTGCGCATATGGGTGAGTGGGCAAGGGCGAAGGGCCAAGGCGCAAGCCATCGGGCAGACGCGTGTGGGCATCAAGCGTGCCGCGCCACAGCGCGCGCTGCCACGCCCAGCAAGCAAGCAGACGCGGGGCAAGCAGGCGCGACGAGCGAGCGGGCGCGCGCAGCGTGGCCTGCACTGCTGCGTTGCGTGTGGCCTGCTTGTGTATTGCTACACGAACAGTCGAGGGGCGCTAAGCCTCGTGCACTCGATGGGGCTTGGGCGCAAGCCCAAGTGCCTCGTCGTGTTACGATTGAGTCGTTCTTAAATTTAATATTGAATTTTCAGTTTGGAAACATTTTAATTAATTTTAAAATTAATAATTTAAATTGTTTTCTCGGGTTTTAATTTTGAATATTATAATTATTATAAATTCTATTTATACTAATTATTTTACTAAAATTAAACCTTGAATTAATTTAAATTCATTTAATTCAACTGAAAATAAATTAAATAAGTGGATTCAATTATAAATTTATATGAGCTTTAAATTTTAATTAAATTTGAATGTTTCCAGTTAGACTAGAAATACATTTTTATGTTTAAAATTAGTAAAGCATATGAATTTATTGGTTTAAGTGGGAGCAATTTTAGTCATAAACTCTTGATTAGGTCTACAAATCCTTTAAGGTTAAACAACTTGATTAGAATTAATAAGGACTGAATAATTGGTAGATTATTGGTGCCCTTGATTAATTGCTGCAAATATTTATGTGATGCATAACGTGTTTTACTAACCAGCTATGTGGGCCATTCATGATAATGAATGGGTGAATGGTATATATTGTATATGTACTATTTTGCAGGTTATGAAGTGACTAGTATGGCCCAAATAGGATAGAAAATATGGTCTGTGTACCATTAATTTGAATGTAATTGGTCTAAAGCACCAAATTTGTTTTTCAATTCAAATATGGTCTGCGTACCATCAAATAGTTGTAATTAGTTTAATTATAGCTTATCCTATTTGAAGAAAATGGCGCCTCCCGCGGAGATTTTCAAGACGGACTTTGAAGTTGAAGCTTCAAGATGAAGTCGGGCCATACTAGATCACATTTATCTTATGCATGTTTTAAGTTATTTATTGCTTTTAAATATGTCTTAAATATGCATGAGATCGAAGCTTGATTATGTTGCATGATTAAGGATTTTAGTTCACTTAAAATCTAACCAACATAGTAAGAGCCTTAAGTTCCAAACTTAAAAATTGAGTTAAAAGGTGCCATGCCAAAATAACACTTACTTGGATATCCTTTTTTCATCGATCTTAGTAATAGTTTTCCGCCATAGCGAGGTGTTACTTATCGATACTAAAGGGGTAAGGTACACAAATAATTATGAGTACATGTTAGTTTTGGTGAAACTCAACGATATAAGTAAGGAGTCCTTTTATGTCGTGGTAAATTCGATAGGTTTTCCTAATAAGTTCTTAGACGTACCTATCAACCAAGAGTAGTTTCTAGACTATTAGCAAAAGGCTTTTGCTTACCTAAAATATTTTAGAATTGAGTCAAAATACATAATGTGCTTAATTCGTCCATGGTTTTAGGGTCTTGGAATCATTTTATTCACACCTGCCGGAACACATAACTCGAATAAAATGCTAATGACTTGTTTAAATTGCATGATTGCTTTAATTTTCAAGTTATTACTCATGATAAATGTTTAGACTTTGCATGCTTCAATGTATGTTTTAATTATTGTTTATAATTAAATATCTCGCACTGCAGTAAATCCTTTTAGAAAGGTAACAGTAAATTTCCTCGATTGGTAGTGAATCCAAGAACGATTCACGGAAATGAGAGAAAATGAGCAATTTAAAATGTACGTTTCTTTTAGCGACTTTTATGGTTGTTTTCGAGTTTCAAAGTCGAATCGCAAACCGATTGGTGCTTGTGAATTCAAAATACAATGTAGTTTTGAGATCATGAAGCATTGAGTTTAAACGCTCAGCCTTACCAAAGGTTAACAACCTAATATCTTTGTCCATTTAATTCTCGAATGAGTCTAGTCCTTAGACATTCGAATAGATCGATGCTTAGAGAACTTTAGAAGCTTCTGGTAAGATCATCTAGTTGAAACAAAATATTCAACATAAATTAAATGGTAAGAACCTTGTTGGAGTGACATTGGACATGTCTAACAAAGTGTAAAAGTCAACACTAAAGAATTCAATTTTTAAGACTATAAGAAAGGGTACAAGAAATAGGAAAACAAAGGAACAAATGAAAGGAATTTACGATTCCGTTTCTACCTATAAGTTTATGTTTAAAGAGAAGTGACCTAGCAATCAAACTTCCTTGGTATCATATACCGCTTGAGGTTCTTACTTCGGTAATAACTCAAACAATGGAAGCTAGGCTACACTAATGGCCTACAAGTGGGAAATGAAGCATGGCAATGCTACATTAGTTGTAGGGTCATCTAGTTTGTTTTAAGTCCTTTCAAAGGCTGGAACTTAATGGCTATTTTGTTCCATAATCAGCATACCTAAATTTCTTTTTTCAAACACAGAAAGACTCACATTCAAGAAAAACAAAAACAATGTTGGTTTGTTTATTTGAGTGAAATGGTCAATTACGGGTTGAGTCAATATGCTTGATTAAAACAAACAACTCTTTAACAATAAAAACTTTACTAGGTTCAAATCAACCCCTTGATTTGAGTTCCACTAATCTTTGGCACTGTTGCTTAGACCATATCAACAGGTTAACATTCATTAGCTCTATTTTGATGGACTTTTGAAAGTTGATTGATTTCTAGATCAATTCAAGACAAGCTAGTCTTACTTGTTGAAAGTAACAAAAGATATGAACTATTGTTAGAACGCCTAGACGATAGAGTTCAAAGTTAAAAGAAAGGTTTTATGACTTTATTATTTCACATAGATTTGAGTGAATATAGGTTTATTTACTCAATGTGATATAAGTTTGAATCTGTTTGGCTAGTTCAAAGATTCAGAAGTATAAATCCCACTTGGCAAGAAATCATAAAGATCTAGGTTAGATCATTTTGATGATTACTTAAGTCAAGAATGATCATCAATGATTGTGTGTAGTAAAATTCACAATCTAGCTCCATGAGATATGTCATATCTAAGTTGGAATGATCGAAGTCGATTAGTACTTGATTCGATCAATGATGGATCATAAAGAATTTTCCTATAATTTCTAAAACAAAATGCTCAAACTACCACCAAACTAAACCAAAATTCGTCAAAGCTATTGAAAAGTAATTTCAGAATATCTTTTCATCATATATCTAAAGAGTTCCTAAACTCAGTGGGAGTTTAGTGTTTGTTATTCAACAAACTAAGGCCCAAGTATAGATATACGTTTCATTGTGATTTATTCAAATGAGACACAAGGGTATTGTTTCTACCACGAATTTTTTGAGAACATAATGTTTGTTTGCTCGAAATAATGTCCTTTTGGAGATTCGTTTCCAAAATGACAAGTGGGAGAAAATAGTGAAGGAAATAATGCCCTTGGTCCAAGTATGCATTCAATGTTAAGTCTAATAAATGCGGTTCAGTATTAATTAACAAGTTAATAATTCAGTAAGATCAAGTGAGCTGAATGCCTAGCTAGAGGCCGCTTCAGTTCAAGTGGAATTAATGATATTAATCCACAGCTTACTCTTGACTGAACCCGTAGGGTCACACAAATAGTACGTAAACGGATCAAGTATTTAATGGCATTAAATACTCCATCTATGAATATTCGGAACCGACGGATCTTGGTTTCAGTGGGAGCTAAGATCGTCACAGGCAAGAAATGAATACTCCGGAAACGATGATATTGCCGGAAACGGAAATATGGATCGTATCGGAAATATAAATATTATCCAAGTCGTAGATGTTGCCGGAAACGGAAACATGGTACGTATCGGAAAATATTATCGGAAATGGAAATATTGCCAGAATCGGAAATATTACCGGAAACGGAAATATTGTCAGAATCGGAAATATTACCGGAATCGGAAAATAATTCCGGAAACGGAAATATTAAATATTTGTTCGAAAACGGAAATTAATTCCGGAATCGGAAATATTAAATATTGTTCGTGTCGGAAATGAATTCTGGAATCGGAAAATTTAATCGGAAGCGCATCGTACGAATAAGCATCGGACGAGGCCTGCCGGACGAGGCCCAGCACGAAGCCAGGCCATCGCCCAGCAAGCCAAGCGCGCCGCACAAACAGCCACGCCAGGCCCAGCGCAAGGCCAGGCCCAGCAGGCTGCGCAGCGCGCACAGCGCGCACAGCACGCGCAGCGTGCAGCGCGCGCGGGCGCTGTGTGGGCTGCTGCTCGCGCGCACGCATGGGGCCCATCGTGGCAGCCGTGCGTGTGTGTGCAAGTGTTTGTATTCGTGCACGTTTCCTAAAACATGCAGAGTTCGGTTAATGATGAAATTCCTAATTCTATTTGATAAATTAATTAAATTAGAGTTCTTGTAGAATTCTAGGTTTAATTAATTTGTATCTGAATAGGATTTCGATTCCCTTTCCATACCCCTATAAATATGAGGCTAGGGCTCACAATTTATAACAAGTTTCAAAGTATTCAAAGTGAGTTTTTGAGAGAAAAATTCAGTCACACATTTGCCTATAAAGTGCCGAAAATAATAGTACCTTAAGGGCGATTCTAGTTGGTCAATCTTAAGGCGGATCCGGACGTGCTGTGGACTATCTACGGAGGGACGACACTTGGAGTCCTAAAGACTTGTTCTTGTTCGGTTCGGGCACAGCTAGGGAAGGCACGCAACAAAGAGTATGCATCTAATCTATGCTAAATGATTATGTGTAAATAATATGTTTTCCTGGCTTTATGGTTTTTCCGCATGATTTATGAATTGTCATATGTATCATAACCTAACAAATAGACCTCGAAAGTCTTCGAGGCGAACAACAAACATAAAAAGGAGATTCCGGAGGCTTTTCGAAGTTCTTTAGAAAATCCGAACACTTATTCTTGGAGGACTTTAGAAGTGGCTTTAAAGAATAGACATCTCTTAGAAGACTTTACAAGTGCTTCAAGGAGAACAGAATATTCAAAGGACTTTCAAGTGGCTATTGATATTCTATTGTTTGATGTTCTATACCCAAGTAGGCATAGAGTTCAAGTCACTGGAATTATGATATTCTTCTATTGGATAGTGAAGAAACATGGAGTTCAGGTCACTGAAGCTATGCGATTCTTCTATTAGACAGTGAAGAAACCTACAACTTGCAGTCAAACTATTATCATGTAGATTAATGAGTTTATAACCTGTGAGAAAGCTATGACGAAACCCAGATTCCCTAAAATGGTTAGAGGCCATATATAGACTCAAATGTTTTAAATGGTTAGAGGCCATAAAACATACTCAATGTTTTGATGACAAAATTTTTGTTGATTTGCAAGAATAGTTTCACACCTATTGGTTGCAAGTTTGTTTTAAGGATAAAAACCATCAAACATGGAATTGTGTTCACACAAAAAGCTAGATTAGTTGCTAAAGGTTACAAGCAAATTCACGGCGTGGATTGTGTTGAAGCCTCATGCAAAATCGTAATGCTTAAGTCTATAATTCAAGCAATGATTGCATATTGGTACATATGGAAATTGGATGACAAAACGTATTCCTCAATCAAATGTTGGAAGAAAACTATGTACATGGCATGTCATAGGATTTTTGGATCCAAATAATGCTTGAAATGAATGCTAGCTTATGAAATCCAAGTACAGATTTAAGCAAGCAATTGGTAATTGGAATTGTATTTTAGTGAAGCTAATAAGTATTTTAGTTTCATAAAATGTACATGATTCTTATAGATATATAAGAAGTTTAGTGGGAGTACGTAAAACTTAATTGGTCCTATGTGTATCACACACATATCTCTCTATTGTGAAATAATATTCAAATGCTAATGACTTAGATTTGAAATTATTCATCAATGATGGACCAAGGCGAAACTTAGTACATACTGGGTATTAAGATCTATTTACAAAGATCTTATGATATTGTTCTGGGTTAAGTAATAGCATTTATAAATCAAACACGAAAGACTCCATTGGAGATATTCGACTCATGTGAATAAATCTAAGTAATGAATTTTTGAACTATGTATAAGCATTTACTAAGTTAACATCAAAGAGTCTAAATGAGATTCTTAACCTATATTATATGTCAAAGAATTTAGCTGGATTCAGTATCTACTGAAATTGAATGAGCTAAAGTTACATGAATAGAATTCAATTGGGAATTATTCTGCAAAAGAATTTATCATGTATAATATAATATGAGGATCGCCAAAAACGTATCGTATGACTTTAGGCATGACGAACATATACCAATCTCTATTGATCTAAGTAAAGATCAACTAGATTGAGATCAAGAAAAACTTATGGTACTTGAAAAAGGTACATAGGATTAGTTCTTGATTCAAGGAAATAAAGATATGCTAAATATTGATGTTACACGCATAAACACTGGAAAAGGATCAAGAAAGACCCTTTGGAGTTAACCATTGGCAAGGACGAGCTATAGAGCATCGTGTTTTGAAATGGCAACATGTATTGGAAACCATGAGTTGTTGCGTGGGAAATTAAATTTTAATTTCTATGTTCTAAGATACAGCTGGAAAGTCATCCACATATCTGTGAACTGCTTGGATAAGTAAATCCAAACAAAGCATCACTAGCAACCTAAACAGTTGAAGTAAAAGTACTTATTGCCTAAGAAGCAATAAAATAAGTTGTTTGTATTAATGAGTTCTTCATTGAACTTGGGAAGATCACATGTCTGTTGACTTAATGGTTCTTCATTGCAAAATGCGTAGAACCACTAATGTAGCAAGAAAGACTAGATCACAAAATAAACATACTCAAAAGATCTTATCATCATATCTCAAAGAACATTCGACGAAAAGGATATTAAGATTGGCAAAGCATGATAAATAAACCTATGCAACAAGTGAGAAGCAACACTCACGTTGTAGCACTGGAAATCAAGCATAGCTTTGAATTCCATGAACTGTTTTAAAGATGGGTTTGAGGCCCATGGTTGCAAAACATTGGGGTTGAACATTTATCATATATGAAATGTATTTTCATATTCCATTTAATCTTGGTTTAGTATTAAATGATGAGTCCCTTCAATTTGACGAAATATTCAAGATAGACTGTCAGGACCAGTCCTGTGACTAAGAAATGTCTATCAAGTGAACTTGAATGTCAAAAGTTGAAAATGGTCCCTGGTCGGAGTTTTCTATAAAGATGGACGCATAGAAAACGTTAGACGACTAGAATGCAAGATGACTAGTAGTTCTGTTTCTTGAACTATGTGGACATGGCAATGTCGTAATCATTTGCATAGATACTTACTTTGGGAAGACTAGTATCGGACAGACCTATGAAACTTTACTGTAAGAGATGAAAATCTGTCATAAGTAAATTTCATTAAAATTATTAGACACTAAATCCTCAATACCTGAGTGATTTGAGATTACTTGTTTGAGAACTGGTTACTTTGACGTTGACCAACCGTCGCACCGTAAAAGGAGGCTATAAAGGCAACGCTCAGGTAATCACCTATCAAACGAAGTCTAATCTCAAGTTCGCAAGATTGGGATTGTCCTCCCATAAATCGGGATGAGATGCTTAAAAGTTGTACAAGGCCACTCGGAGAACTAGAAACTGTAAAATGCATGGCCGTGCTCGGATGAATCATAGGCTATGATTATCTGTTTATTTGATCAGTTGAACTCTGAAACCGAGAAACACCTCTGGACATAATAAGGATGATAACTCTTACCTTATGTTCAAGAGCAAGCATCGAGCGACAAAGGAATTAGGAAATGCACACTTGTCCCTAAGGACAACTGGGAGACTGAAGGAAATAATGCCCTTGGTCCAAGTATGCATTTAATATTAAGTCTAATAAATGCGGTTCAGTATTAATTGACAAGTTAATAATTCAGTGAGATCAAGTGAGCTGAATGCCTAGCTAGAGGCCGCTTCAGTTCAAGTGGAATTAATGATATTAATCCACAGCTTACTCTTGACTGAACCCGTAGGGTCACAAAAATAGTACGTAAACGGATCAAATATTTAATGGCATTAAATACTCCATCTATGGATATTCGGAATCGACGGATCTTGGTTTCAGTGGGAGCTGAGATCGTCATAAGCAAGAAATGAATACTCCGGAAACGATGATATTGCCGGAAACGGAAATATGGATCGTATCGAAAATATAAATATTATCCAAGTCGTAGATGTTGCCGGAAACGGAAACATGGTACGTATCGGAAAATATTAATGGAAATGGAAATATTGCCGGAATCGGAAATATTGCCGGAAACGGAAAAATTGTCAGAATCGGAAATATTATCGGAATCAGAAAATAATTCCGGAAACGGAAATATTAAATATTTGTTCGAAACGGAAATTAATTCTGGAATCGGAAATATTAAATATTGGTCGTATAGGAAATGAATTCCGGAACCGGGAATTTAATCGGAAGTGCATCGTACGAATTAGCATCGGACGAGGCTTGCCAGACGAAGGCCCAGCACAAAGCCAGGCCCGCGCCCAGCAAGCCAAGCGCCCAACACAAAGGCCACAGCCTCGCCAGGCCCAGCGCAAGGCCAGGCCCTGCAAGGCCGTAGGCGCGCGCGCTGGAGCGAATGCTCGTGGGCCGCGAGGCAGCGCCCACTCGTGTGGGCCGCAAGGCCTGCGCGGGTGCGTGCGTCCCTCGTGGTCGTGCGACACTCGTGTTCGTAACGAATCCTAATCCTATCGGAATTCGTGCAATGATTAAATCCTAATCCTAATAGATTAAATTTATTATTTAGAGTTCAAATAGGATTCTAATTAATAAATCCATATCCTAGTAGGATTATAATTCCTTTCCATAAACTCTATAAATATAGGCCTAGGGTCACATATTTAATAGACGATTATTGAAGTATTCAAGGTAAGATTTTTAAGCAAAAATCAGCCAAACACTTGCACCCAAATAGCCGAAAATCTAAGGAACCTTAAGGGCGATTCTAGTTGATCAAGCTTAAGGCGGATCCGGACGTGCTGTGGACTATTTACGGAGGGACGACACTTGGAGTCATAAAGACTTGTTCTTGTTCGGTTCGGGCGCAGCTAGGGAGGGCACGCTACAAAGTGTATGCATCTGAATTATGCTAAATGATTATGTGTTAATAATATGTTTCCTGGCTTTATGGTTTTTCCGCATGATTTATGTTTATTCATATGTATCATAACCTAACAACCTTAACCGTAGTTTATATTCCCTGTTCGATAGATCGTTCTTCCTGAACTCCTAGTTCAATTTCTTTCATAATATTAAATAATTGAATTAGTTATTAATATGATAATAATTTAACTTAGAAATTTCGAATTATTATAAATAACGGATTTTCTAATAATAATGTTAGAAATATATAATTTCATAGTTTTAATGAAAATATAATTAAACACCAATTTTAGTGATAAATATAATTTATGGAAATTTCAATCGAAGTGTATATATATATATATATATATATATATATATATATATATATATATATATATATATATATATATATATATATATATATATATATATATATATATATATTCTAAATCAATTACACAAGATTTATTTAATTTATGTCCTTGATAAATTTAGTACGGTAATTTATTTTCGTAAACTCGATAATCAAATTTATTTATTTCCTGAAAATAATAACAATTCATTAGTAAATAATTATATCATAAAATTTATTAAAACATGAATATTAAGGAATTGATAATCTGAAATTCAGATTTGTCTTACCCAAAGCCCAATTGATTTGGCCCAATTTGAATAAGGAGGAATAAAACAAAGTTTCAATTTCAGAAAAAAAAGTTTCTGAAATTGAAGGACACGAGCAGCAGAGGAAACACGAACTGGAGAAACACGAGGAGGAGGAAGAGAGGAGGGAGGCTGGGGGCTCAGCCTGGGCGGCGGAACCGCGCCGAGAGGCGACGGTGATGGTGGTTTGAGGCGGCAGAAACAGGCGAGGGAAGGGGGAGAGAAGCGCGAACAGGGGAGAAATCAGGGGAGGAGAGTTGCGAAGCAAGGGAGAAGCAAGGGTGGTTCTGGGTGGTCGACGTGGTGGCTGGTGGTTCGTGGGGTTGGTGATTGGTGACTGACGGAGTGGTGGTGTTGCTTTGGTGGTGCAACGAAGAGGAGAGGGAAGGGAGGCAGGGGAGTATTTCGAAGGAGGAGGGAGAGCGAAGGGAGGTATAGTGAGAGTAGGTGGTCGGCCGGCGAAGCGGGTGGTCGAGTCTGGGTAGTTGGTGGTCGGCAGTGGTGGTTATGGTGGTGGCAGATGGCTGCCGGTTGAGGTGGTTCGAATAAGGAGGAACAAGGGAGAAAATTTTCAGATTTTGTTAATTTGGTTTTTGTATTGAAATAATTCTGAAATTGGATTGAATTTGTAATTAGGTAGATTTCTAGAAGAATAAAAGTTCTTGGTCTCCAAGGCAATGAATGTAGACTGAAATAAGGGAAGAGAGGAAGGAAAGAATGGCTTCCTTCTTCCATGTACGTGGAAGGCAAGGGAGGAAGAAGCTAATTGAAAATTTTGTCCTTTAGGGACATTTTAGTAATTTCAAGTAGTTAGGCCAAATTTCTGAATTTTAATTGCTATTTTAGGAAACTACTAAAAATAGAAATGTTTAATTAAAACAAAGTCTCGTAAAATATATCGTTAACGAAAAATAAATAAATTTTCGTTTATAAATTTATCGTTTAAAATAAATCGTAAAAACGTTTAAAATAACGAAATTTTTAAATTATTACTAATAATTAAAACGAAATTACGTTAATAAAATATTATTAATTTTAATAAATCGAGTTTAAAAATTTCGGGGTATTACATTCTTACCCCCTTAGAAAAAGTTTCGTCCTCGAAACTTGAAAATTTAGTTATATAAAATGATTGTTGAAAGTCGAAAACATTTGAATAAAAGTACGAAATTTTATTTTAAAACCAAGATCTCACAATTTCATTCCAATTTTGACATTGTCTAGCCTTCATTCTGCCATCTTCTTTAATGACTCCGCTTCAACTCGAGACCTAGAATCGAAGAGTAAAGAATACAAAAGGGGCAAAATTATATGTTGATCTTAATCGTCATTAAGGTCAATTATATTCCGCCATCGTCTTTTGTATCTCTATTTTACTTCATAAAATAGGATCGAGGAGCAAAGAACATAAAAAGGGGCAAACTTGTTAGCATAGACTAGGCTCCCATTTTTCTTTATGAGATCCTGTTTGAAAATATTTTCTACCAAAAGTAGTAATGTTTTTAATACAAAATTATAATTCTGAAGATAGATATAATGAAAATAAATATTTACCTAACAATTATAATAATCAATTAATTTGTAAAAGTCATTTGTTATAATAATCTCGTACTCTGAGCTCAGGAGAACTTCCATCGAAGACGACTTTCATATGTAACGATTAGTTATTACCAATACAATCATGTCAGCATAAACATAATCCATAAAGCATATCTTAAACACATAATTCTTTAATTGAAAATTTCATACATAAGCATAACATTCATATAACTAATGATGGTAATACATCTTAGTTAGATACTCGATTAGCGCATATTACTTTCAAAATTTCCATCATTTATTCTAAAATATTCTAGATGTTCGATCACACGATTTCAAAAGGTCATTACGCTTCATTCTTCATTCCATACTAGCGAAGTCGTCATTGTCATTTGCATCATCGTCTTTTCCTTGCATTAAAAACACTCTTCCATTCGAAGTTGCTCCACGTGGGGGATTACGGTTGAAATTTGTAGTGCCACCATTTCCTTTGTTTTCATCGTTTCTCCTATCACCTTGCTCTCGATGTATTTGAGGACAATCTATGATTTTGTGATCTTTGCTACCACATTTGAAGCAATCTCGCGTACCAATTCGACATTCTTTCTCAGTATGGTTCCATCTTCCACACTTGACGCATCCACGATTCTTGTTGAAGTTTTGGTTTCCGTTATTCCCTCCTTGATAGCTGACATTGACATTTTGTTTCTTATTGTTCGGTTGATTTTCTTCGAAGCTCCCTTTTCGTTTTCCATATGTTTCTTCTCGAAGCTTGATAATACTTTCGACGTTAATTTCTCGATCATACAACTCTTGGAATGTGGAAATTCTAGAACTCGAGAGACGATCACCGATCTCAATCTTTAATCCTCCTTCAAATCGATTCATCCTTTGCCTATCAGTAGTCACCAGGTCAGGGGCAAATCGAGCAAGCTCATTGAATTTCACTTCATATTCCAGAACATTCTTCTTTCCTTGACTCAATTTGATAAATTCTGATTCCATTTGCAGTTGCAGAGAATAGGGATAAAATTGTTCCCGCATAGCTTCCGTCAGTTTTTCCCAACCAAAACCAGGCTCATTTTGGATTCCTCTAACACTTTTCCACCATAGGTTGGCTTGTCCTTTCAAGTAAAAGACGGCATAGTTGACCTTCCACTTCTCGGGGCATTGCGTAGCATCAAATAACTTTTCCATATCGCTAATCCATTCTTCAAATTCGGTAGGGTCTGGCTTGCCATCATATGTAGGGGGATTATGAGAAGCGAACTTCTTGAACATGTTGGAGCATTCTTCTTGCTCTGACCTTGGCTTTTGACGATTTCCTTGCAGAAGTTCCGACATTATCAATCTCATGAGGTCCATTCGGTTATCACTCGTTTCTCCTGGATTGTCTCCGAAAATGGGATCTTTGCGCAATGCTTCGATTCTTTCTTTCATTCCCTCCAGCTTTAGTGAAGACTTGTGATTACCATTGCCATCGTTGACGTCGTTATCGTTCCTTGTGCCGTCAATAGGAATATTTCCGCTTGAAGCCATCGTTGATCTGGTCGCAAAGATGCAATGCTTCAGACAATTCCTTCTTTGTCAAAACAAAACTAAGATATTTTTGCAAATCATGCATAATAGCGAAATCATTCCCGATCCCCTTTCCAATCACTCACACTCATTTCATTTTTTTTTTGTCTTATCTTAACAATATTTTAAAATATTTCTTTTTAACTTATTTCTTTTTAACTCATCCCTTTTTAACTCATTCCTTTTTAACTCAATCCTTAAAAGTTTATGCTTCAAGCCTAATGAATTCTATTACGTGCAAAACCCGTAAGGTTTAGCATTAATGGCCCAGAACCTTGGCTCTGAATACCAAACTGTAACACCTAAGCACCATTAATTAGGTTTATTTTCTTTAATTAGCAGCGGAAACCCTAATTTAGTCGGAGCGTCACATGCCGTATTTCTCTCGGGGGAAATACAAGGCGACATAACCTTTTTAAATTACTAAATAAACTTTAATAATAAATACTTTTAGCATTTGATTAAACATTAATATTAAAATCTAACTCAAATCCTGAAATCAAACCTAGGGTATAATTAATACATCCCTTTATTACTAATGACATAGTTATCTTTACTAAACATCGATCGTGAATTTGATGGTTGCATCCTCACTCTAAGGCATCCCATGATCTTCTTCGTACCTAAAACAAAAGCAACATCGTGAGCCGATGCCTAGTAACATACTACCCTAACAACGTAAACTCATTTCAATTCATTTTATTTACTTTGCAATCAAGGAGAATAGAATATAGTAAAACACTTTCATAAATGCATTATAATAAAACATCATTTATGAAGGAAATAATGCCCTTGGTCCAAGTATGCATTCTATGTTAAGTCTAATAAATGCGGTTCAGTATTAATTAACAAGTTAATAATTCAGTGAGATCAAGTGAGCTGAATGCCTAGCTAGAGGCCGCTTCAGTTCAAGTGGAATTAATGATATTAATCCACAGCTTACTCTTGACTGAACCCGTAGGGTCACACAAATAGTACGTAAACGGATCAAGTATTTAATGGCATTAAATACTCCATCTATGAATATTCGGAAACGACGGATCTTGGTTTCAGTGGGAGCTAAGATCGTCACAGGCAAGAAATGAATACTCCGGAAACGATGATATTGCCGGAAACGGAAATATGGATCGTATCGGAAATATGAATATTATCCAAGTCGTAGATGTTGCCGGAAACGGAAACATGGTACGTATCGGAAAATATTGTTGGAAATGGAAATATTACCAGAATCGGAAATATTGCCGGAAACGGAAATATTGTCAGAATCGGAAATATTACCGGAATCGGAAAATAATTCCGGAAACGGAAATATTAAATATTTGTTCGAAACGGAAATTAATTCCGGAATCGGAAATATTAAATATTGTTCGTATCGGAAATAGATTCCGGAAATGGAAATTTAATCGGAAGCGTATCGTACGAATTAGCATCGGACGAGGCCTGCCGGACGAAGGCCCAGCACGAAGCCAGGCCATCGCCCAGCAAGCACGCACGCCACAGCCCAGCGCGCACAAGGCCGCGCATGCGTGGGCCGTGCTGCGCGGGCTGCTCGCACGCGCATGGGCAGCCCTTGTGGCTGCCGTGTGTGTGTGAGTTTCAGCTCATGCGAGATTCCTGAATCTGCAAGAGTCAGTGTATGATTAAATGTCTATTCCTATTGGATAAATTGATTAAGTAGAATTCATGTAGAATTCTAATTCCAATTAATTCGCATCCTACTAGGATTACGATTCCTTTTCCATAACTCTATAAATAAAGGCCTAGGGCTCATAATTTATACACAAGTTTTCAAGTATTCAAAAGTGAGTTTTTTTGAGAGAAAATCAAACACACATCTTGCTCAAAAGTGCCGAATTTTCTGAGTACCTTAAGGGCGATTCTAGTTGGTCAATCTTAAGGCGGATCCGGACGTGCTGTGGACTTTCTACGGAGGGACGACACTTGGAGTCCTAAAAGACTTGTTCTTGTTCGGTTCGGGCGCAGCTAGGGAAGGCACGCAACAAAGAGTATGCATCTAATTATGCTATATGATTATGTGTAAATAATATGTTTCCTGGGTTAATGGTTGTTTCCGCATGATCTATGTATTTGTCATATGTATCATAACCTAACAGTGGTATCAGAGCCCCTTATTATTTTCATAATCTAAATTGCATGAACATGGTTAAATATTACAAATTTGCAAGAATTAAAAGGGGTGATTAATTTTCGTAATTGTTAATTAATTGCAAATTGCGTTTATTTAATTATATGTACGCAGTTTTTCGGCAGTTTCTTCATTACTCATCCGAATTGAGTGATTTTTGTGTCAATTCCGCATGTAAAAGGCATTCTAAAATTTTGACAAAAATAGTATTTTTCTGCCGAACCCAGAATTCTCAAATTCGAAGCCTAACTATGACTTTTCGAAGGTTTTAGTTTTTCGGATGCAAAATTTCGTAAATTTAAGATGTTAAATTAAATATTTGCGATTCCTGTTGATAAATCTTGAATTTTTGATTGACCTACTGCATATGTTTAACAAGTTTGAATGCCTAGTCTTGTTAATTATGCAATCTAATTTGTAATTATGATTAATTTGTTGAAAATTAGAATAATTTAGAATTAATTTGATTTTCATAATTAATTGTAATTTAATTAGAAACCTATGATTAAAAACCACCATAAAAATTGTAAATTTACGATAAATTTTAAATTTTTATGACCTAGACTTGAACCCATATCAATCGGAAATCAATTGGATAATAAATTTTCGATTTTTCGCCCTAAAATTATGAAATTAATAATATTTATTAATTTGTCATTAATTTTAAATATAAATTTTAAATTTTTATGCGATTCATTCAAATAACTTGCACGCACGAAGCAATGGACGCTTCGTGTTACCCTTAAGGGGTGTTGTATAATGCGGGCATGCGACGACGAGCAAGGGAGCTCGTCGCCCGTGCGGCACGAATGCAATGAGCAAGGGCGTAGTGCACGAGCACAAGGCAGCAGCCCTGCCTTGTGTCGTGTGCCACGAGCAATGAACGGATGGGCATGGGCGAGGGGCGAGCCAAGGCAGTCGCGTGTGGGCAGCAAGCGAGCTGCGCCACAGCGCGCGCTGCCTCGCATAACAGCGCGCAGCCTCGTGCGCAGCGAGCGCAAGCTCGCGTGCCACGAGCGCTGCGCACAGCATCACTCGCGCGCACCAGCGAGCGATCTCGCGCGCCAGCGAGCGATTGCTCGCGCGCACCAGCGAGCGATCTCGCGCGCCAGCGAGCGATGGCTCGCGCGCACCAGCGCGCGATCTCGCGCGCCAGCGAGCGATGGCTCGCGCGCACCAGCGAGCGATGCAGCGCCCCAGCGAGCGATGGCTCGCGCGCACCAGCGAGCGATCTCGCGCACCAGCGAGCGCGGTAACGCGCGCGCGCTGCGAGCGATAGCTCGCGTGCGGTGGGCGCTGTGCGGAGGCTTGCGTATGGGACAGCAGCAGCTATGCAACGAGCGCATGGGCTGCGCGCACACGGCCAGCAACGGCTGTGTGCGTACAGCCCATGGGCGTGCAACGCGTAGGGTGTTTGCGTTTCGATTAGATCGTTTTGAATGTTTAATTTGAAAATTTCAGTTCACGTAATTTTAATTAATTTTAAAATTAATAATTTGAATTAATTTCTTGGATTTTAATTTTGAATATTATAATTATAATAAATGGAATTTATTCTAATTATTTTACTAAAATTAAAATCATGAATTAATTTAAATGCGACTGAAATTAAATTAAATTTTGGATTCAATTATAAATTTATATGAGCTTTAAATTTTAATTAAATTTGTATGTTTCCGGTTAGACTAGAAATACAATTTTATGTTTAAAATTAGTAAAGCATATGAATTTATTGGTTTGAGTGGGAGCACTTTTAGTCATAAACTCTTGATTAGGTCTACAAATCCTTAAGGTTAAAACAACTCGATTAGAATTAATAAGGACTGAATAATTGGTAGATTATTGGTGCCCTTGATTAATTGCTGCAAATGTTTACGTGATGCATAATGTGTTTGACTAACCAGCTATGTGGGCCATTCATGATAATGAATGGGTGAATGGTATATATTGTATATGTACTGTTTTGCAGGTTATGAAGTGACTAGTATGGCCCAAATAGGATAGAAAATATGGTCTGCGTACCATTAATTTGAATGTAATTGGTCTAAAGTACCAAAGTTGTTTTTCAATTCAAATATGGTCTGCGTACCATCAAATAGTTGTAATTAGTTATAACTTATCCTATTTGAAGAAAATGGTGCCTCCCACGGAGATTTTCAAGACGGACTTTGAAGTCAAAGCTTCAAGATGAAGTCGGGCCATACTAGATCACAAATATCTTATGCATGTTTTAAGTTATTTATTGCTTTAAATATGTCTTAAAATGCATGAGATCAAAAGCTTGATTATGTTGCATGATTAAGGATTTTAGTTCACTTAAAATCTAACCAACATAGTAAGAGCCTTAAGTTCCAAACTTAAAAATTGAGTTAAAAGGTGCCATGCCAAAATATACACTTGCTTGGATATCCTTTACATCAATCTAGTAATAGTTTTCGCTCAGCGAGGTGTTACTTATTGGTCCTAAAGGGGCAAGGTACACAAATAATTGTGAGTACATGTTAGTTTTGGTGAAACTCAACGATATAAGTAAGGAGTCCTTTTATGTCGTGGCAAATTCGATAGGTTTACCTAATAAGTTCTTAGACGTACCTATCAACCAAGAATAGTTTCTAGACTATTAGCAAAAGGCTTTTGCTTACCTAAGATGTTCTAGGATTAAGTCGACAAACTGTGCTTAGTTCTTCAATGATTTTAGGATCTTGGAATCATTTTATTCACACCTGCCGGAACACATAACTTGAATAAAATGCTTAATAAACATTGAATTATGCATGTATGCTAGAATTTAAGTTTATTAAGAGAAACTGTGAATGGTTATTTATTTGTTTATTCTTTTCAATTGTAGTTTTTAATATGGCAAACAACAATTCATTCAACATTCGATCAATTCTCGAAAAGGAGAAGTTGAACGGGAAAAACTTCCTTGACTGGCAAAGGAACTTGCAAATAGTTCTTATGCAGGAAGAAAAGGAGTATGTCCTAGATGAGGCGATGCCCGAAGCTCCAGGCGACGGGATCACTCAGGCAGCCCTCAATCGTTGGATTGATGCCAACAAGGATGTGAAATGTCTAATGCTCGCCACCATGAGTGCGGATCTGCAGAAAACGTTCATCAACTCAGATGCTTTCACAATCATCAGTGAGTTGAAGAACATGTTCCAAGATCTGGCTCGAGTCGAAAGATTCGAGACTCATAGGCAAATTCTTGAGACCAAGCTCAAGAAAGGCGAGCCCGTAAGTCCACATGTTCTCAAAATGATTGGACTCATTGAGAATATGAGTCGGCTGGATCAGCAATTTTCTCAGGAAATGGCTATAGACACCATCCTCCATTCTCTTCATAGCGGGTATGATCAGTTCAAACTGAACTACAGTATGAATAGTCTGGACAAAACGCTCACTGAGCTTCACGGTATGCTGAAGACCGCTGAAAAGACGCTCAAAAGTGATAAGCAAGATGTGCTTATGGTGCGTGGGGGCAAGTTCAAGAAATCTGGAAAGAAGAGGAATGCTAAGAAAGGTGGCAACAAGGCCAGCCCAACTAAGCAAACTGGCGCCAAATCTGCAAAGAGGAAGGTCAGTCAACCCACTTCTGAATCCGAATGCTTCTACTGCAAGAAGAAGGGGCATTGGAAGAGAGATTGCTTGAAGCTAAAGGAAGATCAGAAGAACGGAACAGTCGTTCCATCTTCAGGTATTTTCGTTATAGACTGTATACTTGCTAATTCAACTTCTTGGGTATTAGATACAGGTTGTGGCTCACACTTATGTTCCAATCCACAGGGACTAAGAAGAAGTAGAAAGTTAAGCAAGGGAGAAGTCGACCTACGAGTGGGAAATGGAGCACGGATTGCTGCATTAGCCGTAGGAACTTACTATTTGTCGTTGCCCTCCGGGCTAGTTTTGGAACTGGAAGAATGTTTCCATGTTCCAAGTCTTACTAAAAACATCATTTCAGTTTCTTGCTTAGATGCTAAGGGATTTTCCTTTATAATAAAAGACAATAGTTGTTCGTTTTATTTTAAAGAGATGTTTTATGGATCTGCTAGATTAGTCAATGGACTTTATTTATTAGATCACGACAAACAAGTATATAACATAAATACCAAAAAGGCCAAAAAGGATGATTCAGATCTCACCTATCTGTGGCATTGTCGATTAGGCCATATAAACTTGAAACGCTTAGAAAGACTTCAAAGGGAAGGAATTCTTGAACCATTTGACTTAGAGGATTATGGTAAATGCGAATCATGTTTACTTGGCAAAATGACAAAGCAACCTTTCTCTAAAGTTGGAGAAAGAGCAAATGAACTATTGGGTTTAATCCATACAGATGTATGTGGACCAATGAGTACAAATGCTAGAGGTGGTTTCAGCTACTTTATCACTTTCACTGATGACTTCAGTAGGTATGGTTATGTCTACCTAATGAAGCATAAGTCTGAATCCTTTGACAAATTCAAGGAATTTCAGAGTGAAGTAGAGAATCAATTAGGCAAGAAGATCAAGGCACTGCGGTCTGATAGAGGCGGTGAATATCTGAGCTATGAATTTGATGACCATCTGAAAGAATGTGGAATTCTATCAGAATTGACTCCTCCTGGAACACCACAATGGAACGGTGTGTCAGAACGGAGGAACAGAACCTTGCTAGACATGGTCAGGTCAATGATGGGTCAGGCCGAACTTCCATTAGAATTTTGGGGACATGCACTAAATACAGCTGCACTCACTATAAATAGAGCTCCGTCTAAAGCTGTCGAAAAGACTCCATACGAATTATGGTTTGGAAAGCCTCCAAATGTGTCTTTTCTTAAGATTTGGGGATGTGAAGTATACGTCAAACGATTAATTTCAGACAAACTTCATCCAAAATCTGACAAATGTATCCTTGTGGGCTATCCAAAGGAAACAAAGGGGTATTACTTCTACAATACATCTGAGAACAAAGTGTTTGTTGCTCGAGATGGTGTCTTTTTGGAGAAAGATCACATTTCCAAAATGACAAGTGGGAGAAAAGTAGACCTCGAAGAAATTCGAGTCGAACAACAAACTCTAGAGAATGCTCAAGATGACATTCAGGATGAAACTCAGAGATCTTTAGAAGAATCTGGTGAGAATCATGGTCAATCTAGAAATGTTACCCCGCGTAGATCGCAAAGATATAGATCTCAACCGGAAAGGTACTTAGGTATTTTGACGAACGAGAGCTATGACGTTCTATTACTTGAAAGTGATGAACCTGCGACTTACAAGCAAGCTATGACGAGCCCTAGCTCCAAGCAATGGCAAGAAGCCATGCAATCTGAATTAGACTCCATGTCTGAAAACCAAGTATGGGATTTGGTCGATTTGCCAGATGGCTACCAAGCCATTGGAAGCAAATGGGTTTTCAAACTGAAAAAGGACAAGGATGGGAAACTTGAAGTTTTCAAAGCTAGATTGGTTGCGAAAGGTTACAGGCAAGTCCACGGTGTGGATTACGATGAAACCTTTTCACCAGTTGCAATGCTAAAGTCTATTCGAATAATGTTAGCAATCGCTGCATATTACGATTACGAAATATGGCAGATGGATGTCAAAACTGCTTTCTTAAACGGCGTTTTAACAGAAACTGTGTTTATGACACAGCCTGAAGGTTTTGAGGATCCAAAGAATGCTAAAAAGGTATGCAAGCTAAAGAAGTCAATCTACGGATTGAAGCAGGCATCCAGGAGCTGGAATATACGTTTTGATGAAGCAGTCAGTGACTTTGGTTTCATCAAGAACGCGGACGAATCTTGTGTATACAAGAAGGTCAGTGGGAGCAAAATTGCTTTCCTAGTATTATATGTCGACGACATATTGCTTATCGGAAATGACATTCCTATGTTGAACTCTGTCAAGATTTGGCTTGGGAAATGTTTTTCGATGAAGGATCTAGGGGAAGCACAGTACATATTGGGCATCAAGATTTACAGAGATAGATCTAAAAAGATGATTGGACTTAGTCAAAGCACTTATATCAATAAGGTGCTTGATAGGTTCAAGATGGCGGACTCCAAGCGAGGCTACCTACCCATGTCTCATGGAATGACTCTAAGCAAGACTCAGTGCCCAAAAACACTTGATGAGCGTAGACGAATGAATGGGATTCCATATGCATCATTGATTGGTTCAATAATGTATGCTATGATATGTACACGCCCGGATGTTGCGTACGCACTCAGTGCTACGAGCAGATACCAGTCAGACCCAGGAGAGGCGCATTGGACTGCTGCCAAGAATATTCTGAAGTACCTGAAAAGGCACAAAGATGACTTCCTGGTCTATGGTGGAGATGATGAATTAATTGTTAAAGGCTATACGGACGCAAGTTTCCAAACCGACAAAGATGATTTCAGATCACAGTCTGGGTTTGTCTTCTGCCTCAACGGAGGAGCAGTAAGCTGGAAAAGTGCTAAGCAAAGCACCATTGCGGATTCTACAACTGAAGCGGAGTACATTGCTGCACATGAAGCAGCAAAGGAAGCTATATGGCTAAGGAAGTTCATAGGAGAACTTGGTGTAGTCCCCTCCATTAAAGGACCAATAGCCCTGTATTGTGATAATAACGGAGCTATTGCACAGGCAAAAGAGCCTAGACACCACCAGAGAGTCAAGCATGTACTTCGTAGATTTCACCTTCTACGAGAGTTCGTTGAAAGAAAAGAAGTCGAGATAAGCAAAATTGGAACTGATGACAACATATCAGATCCATTAACTAAACCTCTGCCGCAAGCGAAGCACAACTCGCACACTGCAGCTATGGGAATCAAGCATATTGGAGAATGGCTTTGATGTCTCTGTTTAATGTTTTAAAGTTTTAGAGTTTAAATCTTTGTAAAACATTATTGGTTAATCATTCACAATAAATGAAAGAAATTCATTTTTCCATTTAATTTGTGGTTTATTAAATGATGAGTCCCTTCAACTTGACGATATATTCAAGATAGACTGTCAGGACCAGTCCTGTGACTAAGAAATGTCTATCAAGTGAACTTGAATGTCAAAGGTTGAAAATGGTCCCTAGTCGGAGTTTTCTGTAAAATTGGACGCATAGAAAACGTTAGACGATTAGAATGCAAGATGACTAGTAGTTCTGTTTCTTGAACTATGTGGACATGGCAATGTCATAATCATTTGCATAGATACTTACTTTGGGAAGACTAGTATCGGACAAGACCTATGAAACTTTACTGTAAGAGATGAAAGTCTGTCATAAGTAAATTTCATTAAATTATTAGACACTAAATCCTCAATACCTGAGTGATTTGAGATTACTTGTTTGAGAACTGGTTACTTTGACGTTGACCAACCGTCGCACCGTAAAAGGAGGCTATAAAGGCAACGCTCAGGTAATCACCTATCAAACGAAGTCTAATCTCAAGATCGCAAGATTGGGATTGTCCTCCCATAAATCGGGATGAGATGCTTAAAAGTTGTACAAGGCCACTCGGAGAGCTAGAAACTGTGAAATGCATGGCCGTGCTCGGATGAATCATAGGCTATGATTATCTGTTTATTTGATCAGTTGAACTCTGAAACCGAGGAACACCTCTGGACATAATAAGGATGACAACTCTTACCTTATGTTCAAGAGCAAGCATCGAGCGACAAAGGAATTAGGAAATGCACACTTGTCCCTAAGGACAAGTGGGAGACTGAAGGAAATAATGCCCTTGGTCCAAGTATGCATTCTATGTTAAGTCTAATAAATGCGGTTCAGTATTAATTAACAAGTTAATAATTCAGTGAGATCAAGTGAGCTGAATGCCTAGCTAGAGGCCGCTTCAGTTCAAGTGGAATTAATGATATTAATCCACAGCTTACTCTTGACTGAACCCGTAGGGTCACACAAATAGTACGTAAACGGATCAAGTATTTAATGGCATTAAATACTCCATCTATGAATATTCGGAAACGACGGATCTTGGTTTCAGTGGGAGCTAAGATCGTCACAGGCAAGAAATGAATACTCCGGAAACGATGATATTGCCGGAAACGGAAATATGGATCGTATCGGAAATATGAATATTATCCAAGTCGTAGATGTTGCCGGAAACGGAAACATGGTACGTATCGGAAAATATTGTTGGAAATGGAAATATTACCAGAATCGGAAATATTGCCGGAAACGGAAATATTGTCAGAATCGGAAATATTACCGGAATCGGAAAATAATTCCGGAAACGGAAATATTAAATATTTGTTCGAAACGGAAATTAATTCCGGAATCGGAAATATTAAATATTGTTCGTATCGGAAATAGATTCCGGAAATGGAAATTTAATCGGAAGCGTATCGTACGAATTAGCATCGGACGAGGCCTGCCGGACGAAGGCCCAGCACGAAGCCAGGCCATCGCCCAGCAAGCACGCACGCCACAGCCCAGCGCGCACAAGGCCGCGCATGCGTGGGCCGTGCTGCGCGGGCTGCTCGCACGCGCATGGGCAGCCCTTGTGGCTGCCGTGTGTGTGTGAGTTTCAGCTCATGCGAGATTCCTGAATCTGCAAGAGTCAGTGTATGATTAAATGTCTATTCCTATTGGATAAATTGATTAAGTAGAATTCATGTAGAATTCTAATTCCAATTAATTCGCATCCTACTAGGATTACGATTCCTTTTCCATAACTCTATAAATAAAGGCCTAGGGCTCATAATTTATACACAAGTTTTCAAGTATTCAAAAGTGAGTTTTTTTGAGAGAAAATCAAACACACATCTTGCTCAAAAGTGCCGAATTTTCTGAGTACCTTAAGGGCGATTCTAGTTGGTCAATCTTAAGGCGGATCCGGACGTGCTGTGGACTTTCTACGGAGGGACGACACTTGGAGTCCTAAAAGACTTGTTCTTGTTCGGTTCGGGCGCAGCTAGGGAAGGCACGCAACAAAGAGTATGCATCTAATTATGCTATATGATTATGTGTAAATAATATGTTTCCTGGGTTAATGGTTGTTTCCGCATGATCTATGTATTTGTCATATGTATCATAACCTAACAATTTATAACTTGAAACTTTAATAGTTCCCATTCTCTTTCATAAAACCTTCATTTTACTTGGTAACTGACAAGTTAGCCTTGCGGGACGTCTCCCACCTTGCGATAGTCCTCAAGGAGCACTCTCCCTTGTTGGAAATACGCCCGTACCTAAATATTTTCTTTTTTTAGCTTGCGGTAACCCTCAAGGAGCACTCTCCCTTGTTGGGTGTCCCGCGGTACGGAGGTACGTGCACGACCTAGAAATAGTAACCCCACTAACTGCCAGAACCGGTTACACTTGTATTTATCATGTTTCGTATCTTATTAGTAACTCATAGACATCGTTCTTATAAAATCATACATAAACATGCTTGAATATAATCATCATAAAACATACTTTGTAAACACATTTCATATCCCACAATCCAATAAAACACATCATTATAAACATATTTCATAAACTCATAAAACACATTTCATAAGGGGATTGTGGGTGTTAGCAATAAATGTTACCTCAACCGTAGTTTATATTCCCTGTTCGATGGATCGTTCTTCCTGAACTCCGAGTTCAATTTCTTTCAAAATATTAAATTATTGAATTAATTATTAATATGATAATAATTTAACTTTGAAATTTCGAATTATTATAAATAACGGATTTTCTAATAATAATGTTAGAAATATATAATTTCATAGTTTTAATGAAAATATAATTAAACACCAATTTTAGTGATAAATATAATTTATGGAAATTTCAATCGAAGTATATATATATAATATATATATTCTAAATCAATTACACAAGATTTATTTAATTTATGTCCTTGATAAATTTAGTACGGTAATTTATTTTCGTAAACTCGATAATCAAATTTATTTATTTATTTCCTGAAAATAATAACAATTCATTAGTAAATAATTATATCATAAAATTTATTAAAACATGAATATTAAGGAATTGATAATCTGAAATTCAGATTTGTCTTACCTAAAGCCCAATTGATTTGGCCCAACTTGAATAAGGAGGAATAAAACAAAGTTTCTGAAATTGAAGGACACGAGCAGCAGGGGGAACACGAACAGGAGAAACACGAGGAGGAGGAAGAGAGGAGGGAGGCTGGGGGCTCAGCTTGGGCGGCGGAACCGCGCCGAGAGGCGACGGTGATGGTGGTTTGAGGCGGCAGAAACAGGCGAGGGAAGGGGGAGAGGGGCGCGAACAGGGGAGAAATCAGGGGAGGAGAGTTGCGAAGCAGGGGAGAAGCAAGGGTGGTTCTGGGTGTTCGACGTGGTGGCTGGTGGTTCGTGGGGTTGGTGATTGGTGACTGACGGAGTGTTGGTGTTGCTTTGGTGGTGCAACGAAGAGGAGAGGGAAGGGAGGCAGGGGAGTATTTCGAAGGAGGAGGGAGAGCTAAGGGAGGTATGGTGAGAGTAGGTGGTCGGCCGGCGAAGCGGGTGGTCGAGTCTGGGTAGTTGGTGGTCGGCAGTGGTGGTTATGATGGTGGCAGATGGCTGCCGGTTGTGGTGGTTCGAATAAGGAGGAACAAGGGAGAAAATTTTCAGATTTTGTTAATTTGGTTTTTGTATTGAAATAATTCTGAAATTGGGTTGAATTTGTAATTAGGTAGATTTCTAGAAGAATAAAAGTTCTTGGTCTCCAAGGCAATGAATGTAGACTGAAATAAGGGAAGAGAGGAAGGAAAGAATGGCTTCCTTCTTCCATGTACGTGGAAGGCAAGAGAGGAAGAAGCTAATTGAAAATTTTGTCCTTTAGGGACATTTTAGTAATTTCAAGTAGTTAGGCCAAATTTCTGAATTTTAATTGCTATTTTAGGAAACTACTAAAAATAGAAATGTTTAATTAAAACAAAGTCTCGTAAAATATATCGTTAACGAAAAATAAATAAATTTTCGTTTATAAATTTATCGTTTAAAATAAATCGTAAAAACGTTTAAAATAACGAAAATTTTAAATTATTTCTAATAATTAAAACGAAATTACGTTAATAAAATATTATTAATTTTAATAAATCGAGTTTAAAAATTTCGGGGTATTACAGGAATAATGGAGAGGAGTTCAGAGATGAAGCGGAAAATCGCAGAGGAGAGGGGAACGAAAATTAAAATAGCAATTAAAGAAAATAAGGGGGAAAAAAATTATAATTGTTATATGTCACGTAAGGGTGAATACCGCCTATAGCAGGTTAGTAACTTGTTAGGCTTAATAATAGTAGTTGGGTCATAAAGGTTGGAGTATTTAGAAATATCGCATAGGTAGGCTTAATTAAAGAAAATCGGGAAAAGATTGGATTAATAATTACAAATTTTCCTTTTAAATACTAGGTATAGATAGATTAAAAAGGGATAAATGGAGGGGGTGCCACGTGTCATGAGTGGTATGAGTTTGGTTTGAGTTTTTAAATACTAGGTATAGATTTCTTGATGTTGATCTACCATGTTGGTGTCATCTGGTGGATCATTTGGGGTAGGGATATCCACTCCCATGTTTAGATTACGTGACGAACTTGAGTTTTCGCTCTTTCTCTCACTTCGAGAATTTCTCTCACTAACCTGCGATCGAATCGAGTCTACTTCATAACGCAAATTCTTACCTGGGATTCTATTCAACATGGCCAAAGCACAAACCTCCAACACAAATTCCTTAACAATTTGTTCAATTTCATTATGCAATTCGAATGTTAAAATCTGCACCAAGTCATACCACAAATGAATGGAATAATATATTTTTAACACGTTTCGGTATCAACGTGATAAGGAACAAAAGAATTTTATAAATATAAATGAAGTGGTAGCCCTAGAACTGGAATATCACAAGTAAAACAAACTCCCATTTCATTTATCCATACTCCAAATATCATCTTCAGTTCTTCACCCCTATCATCTGCAAAATCTCCCCTTTTTTACAACTCAAGAAGAAATGGCAGGAGTTGGACCCATGTCTCAGGATTGGGAACCCGTTGTTATCCGCAAGAAGGCCCCCAACGCCGCCGCCAAGAAGGACGAGAAGGCTGTCAACGCCGCCCGCCGTGCTGGCGCCGAAATCGAAACTGTCCGTAAAGGTTGCTTTTTCTCTTCTGCCCTTTTAATTTCTTGATCAAATATTATGACTGATCTTGTCTAATCGGTTGATCAATTCAGTTTTTCTTTTGCTGTTTTCTTAATTTTCCATTTTTCATGCTAGAATATTGTGATTAGGGTTTTGGAGTTTTATTAAGTTGATTTTGAGATTCTTCGAAATTGATTGTAGCGTTTATCTGGGATGCGTGAATTTAACGCTAGGGTTACTTGTACATGTGTCTATGCTAAACATCTGAACTTGTAGTTCTATATTTTGAATTTAACAAATGATCGTTCAATGGCTTTGTATTTAACAAATAATTTAGGATGAATATTTGCAATGGCTTTGTATTTAACAAATAATTTAGGATGAATATTTGCAATGGCTTTGTATTTTGCTAATTAACGTTAGTAGTGACACTGTTGATTGTTGTTGATGGTAGATGAATTTACTACGCATTTCCGTAATCTTTCGTCTTTTGATGAGTTAAGGTACTCAGGTGTGACTTCGTAGTTTGTATTAGTTGGTCATTGACTCAGTGGTATGTCTGGTTGGAGATTGTTGAAGTTTGTGATAAGTTAAAAGAGAATTTTGTGATTCAGCTAGGTGTTATTTTGCCTTGAGAAGTTTATCAGGATTGATCTGTGCTAAGATGATTTGTTAAAATTAAGTTAATGTGGTGTTGGCTTGTGTTATATTTGAAATTAGACTTGTTTATAGTATGTGTCACACGTACTGCAGAAGGCAAACAGATCCTTTGGCAGTGAATTAACCTTAGTTTCAGATGACTTTGCTAATCTTTCCGTGTTTTGGTTGCAGCGGCTGCTGGGTCGAACAAAGCTGCATCCAGTGGCACATCTCTAAACACCCGAAAGCTGGATGATGAAACTGAGAATCTTGCTCGTGAGTGCCTTCTTTTTTACCTCGAATTGACAATTGCAGACACAGTGAAATTGAACTTGAGGCTTTTGCCGGTGTTGTGTTTTTGCAACAACGGATTGAAAATATGTGGATTGACAGTTTCAATACAGTTGTGCTTCACATTTATTCATCTACAAAACAATACTCCTTCCTCTTAATCGTAGGTCTCTTTTGATTGGGGAAAAAATTTCTTCTCTATTTATGGTTTACTTAGAACACCAGCCCTGAGTTATTTAATAATTCATTGGAGCTTTTACTTGACCTAAGACCTCCAAGAGTAACATGGACAAGTAAATAAGTTTGAGCTTTTTATTTTTGGTTGACATAAATTTGGAATTCGGATTATTATAAAGGGATGGAGGGAGTAATTAGGCATTTGAAGACTGTTATAGGTTAAAAAAATGTTTTGTAACTGATTCATTGTTAGATACCTGTGTCTTAGTAGATGGAGACAAGTATACATCTCTCCTCTCTGTCTTTACCTACTGAATGATCTTCCGGTCATGTTCTTGCTGTTGCTTCATGTTAACATTTAACAGACAGACATAAGAACCCTTTTGGTGAGTCCTGGCCTTTTTTTGGTCTTTACTTACTGAGGGATTACGGATCTGTGATTTTTTAGGTCCAGTGAACAAATAACTTTCAAACTTAGGGGCGTTTGGTTCAAATGGGGGGTAAAGGGAATCAACCCAAGAAAGGGATTGGAAGGGAATAGAAAGGAAAACCCATTGAGATAAGATGTTGTTTGGTGATTTTTTGTCACTCAAATTCCCTTCCTTCTCTCACTAGTGCTCCACCACTCTTCCCCTCTCATGGGTCACCTCTTCGCCCCCTCCACATTGCCGTCAAATCACCGTTGCCTTCGCTGTCACTCCCTTTCTTCCCCGTTGCCGCCCCACCGTCCCTAATTCTCTCCTCCTTCATTGTTTCACCACCACCGTATAAAAGGTTGAATTAGAGGTTTTAATGGTCAAATACGACCATAAAAACTCCAGATCTTGAGTTTTCATGGCCGAATTTGACTCTATAAAGCCATAATTGATGATAAAATAAGGTATTTTCCATTTTTACTCTGATTTTGTTTTTCGAATTTAGGGTGGGTTGGTTTTCAGATTAGTTGTGGTGGTTTGTGGGACTCAGATATGGGTGTTTTTTTTTGGGGGGGGGGGGGGGTGGTTGGGTTGGGCTACTTTTTCGTGGGTGGGGTTGTTTCATGGGTGCTGCTTCTGTTTTGCGGGTGGGGCTGGGGTTTTAGTTGGACGGGGTGGGGTTTCAGGTGGGTCGGCGCGAGGTTTCTTTGATGGGGATGGGTTTTCGGAGAGGTAGGGTAGGGGTTTCGTGAGAGGGGTGGTGGTAGGGCGGCAAGGTGGTGCTTCTGGGGGTGGTGATAGGGCGGCAAGGTGGTGTTTGTGAGGATGGTGGTATGGCGGCAAGGCGGTGATGGGATGTTTTGATGATGATAGCATCATGGTGGGGAGGTTTTGGTTGGGCACTGTTGTTGTTGGGTGCGTTGGTGGTGTAGGAAAGGGAATGCAAATGCCATGGGGGTCGGGAATCAGTTTAGAGGAGTTTGAGGGTAAGAAGGGGGTAAAGGGAATGATTAAAAATGAGGTTAAACAACAACGAAGGGAATCAACCCTTCTCATTCTCTTTCCCTTTCCTGAATACCCCGTACCAAATGCCCCCTTACTATAGTAAGCTCATTAAAGGGATCTCATAGGTAGGAAAAGGACAATTTGTAGGTTCACAACGAAGATACGTTCAGGTTCTGTAGACCTGTACACTTTGTTAGAGCTCTGGTGATTGACATGTCTCAGTGGAAAAAACCATTTTCATAAACTTTTAAAGCAAACTATTCTGACTGCTTTTACCAGTATCAGAAAAAACCCTGTCGGTTGTTTTTGAAGCGTAGTACTTCTAAATCTGTCTGAATCAGTTGATTTACGTTCTGATTATAATTTGTTTCTGGAATTCACAAAATTTATTCTTTGTGAAATTGATTTTGTGTTCAGCTCACAGATCACTCTGTCTCCACTCTCCAGTACATATTTTAAATGCTTGAAACTTTATCTTGATTCAATACAAATCTGGCTTATTTTGCGTAATTAACTAAAAAATTGATCCGGCTTTCACCTAACTGAACTTTGTATCAGATGATCGAGTTCCAACTGAACTAAAGAAGGCCATCATGCAAGGGCGTATGGATAAGAAGCTTACCCAGTCTCAACTTGCTCAGGTTTGTCTCCTTTTTCACAATCATTTTTGTCTTCGTGCAATGTATCGCGGTTATCTTACCAAAGCATTCAAACTGGAGGGAATCTAGACAATATGAAGTCCAATTATTGGATTTACTTTGCTAACTTATGTGCACTGTTTGCTAGTTTACTACGGAGTAGTTGCAACATTTCCTAAAGCGGAGTTTGTTGGGGTGATGGTTACTTGTAGAAATATTTCCTAAACAGAGTTTGTTGGGATGATGTTTGACTCCCCACTTCCATACTTGCAGTATTTGGTTGATATTGTGCTTAAAAACCTACGTGCATTGTTGTTGCAGCTGATCAATGAGAAGCCACAAATCATACAGGAATATGAATCAGGAAAGGCCATTCCAAACCAGCAGATCATCGGAAAACTGGAGCGTACTCTTGGTGTGAAACTGCGCGGAAAGAAGTAGAGACTGAAGAACCCCAAATTTCTGAAATCTTGATTTAAAACTGTTGGGGTTTAATATGTGATGGAGTTTGAAACTGGTGTAAAACACTTCCCAGCTGTTGGCTTTTGTATAAATGTGTGGGTTGGACTAAATCTACGGATATGAATAACACTCTGAATGCATGATCTTTAGTTCCATGCCACAATATGTTTGGTTGAATGTTGTTATGAAGTCATTAAACTTCCCTTCACCAATTAATATCCACAGCCTCCAAATTTACGTATCTTCGTGGGTGTTCTTTCCTGTATTGCTGTTTAGATTTGCCGGATAGATTGAAGATGGTGGTGATGGTAATGCCCGTGTGGCAATTCAAGGTGAAAAGACAGTGAGACAACGAAATAGTGTTCATTTCTGATGGAGCCAAAGATTCATTTGTTCTTTTGGTTGTGGGATGAAATGACTAAATCAAAATTGCTCTTCCCTTCCTTTCCATGAAGTAGAAGATGGTCGTCCCGTTGTTGTCCCGTTATCGCTTTTGGGTCAATTGGAAACAACCTCTCTGCAATTGCAGGAGTAAGGTTGCGTACGTCCGACCTAGGGATGGCAATGTGTCGGATCTGGATCGGGTTCGACAGGATCCAGACCCAGACCCGCTTTTTAAGAGGTGGATCCAGATCCGACCCAGTTCCGCTGGGTCCAAAAAAATCAGATCCAGACCCAGATCCACTGGGTCTAATGGGTCTAGGGTCGGATCTGGATCCTAAATGGGTCTAAGCGTATTTCTTTTCCAAAAAAAACTGTCCCTCATTTTTCTTATATTACATAATTTTTTCGCCCATTTTTTGTATGTAAACGTAACGTTGTTTTAATAAAACCACTAAATATGGAATATTCGTTAATTTTGTTTAGGAAAAAAATCATATTAGCCCTGTAATACAATAAGTATTTAAAGTTTCTAATATTATTATGTATACGTCACGTCAAACAATTTTTAAATAGTTTAGTATCATAAGAACTGAATAAAGTTTAGCACGTAAAGATTGAATTATATTTAAATTTTAATATTTTTTTTAAAAAATTATATATACGGGTTTGTGGGTCGGATCTGGACCGGATCTGGATCTTTAATTCTTGGACCCGGACCCAGACCCGCCCCATTGAACAAAGACCCAGATCCGCCCCAGATCCACAGGGTCTAATTTTTTTGGACCCAGACCCTTAAAAATGGACCGGGTCCAACCGGATCTGGATCGGGTCTTGGACCCATTGCCATCCCTAGTCCGACCCCCCTTACCGCGCTTTTTGCGGGAGTCTCTTTGAAACAGTGGGGTAATGATAATGATGATAATGATGAGTGAGACAACGAAATATTTATCAAAGACAGTGAGACAACGAAATAGACGACGTAGGATACGCTAGATAATCTGTTACCTTTGCTAGGTTACGTTATTGGGTGGGGAAAATCTTTTGTGTCATTGCCATTGGTCTGGACGTCTGGTTCTTGTAAGTCAAGTGTCATTGATTTGGGAATTTTTGTATGAATATCCTAAGAAGCCATTGAAAGCATTTGATGAGGGCTATAGAAAAAAAGGTTGAGACTTGAGATAGTACAGTTATGTGAATTGCTTCAGCTACTATATGTCATTTCTTGGTGCAATTTTTCCCGCTAAAAAACATTTTCCTAAAAAATATATCTTTATTTTTATTCTCTACCCTTGTTTATACAAATTTTTAAAAAAGACTGTCTGACTTGTTAGACCACCCAATCCATGGTCGCGTAGTAGCTGAAGCAATTCACATGCCTTCGAGAAATATACCACCACGGAAAAAGAGTTGCTTGCAATTGTTCATGCCTTCGAGAAATTCCGGACCTACTTGGTGGGTTCAAAGACCATCTTGTACACCGACCATGCGGCCATCCGGTATCTTATGGCCAAGAAGGAGGCAAAGTCTAGGCTCATTCGATGGGTTCTCCTCCTCCAATAATTCGACATTGAGATTCGTGACAATAAGGGAGCCAAAAATGTGGTTGTCGATCATCTTTCTAGGCTTGAGCTTGGCAATGGGGTTATTGATGATTTGCCAATTGAAGATACCTTGCGTGATGATGCTTTGTATATGGTTAAAAGCTCTTCTCTACCTTGGTTCGCCGACCTTGTGAACTACCTAGCGTGTGGAGCAATCTCGGAGGATCTCTCCACTCAATAACGGAGGAAATTGAAATATGATGCTAGGCAATATGTGTGGGATGAGCATATTTTGTTGAGAAGGGGCCCGGATGGGCTATTACAGAAGTGTGTACCGAATGATGAGTTTGCTAATGTTCTCCACATGTGCCACTCCTCTCGTTGTGGGGGGGCATATGGGGGGGGGGGGGGGATAAAACCGCCTCCAAGGTTCTACAAAGTATGCTATGGTGGCTCACTCCGTTCCGGGATGCTTGGGTCTTTGTCAAAACTTGTGATCGTTGCCAACGCACGGGAAATGTTTCTAAGAGGCACGAGATGCCCCAATCTCCCATTATCGAGCTAGAGGTATTTGATGTTTGGGGAATTGACTTCGTGGCCCCTTTTCCTTCTTCATATGGCAATTTGTACATCCTTGTGGCCGTTGACTACATTTCTAAATGGGCGGAAGCAATCGCCTCCTCCACCAATGATCATAAGGTGGTGCTTTCTCTCTTCAAAAAGATTATCTTCCCTCGTTTCGGAGTTCCTAGAGCTGTGATAAGTGATGGAGGATCCCACTTTGCTCATGGGAAATTCAAGGCTCTTTTGAAGAAGATGATGTGCATCACAAGGTTGGTTTGGCGTATCATCCCCAAACAAGTGGACAAGTAGAGGTCACCAAACGCAAGATTAAGTCGATCCTTGAGAAGACGGTTGTTAAGAACCGGAAGGATTGGGCCATCAAGCCTGATGATGCCTTACGGGCCTATAGGACGACATTCAAAACCCCGATTGGGATGACCCCATATAAGCTTGTGTATGGCAAGAATTGTCACTTGCCGGTTGAGCTCGAGCATAGGGCCATGTGGGCCATCAAGACCTTGAACTTTGAGCTCACTTGTGCGGGTGAGCAACGCCTCCTTGACCTCCACGAGCTTGAAGAGTTTCGGATGAACGCCTATGATTCAGCTAGCATATATAAGGTCCGTTCCAAGCAGTACCATGATGCTCGCATTGAAAAGAGAGAGTTCAAGGAAGGGGATAAGGTTCTCCTTTACAACTCTCGATTGAAATTGTTTCCGGGCAAGCTTAAGTCTCGTTGGAGTGGTCCTTTTGAGTTAGTGAAGGTTTTCCCCCATGGTGCTATTAAAATTTGGAGTAGTGATGCCAGCACCTTTAAAGTCAATGGGCATCGGCTTAAGCAATATTTTGTAGGTGACTCTCACGGCACATTTGCCGTTATGGATCTCTTTGACCCCCCACGAATTTGGGGGGCGCCGTCAAGCTAGTGACGTTAAAGAAACGCTCCCGGGAGGCAACCCGTGCATTTTTTAGTGTTTTGGTTTCATGCTCCCTTCACGTGGAGCTCATTTCGTCCACCTTTGCCATGCCCTACTATGCTTATGGTGAGTTCGCTGTATTTTCGGTTCTTTACGGGACTTGCTCCCACGACATTTCCGGTAATATCCTTCTAACTCTCTTGCATTCTTTGGGATCGGGCATACTTTATGTTGGTGCATTGGTTGGATGGGTAGCTGTGTCTCCCCTTTCGTTTTAGGCCTTGAGGATATGGCCTAATTCAAGCTTGGGGGGGGGGGGGAGATTTTATTGTATGGTTGCTACTATGATCTCCATGTGATAGATTGCGTGATTTTGTGCATATTCCTTGATTAGTTTCATTGATTTTCTTTATTTTCTTTTATTTTCGTTAATATTTTCTTTATTTCTCTTTCTTTTTCTTTTCTTTTCTTTTCCTTATTCTCTTTTTCATTTCTTTTTCTTTCTTTTTCTTTTTTTGATCTTAGTCAAGGCAAGTTTTTCTAGTTTTTTAGGATTTATTCTTGATTCGGTCATAATAAATTGGAACTTGTAGGTTAGAGTGCTTTTATTACTAGTTGGTAGAGGTGTGCACGGTTTTGAACGTCTTGGTTCGAGTCTAGGATTTGAGTGTAAAGGTAGTCGGTAGAACTTTAGAGAGCACAATTCTTGAACTCTTGGTTGTGGTAAGACGGTGTCGCTCTCTCTAGTGATATGAAACGGAAGAGGATAGTATTTGCTACCTATGTGTGAGGATTTTGTTCTTTCTAGCCTATTTCACAAACACATTGAATGAGTGGCATGGATCATTGGCATTGACTCTCTTATATCTAGAACTTGACAATTCTCCTTATCGAGACTGCGATCGAGCTACTTTAGGGGACGATAGAGACATTTCTTTCGGTGACTATTTTCTTTTTATAGATTAGGACATCATTTTTTATTTTTCTCTTGTATTTTGTTTGCATTTGCCCCATTGCTAGCCATTTGAGCTTTATCCCTCCATTTCTTTTAAGCTCATTACAAGCCATTAGACTTTATTTTATTTTCACTCTTAGAAGTGATAGGGAAGCTTAGTGTTATTGTGCTCTATGATTGTGATTGAATATGCAAAATGGTGAGAAATGATGGATGTTGATTCGAATGGAAAGTTTGGAAAGTTCTTTATATATTTTGAATAAGAGGCAAAGCATAAATATAGAAAAAGCCAAAAATAGAGAAAAACAAGGCAAATAGAAAAGTTTCACTTGAAACACACAAAAAAGAGAAAATGAAATAAGGAAAATCCAAAAAGAAGTGTAGTTTGATTTTATTCGTTGAGTAAGCTTGGGGGAGTCCCAAATAAGTTGTATGATTTGGTTTTGATCTTGTTGATTGAGTTGAGTTCATTTTATCTTCACTTTGGGATTGAGCTCCAAATACCAAATTTATCCACGCCCTTACCCTTAGCCTAATGTTACACCATAAAAGACCTCTTGACCCTAGGGAGTTGAGTCATTGTCGGTGGAGGGAGGAAATTGTCAAGTTTATAGAGCGGGATTGTCATGCCGAGATTGTCGAGTAGCTTCCTTTCCCCTCTTGAAATTTTTGTCTTTTTGGCACCTTCGCGGCGTTACGAGAAGCTATATTTGAGGGTGGATTTGATCTAGAGAGTGGACGCGATATGCTTGGTTGTACAGGGATAGAGGAGTGTAAACTCCTTAGTTCTCTATGCTTTACATTTGAATCTTTCACTCGACCTTGGACATTGATTAGCGTGCACTCGTTTGTCGATTTAAGAATATTTGCATCCTCTTGTGTTCGTTCCATAATAAAAGTCCGGTTCTAGAATTTTTGTAGTTTTGTTTTGTTTTCTTTTTCTTTTCCTTCCTTCTCTTTTCTTTGCTTGTTTTCGGTTTATTTTCCTTTTTAGGTCTTGCCTTGATTCTTTTTAGAGAGTTATGGGTTAAACTCTTAGGAAACCATTGTGAGATCCCACTCGCCCTCATGAGCAATTGTGTGGTTCAAAGAGCTTGTTGCATGCGCTTAATTGCAACCGTGATTCCTACGACAGTGAGTTAGTTTGTATATTCTTGTAGTTCTTGTTTTCGTGATTTTTAGATTCTCAATAATGAGTTTGTTCTCTCCCTATTTTGTGCTTAGTTTGCTAGAGACTAGCAAACTCTTAGCTTGGGGGAGTTTGATGAGCGACATTTATGTCGCTCTTAGCTTAGCAATTCTTGCCTTTTCTCCTTATTTTAGCATGATTTTCTGTAGTTTTGTGTTAATTTATATGCTTCTATCCTTTTTGTTCTTTTATAGGTAAAAGTGAATTAAATGGTAGATTTCAAGGAAGAAGTGCAGAAAACAGGGTTGTGCGCGCGCACAGGATCTTAGGTTATGATACATATGAATAAACATAAATCATGCGGAAAAACCATAAAGCCAGGAAACATATTATTTACACATAATCATTTAGCGTAATTCAGATGCATACACTTTGTAGCGTGCCCTCCCTAGCTGCGCCCGAACCGAACAAGAACAAGTCTTTAGGACTCCAAGTGTCGTCCCTCCGTAGATAGTCCACAGCACGTCCGGATCCGCCTTAAGATTGACCAACTAGAATCGCCCTCAAGGTACTATATATTTCGGCTAATAGGGCAAGTGTTTGTGGCTGATTTTTGCTTGAAAATCTTACCTTTGAATACTTCAATTCTCGATGTAAATATGTGACCCTAGGCACCTATGTATGGAGTTATGGAAAAGGACTTGGAATCCTATTAGGATACTAATTTATTTAATTATAATCCTAATAGGACTCTAGCTAAATAAACTAAATCTTTTAGGATTAGATTTAATCATATGATGAATCCCGGTAGCCTTAGGATTCGAGTAACACACTTCGAGTGATACGCTAGCACCGCACGTAGGCCTTACGGCCCACGCACAGCGCCAGCCCACTCGTCGCAGCCCATGTCACAGCTCCGCGCGCGCCAAGGCCATTGTTGGGCCTGGCCTTGCGCTTGGCCTGGCGTGGCTTGGCAGCGTGTGTTTGGGCGCTTGGGCTTGCTGGGCGTAGGCCTGGCTTCGTGCTGGGCCTTCATCAAGCAAGTCTCGTCCGATGCTAATTCGTACGACGTGCTTCCGATTAAATTCCCGATTCCGGAATTCATTTCCGATACGAACAATATTTAATATTTTCGATTTCGGAATTAATTTCCGTTTCGAACAAATATTTAATATTTCCGTTTCCGGAATTATTTTCCGATTCCGATAATATTTCCGATTCTGACAATATTTCCGTTTCCGGTAATATTTCCGATTCCGGCAATATTTCCATTTCCGATAATATTTTCCGATACGTACCATGTTTCCGTTTCCGGCAACATCTACGTCTTGGATAATATTTATATTTCCGATACGATCCATATTTCCGTTTTCGGCAATATCATCGTTTTCGGAGTATTCATTTCTTGCCTTTGACGATCTCCGCTCCCACTGAAACCAAGATCGGTTGATTCCGAATATCCATAGATGGAGTATTTAATTCCATTAAATACTTGATCCGTTTACGTTCTATTTGTGTGACCCTACGGGTTTAGTCAAGAGTAAGCTGTGGATTAATATCATTAATTCCACTTGAACTGAAGCGGCCTCTAGCTAGGCATTCAGCTCACTTGATCTCACTGAATTATTAACTTGTTAATTAATACTGAACCGCATTTATTAGACTTAACATTAAATGCATACTTGGACCAAGGGCATTATTTCCTTCAGTCTCCCACTTGTCCTTAGGGACAAGTGTGCATTTCCTAATTCCTTTGTCGCTCGATGCTTGCTCTTGAACATAAGGTAAGAGTTGTCATCCTTATTATGTCCAGAGGTGTTTCTCGGTTTCAGAGTTCAACTGATCAAATAAACAGATAATCATAGCCTATGATTCATCCGAGCACGGCCATGCATTTTACAGTTTCTAGCTCTCCGAGGGGCCTTGTACAACTTTTAAGCATCACATCCCGATTTATGGGGGGACAATCCCAATCTTGCGATCTTGAGATTAGACTTCGTTTGATAGGTGATTACCTCAGCGTTGCCTTTACAGCCTCCTTTTACGGTGCGGCGGTTGGTCAACGTCAAAGTAAGCAGTTCTCAAACAAGTAATCTCAAATCACTCAGGTATTGAGCATTTAGTGTCTAATAATTTTAATGAAATTTACTTATGACAGATTTTCATCTCTTATAGTAAAGTTTCATAGGTCTGTCCGATACTAGTTTTCCCAAAGTAAGTATCCATGCAAATGATTATGACATTGCCATGTCCACATAGTTCAAGAAAAAAAAACTACTAGTCATCTTGCATTCTAGTCGTGTAACGTTTTCTATGCGTCCATCTTTATAGAAAACTACGACCAGGGACCATTTTCAACTTTTGACATTCAAGTTCACTTGATAGACATTTCTTAGTCACAGAACTAGTCTTGACAGTCTATCTTGAATATTTCGTCAAATTGAAGGGACTCATCATTTAATAATAAACCAAGATTAAATGGAATATGAAAATACATTTCATATATGATAAATGTTCAACCCCAATGTTTTACAACCATGGGCCTCAAACCCATCTTTAAAACAGTTCATGGAATTCAAAGCTATGCTTGATTTCCAGTGCTACAACGTGAGTGTTGCTTCTCACTTGTTGCATAGGTTTAGTTATCATGCTTTTCCAATCTTAATATCCTTTTCATCGAATGTTCTTCGAGATATGATGATAAGATCTTTTGAGTATGTTTATTTTGTGATCTAGTCTTTCTTGCTACATTAGCGGTTTTACGCATTTTGCAATGAAGAACCATTAAGTCAACAAACATGTGATCTTCCCAAGTTCAATGAAGAACTCATTAATATAAACAACTTTGTTTTATTGCTTCTTAGGCAATAAGTACTTTTACTTCAATTGTTTAGGTTGCTAGTGATGCTTTGTTTGGATTTACTTATCCAAGCAGTTCACAGATATGTGGAAGACTTTCCAGTTGTATCTTAGAACATAGAAATTAATATTTAATTTCCCACACAACAACTCATGATCTCCGATCCATATTGCCATTTCAAAACACGATGATCTATAGCTCGTCCTTGCCAATGGTTAACTCCAAAGGGATCTTGTTTGATCCTTTACCAGTGTTTATGCGTGTAGCATCAATATTTAGCATATCTTTATTTCCTTGAATCACGAACTATTCCTATGTACCTTTTCAAGTACCATAAGTATTCTTGATCTCAATCTAGTTGATCTTCACTTAGATCAATAGAGATTGGTATATGTTCGTCATGCCTCAAGTCATACGATACGTTTTTGGCGATCCTCATATTATATCATACATGATAATTTCTTTTGCAGAATAATTCTCAATTGAATTCTATTCATGTAACTTTAGCTCATTCTAGTTTCAGTAGATACTAAATCCAGCTAAATTCTTTGACATATAATATAGGTTAAGAATCTCACTTAGATCCTTTGATGTTTAACTTAATTAGTAAATGCTTATACATAGTTCAAACATTCTTTACTTAGATTTATTCATATGGGTCGAATATCTCCAATGGAGTCTTTCGTGTTTGATTTAGTAAATTCCATTACTTAATCCAAAACATATTATAAGATCTTTGTAAATAGATCTTAATACCCAGTATGTACTAAGTTTCGCCATGGTCCATCATTGATGAATAATTTCAAATCTAAGTCATTAGCATTTGAATGTTATTTCACAATAGAGAGATATGTGTATGACACACATAGGACCAATTAAGTTTTATGTACTCCCACTAAACTTCTTATATATCTATAAGAATCATGTACATTTTATGAAACTAAAATACTTATTAGCTTCACTAAAATACAATTCCAATTCACAATTGCTTGCTTAAATCTGTACTTAGATTTCATAAGCTAGCTTTCCTTTTCAAGCATTATTTGGATTCACAAATCCTATGACATGCCATGTACATAGTTTCTTCCAACATTTGATTGAGGAATACGTTTTGTCATCCAATTGCCATATGTACCAATATGCAATCATTGCTTGATTTATAGACTTGAGCATTACGATTATGCATGAGGTTTCAACACAATCCATGCCATGAATTTGCTTGTAACCTTTAGCAACTAATCTAGCTTTGTGTGTTAACACAATTCAATGTTTGATGGTTTTAATCCTTAAAACCAATTTGCAACCAATAAATCAACAAAATTTTAATTTTGTCATCAAAACATTGGTTATGTTTTATGGCCTTTAACCATCTAAAACATTTGAGTCTATATATGGCCTTTAACCATTTTAGGGAATCTAGGTTTCGTCTTAGCTTTCTTACAAGTCACAAACTTATTAATCTAATGATAATAGTTTGACTGCAAGTTGTAGGTTTCTTCACTATCTAATAGAAGAATCACATAGCTTCAGTGACCTGAACTCCATGATTCTTCACTATCTAATAGAAGAATCTCATAGTTTCAGTGACTTGAACTCTATGCCTACTTGGGTATAGAACATCGATCAAACAATAGAATATCAACAGCCACTTGAAAGTCCTTTGAATATTCTGTTCTCCTTGAAGCACTTGTAAAGTCTTCTAAGAGATGTCTATTCTTTTAAAGCCACTTCTAAGGTCCTTAAAGAATACGTGTTCGGATTTTTTAAAGAACTTCGAAAAGCCTCCTGAATGTCCGTTTATGTTTGTTGTTTGCCTCGAAGACTTTCGAGGTCTATTTTCTCCCATTTGTCATTTTGGAAACGAATCTCCAAAAGGACATTATTTCGAGCAAACAAACATTATGTTCTCAAAAATTCGTGGTAGAAACAATACCCTTGTGTCTCATTTGAAAAAATCACAATGAAACATATATCTATACTTGGGCCTTAGTTTGTTGAATAACAAACACTAAGCTCCCACTGAGTTTAGGAACTCTTTAGATATATTATGAACAAATATTCTGAAATTACTTTTCAATAGCTTTGACGAATTTGGTTTAGTTTGGTGGTAGTTGAGCATTTTGTTTTAGAAATTATAGGAAAAGTCTTTATGATTCATCATTGATCGAATCAAGTATCAATTGACTTCGATCATTCCAACTTAGATATGCCATATCTTATGGAGCTAGATTGTGAAATTACAACACACAATCATTGATGATCATTTTTTGTCTCAAGTAATCATCAACATGATCTATCCTAGATCTTTATGATTTCTTGCCATGTGGATTTTATACTTCTGAATCTTTGAACTAGTCAAACATATTCAAACTTATATCACTTTGAGTAATAAACCAATATTCACTCAAATCCATTTGAAATAATACAGTCATAAAATCTTTCTTTAGCTTTGAACTCTATTGTTTAGGCGTTCTAACAATAGTTCATCTATTTTGTTACTTTCAACAAGTAAGACTTGCTTGTCTTGAATTGATCTAGAAATTAATCAACTTTCAAAAGTCCATCAAAATAGAGCTTTTGAATGTTAATTTGTTGATATGGTCTAAGCAACAATGCCAAAGATTAGTGGAACTCAAATCAAAAGATTGATTTGAACCTAGTGAAGTTCTTATTGTTAAAGATTTGTTTGTTTTAATCAAGCATACTGACTCAACCCGTAAATGACCATTTCATTCAAATAAACAAACAAACAAGAATTGTTTTTGTTCTTCTGAATGTGAGTCTTTCTGTGTTTGAAAACAGAAATTCAGGTATGCTGATTATGGAACAAAATAGCCATTAAGTTCCAGCCTTTGAAAGGACTTAAAACAAACTAAATGACCCTACAACTAATGCAGCATTACCATGCTTCATTTCCCACTTGTAGGTCATTAGTGCAGCCTAGCTTCCATTGTTTGAGTTATTACCGAAGTAAGAACCTCAAGCGGTATATGATACCAAGGAAGTTTGATTGCTAGGACACTATTCTTTAAGCATAAACTTATAGGTAGAAACGAAATCGTAAAATTTCTTTCATTTGTTCCTTGTTTTCCTATTTCTTGTACCCTTTCTTATAGTCTTAAGAATTGAATTCTTTAGTGTTGACTTTTATACATTGTTTAGACATGTCCAATGCCACTCCAACAAAGTTCTTACCATTTTATTTATGTTGAATATTTGCTTCAACTAGATGATCTTACCAGAAGCTTCTAAAGTTCTCTAAGCATCGATCTATTCGAATGTCTAGGGACTAGACTCATTCAAGAATTAAATGGACAAAGATATTAGGTTGTTAACCATTGGTAAAGCTGAGCATTTAAACTCAATGCTTTATGATCTCAAAACTACATTGTATTTTGAATTCACAAGCACCAATTGGTTTGCCATTCGATTTTGATACTCGAAAACAACCATAAAAGTCGATATAAGAAACGTACATTTTAAATTGCTCACTTTCTCTCATTTCCGTGAATCGTTCTTGGATTCACTACCAATCGAGGAAATTTACTGTTACCTTTCTAAAAGGATTTACGCAGTGCAAGATATGTAATTATAAACAATAATTAAAACGTACATTGAAGCATGCAAAGTCTAAACATTTATCATTAATAATAACTTGAAATTTAAACAAGTCATTAGCATTTTATTCGAATTTATTGTTCCGGTAGGTGTGAATAAAATGATTCCAAGATCCTTAAATCATTGAAGAATTAAGCACATTATGTATTTTGACTCAATTCTAAAATATTTTAGGTAAGCAAAAGCCTTTTGCTAATAGTCTAGAAACTACTCTTGGTTGATAGGTACGTCTAAGAACTTATTAGGTAAACCTATCGATTTGCCACGACATAAAAGGACTCCTTACTTATATCGTTGAGTTTCACCAAAACTAACATGTACTCACAATTATTTGTGTACCTTACCCCTTTAGGATCAATAAGTTACACCTCGCTGAGCGTAAAACTATTACTAGATTGATGTAAAGGTTATCCAAGTAAGTGTTATTTTGGCATGGCACCTTTTAACTCAATTTTTTAAGTTTGGAACTTAAGGCTCTTACTATGTTGGTTAGATTTTAAGTGAACTAAAATCCTTAATCATGCAACATAACCAAGCCACAATCTCATGCATATTTAAGACATATTTAAAAGCAATAAAAAACTTAAAGCATGCATAAGATAAATGTAATCTAGTATGGCCCGACTTCATCTTGAAGCTTCAACTTCAAAGTCCGTCTTGAAAATGGATGGAAACTTCGTCTTGAATTTCTTCGTGGGAGGCTCCATTTTCTTCAAACAGGATCAGCTATAATTAAACTAATTACAACTATTTGATGGTACGCAGACCATATTTGAATTGAAAAACAAATTTGGTTCATTAGACCAATTACATTCAAATTAATGGTACGCAGACCATATTTTCTATCCTATTTGGGCCATACTAGTCACTTCATAACCTGCAAAACAGTACATATAGAATATATATCATTCACCCATTCATTATCATGAATGGCCCACATAATTGGTTAGTAAAAAAAACACATTGTATGTATCACATAAATATTTGCAGCAATTAATCAAGGGCACCAATAATCTACCAATTATTCAGTCCTTATTAATTCTAATCAAGTTGTTTAACCTTAAAGGATTTGTAGACCTAATCAAGAGTTTATGACTAAAATTGCTCCCACTTAAACCAATAAATTCATATGCTTTACTAATTTTAAACATAAAAATGTATTTCTAGTCTAACCGGAAATATACAAATTTAATTAAAATTTAAAGCTCATATAAATTTATAATTGAATCCATTTTATTTAATTTATTTTTCAGTTGAATTAGATGAATTTAAATTAATTCAAGGTTTAATTTTAGTAAAATAATTAGTATAAATAAAATTTATAATAATTATAATATTCAAAATTAAAATCCGAGAAAACAATTTAAATTATTAATTTTAAAATTAATTAAAATTATTTCCGAACTGAACTTCCTAAATTAATATCAAAACATATCAATCGTCTCAAGACGAGGCACTTGGGCTTGCGCCCAAGCCCCATGGAGCTACGAGGCCGCATCGCCCCGCATGACTAATTGTATGGCATACGCGAGCAGGCCACACGCAACGCAGCAAGCCTAGGCCACGCTACACGCAGCCCGCTCACTTCGACGCGTCTGGATGCTTCGCTGGGCGCTGCAGCGCGCGCCGTGGCGCAGCATGCTCGCTGCCCACACGCGACTGCTCGCCTGGCTTTGCGCCAATGCCATCGCCCTTGCCCCTTAGCCCACGCTGCACACGGCACTCGACACAAGGGCAGCGTGCTGCCTTGTGCTCGTGCGCCATGGCCCTTGCTCGCTGCATTGTACCGCATGGGCGACGAGCTCCCTTGCTCGTCGTCGCATGCCCGCACTATACAACACCCCTTAAGGGTAACACGTAGCTTCCATTGCTTTGTGCGTGCAACATTTATGAGCGTTTTCATAAAAAATTTAAAATTTTTAATTTAAAATTAACGACAAATTAATAAATCATATTAATTTCATAATTTTAGGGCGAAAAATCGAAAATTTATTAATTAATTAATTTCCGATTAACATGGATTCAAATCTAGGTCATAAAAATTTAAAATTTAACATAAATTAACAATTTTTATGGTGGATTTTAATCATAGATACCTAATTAAATTATTAATTCATTATGAAAAACAAATCAATTCTAAATTATTCGAATTTCAACAAATTAATCATACTTGCAAATTAGGTTGTATAATTAACAAGTCTAGGCATTCATAATTGTTAAACATATATTGTAGGTCAATCAAAAACTCCAGATTTATCTACAAGGATCGCAAATATTCAATTTATCATTTTAAATTTACAAACTTTTGCGTTCAAAAAACTTAAACCTCCGAAAAGTCATAGCTAGACTTCGAATTTGGGAATTCTGGGTTCGGCCGAAAAATACATATTTTTGTCAAAATTTTAGAATGCCTTTTACATGCGAAATTGACACAAAAATCACTCGATTTGGTTGAGTAACGAATATTCAACCGAAAAACTGCGTACATATAATTAAATAAACGCAATTTGCAATTAATTACGAAAACTAATCACCCCTTTAATTCCTTGCAAATTTGTGAAATTTAACCATGTTCATGCAATGTAGATTATGAAAATAATAAGAGGCTCGTGATACCACTGTTAGGTTATGATACATATGAATAAACATAAATCATGCGGAAAAACCATAAAGCCAGGAAACATATTATTTACACATAATCATTTAGCGTAATTCAGATGCATACACTTTGTACCGTGCCCTCCCTAGCTGCGCCCGAACCGAACAAGAACAAGTCTTTAGGACTCCAAGTGTCGTCCCTCCGTAGATAGTCCACAGCACGTCCGGATCCGCCTTAAGATTGACCAACTAGAATCACCCTTATGGTACTATAAATTTCGGCTAATAGGGCAAGTGTTTGTGGCTGATTTTTGCTTGAAAATCTTACCTTTGAATACTTCAATTCTCGATGTAAATATGTGACCCTAGACACCTATTTATAGAGTTATGGAAAAGGACTTGGAATCCTATTAGGATACTAATTTATTTAAATTATAATCCTACTAGGACTCTAATTAAATAAACTAAATATTTTAGGATTAGATTTAATCATATGATGAATCCCGGTAGCCTTAGGATTCGAGTAACACACTTCGAGTGATACGCTAGCACCGCACGCAGGCCTTACGGCCCACGCACAGCGCCAGCCCACTCGTCGCAGCCCATGTCGCAGCTCCGCGCGCACCAAGGCCATTGCCGGGCCTGGCCTTGCGCTGGGCCTGGCGTGGCTTCGCAGGGTGGGTTTGGTGCTTGGGCTTGCTGGGCGTAGGTCTGGCTTCGTGCTGGGCCTTCGTCTAGCAAGTCTCGTCCGATGCTAATTCGTACGACGCGCTTCCGATTAAATTCCCGATTCCGGAATTCATCTCCGATACGAACAATATTTAATATTTTCGATTTCGGAATTAATTTCCGTTTCAAACAAATATTTAATATTTCCGTTTCCGGAATTATTTTCCGATTCCGATAATATTTCCGATTCTGACAATATTTCCGTTTCCGGTAATATTTCCGATTCTGGCAATATTTCCATTTCCGATAATATTTTCCGAGACGTACCATGTTTCCGTTTCCGGCAACATCTACGTCTTGGATAATATTTATATTTCCGATACGATCCATATTTCCGTTTCCGGCAATATCATCGTTTCCGGAGTATTCATTTCTTGCCTTTGACGATCTCCGCTCCCAGTGAAACCAAGATCCGTTGATTCCGAATATCCATAGATGGAGTATTTAATTCCATTAAATACTTGATCCATTTACGTACTATTTGTGTGACCCTACGGGTTTAGTCAAAAGTAAGCTGTGGATTAATATCATTAATTCCACTTGAACTGAAGCGGCCTCTAGCTAGGCATTCAGCTCACTTGATCTCACTGAATTGAAGGAAATAATGCTCTTGGTCCAAGTATGCATTCAATGTTAAGTCTAATAAATGCGGTTCAGTATTAATTAACAAGTTAATAATTCAGTGAGATCAAGTGAGCTGAATGCCTAGCTAGAGGCCGCTTCAGTTCAAGTAGAATTAATGATATTAATCCACAGCTTACTCTTGACTGAACCCGTAGGGTCACACAAATAGTACGTAAACGGATCAAGTATTTAATGGCATTAAATACTCCATATATGGATATTCGGAATCGACGGATCTTGGTTTCAGTGGGAGCTGAGATCGTCACAGGCAAGAAATGAATACTTCGGAAACGATGATATTGCCGAAAACGGAAATATGGATCGTATCGGAAATATAAATATTATCCAAGTCGTAGATGTTGCCGGAAACGGAAAAATGGTACGTATCGGAAAATATTATCGGAAATGGAAATATTGCCGGAATCGGAAATATTGCCGGAAACGGAAATATTGTCAGAAACGGAAATATTATCGGAATCGGAAAATAATTCCGGAAACGGAAATATTAAATATTTGTTCGAAACGGAAATTAATTCCGGAATCGGAAATATTAAATATTGTTCGTATCGGAAATAAATTCCGGAATCGGGAATTTAATCGAAAGCGTATCGTACGAATTAGCATCGGACGAGGCTCGCTAGACGAAGGCCCAGCACGAAGCCAGGCCATCGCCCAGCAAGCCACACGCATCACCAACACACGCCAAAGCCTCGACCAGGCCCAGCGCAAGCCAGGCCCAGCCGAAGCCATGGGCGCGCGCGGACAGTAGCATGGGCCGAGCGCTGTGCGCTCAGCGTGGGCCGCAAGGCCTGCGCGGGTGTACGGTGCTCGTGCGATGCTCGTGTGCGAATCCTAAAGCTATCGGGATTCGATAAAAGATTAAATCCTAAACCTATTAGATAAAGTTTATTTAAATAGAGTCCTAGCAGGATTTTAATTAAATAAATTAGTATCCTAATAGGATTCCAATTCCTTTTCCATACCTCTATAAATAAGGGCCTAGGGTCATTATTTATACATAAGTTTTCAAGTATTCAAAACTAGGATTTTTAAGCAGAAAAATCAGCCATAACTCTTGCCTATTTAGCCGAAAATAAGTAGTACCTTAAGGGCGATTCTAGTTGGTCAATCTTAAGGCGGATCCGGACATGCTGTGGACTATCTACGGAGGGACGACACTTGGAGTCCTAAAGACTTGTTCTTGTTCGGTTCAGGCGCAGCTAGGGAAGGCACGCAACAAAGAGTATGCATCTAAACTATGCAAAATGATTATGTGTAAATAATATGTTTTCCTGGCTTTATGGTTTTTCCGCATGATTTATGAATTGTCATATGTATCATAACCTAACAGTGGTATCAGAGCCTCTTATTATTTTCATAATCTAAATTGCATGAACATGGTTAAATATTACAAATTTGCAAGGAATTAAAGGGGTGATTAGTTTTCGTAATTAATTGCAAATTGCGTTTATTTAATTATATGTACGCAGTTTTTCGGCTGAATATTCGTTACTCATCCAAATCGAGTGATTTTTGTGTCAATTCCGCATGTAAAAGGCATTCTAAAATTTTGACAAAAATTTGTATTTTTCGGCCGAACCCAGAATTCTCAAATTCGAAGCCTAACTATGACTTTTCGGAGGTTTTAGTTTTTCGAATGCAAAATTTCGTAAATTTAAGATGTTAAATTAAATATTTGCGATTCTTGTTGATAAATCTTGAATTTTTGATTGACCTACTGTATATGTTTAACAAGTTTGAATGCCTAGCCTTGTTAATTATGCAATCTAATTTGTAATTATGATTAATTTGTTGAAAATTAGAATAATTTAGAATTAATTTGATTTTCATAATTAATTATAATTTAATTAGATACCTATGATTAAAAACCACCATAAAAATTGTAAATTTATGTTAAATTTTAAATTTTTATGACCTAGACTTGAATCCATGTTAATCGGAAATCAATTGAATAATAAATTTTCGATTTTTCGCCCTAAAATTATGAAATTAATATTATTTATTAATTTGTCATTAATTTTGAATATAAATTTTAAATTTTTATGCGATTCGCTCATATAACTTGCACGCACAAAGCAATGGACGCTACGTGTTACCCTTAAGGGGTGTTGTATAGTGCGGGCATGTGACGACGAGCAAGGGAGCTCGTCGCCCATGCGGTACGAATGCAATGAGCAAGGCCATGGTGCACGAGCACAAGGCAGCAGCCCTACCTTGTGTCGTGGGCTGTGTGCAATGGGCGAATGGGCGAGGGCGAGAGCAAGGCACGAGCAGTCGCGTGTGGGCAGCAAGCGAGCTGCGCCACAGCGCGCACTGCCTCGCGCAAGCGTGCGGAGCCTCGCGCGCAGCGAGCGTAAGCTCGCGTGCCACGAGTGCTGCGCCAAGCATCGATCGCTCGCGCGCAACGAGCGCTGTAGTGCGTACGACGAGCGCTGCGCCCAGCGATGGCGTGCGAGCGCTATTGTGCGTGCGACGAGCGCTGCGCCCAGCGATGGCGTGCGAGCGCTATTGTGCGTACGACGAGCACTGCGCCCAGCGATGGCGTGCGAGTGCTTGTTGTGCTTGCGACGAGCGCTGCGCCCAGCTATGCCGTGCGGGTGCGTGTTGCGACGTGCGACGAGCGCTGCGCCCAGCGATGGGCTGCGGCAGCATGCTCGTGCGTCGAGCGCTGGCGCGCGCAGCGAGCACCATGCGTGATGCCTTGCGATGGTGAGCAGCAGCGATGCGAGGCAGCGCATGGGCTGCGCGCACATGGCCAGCGATGGCTGTGTGCGTGTGGGCCATGGGCGTGCGTTGCGTGGGATTGTTGCGTTGCGATTAGATCGTTTTGAAATTTTAATTTGAAATTTTCAGTTTACGTAATTTTAATTAATTTTAAAATTAATAATTTAAATTATTTTCTTGGAATTTAATTTTGAATATTGTAATTATAATAAATTTTATTTATTCTAATTATTTTACTAAAATTAAAATCATGAATTAATTTAAATACGACTGAAATTAAATTAAACTTTTTGGATTCAATTATAAATTTATATGAGCTTTAAATTTTAATTAAATTTGTATGTTTCCGGTTAGACTAGAAATACATTTTTATGTTTAAAATTAGTAAAGCATATGAATTTATTGGTTTAAGTGGGAACCCCTTTTAGTCATAAACTCTTGATTAGGTCTACAAAACCTTAAGGTTAAAACAACTTGATTAGAATTAATAAGGACTGAATAATTTGTAGATTATTGGTGCCCTTGATTAATTGATGCAAATGTTTATGTGATGCATAATGTGTTTAACTAACCAGCTATGTGGGCCATTCATGATAATGAATGGGTGAATGGTATATATTGTATATGTACTGTTTTGCAGGTTATGAAGTGACTAGTATGGCCCAAATAGGATAGAAAATATGGTCTGCGTACCATTAATTTGAATGTAATTGGTCTAAAGGACCAAAGTTGTTTTTCAATTCAAATATGGTCTGCGTACCATCAAAAAGTTGTAATTAGTTTTAATTATAGCTTATTCTATTTGAAGAAAATGGTGCCTCCCACTGAGATTTTCAAGACGGACTTTGCAGTTAAAGCTTCAAGATGAAGTCGGGCTATACTAGATCACATTTATCTTATGCATGTTTTAAGTTATTTATTGCTTTTAAATATGTCTTAAAATGCATGAGATCAAAAGCTTGATTATGTTGCATGATTAAGGATTTTAGTTCACTTAAAATCTAACCAACATAGTAAGAGCCTTAAGTTCCAAACTTAAAAATTGAGTTAAAAGGTGCCATGCCAAAATATACACTTGCTTGGATATCCTTTACATCAATCTAGTAATAGTTTTCGCTCAGCGAGGTGTTACTTATTGGTCCTAAAGGGGCAAGGTACACAAATAATTGTGAGTACATGTTAGTTTTGGTGAAACTCAACGATATAAGTAAGGAGTCCTTTTATGTCGTGGCAAAATCGATAGGTTTACCTAATAAGTTCTTAGACGTACCTATCAACCAAGAATAGTTTCTAGACTATTAGCAAAAGGCTTTTGCTTACCTAAGATGTTTTAGGATTAAGTCGACAAACTGTGCTTAGTTCTTCAATGATTTTAGGATCTTGGAATCATTTTATTCACACCTGCCGGAACACATAACTTGAATAAAATGCTTAATAAACATTGAATTATGCATGTATGCTAGAATTTAAGTTTATTAAGAGAAACTGTGAATGGTTATTTATTTGTTTATTCTTTTCAATTGTAGTTTTAAATATGGCAAACAACAATTCATTCAACATTCGATCAATTCTCGAAAAGGAGAAGTTGAACGGGAAAAACTTCCTTGACTGGCAAAGGAACTTGCAAATAGTTCTTATGCAGGAAGAAAAGGAGTATGTCCTAGAAGAGGCGATGCCCGAAGCCGCAGGCGACGGGGTCACTCAGGCAGCCCTCAATCGTTGGATTGATGCCAACAAGGATGTGAAATGTCTAATGCTCGCCACCATGAGTGCAGATCTGCAGAAAACGTTCATCAACTCAGATGCTTTCACAATCATCAGTGAGTTGAAGAACATGTTCCAAGATCTGGCTCGAGTCGAAAGATTCGAGACTCATAGGCAAATTCTTGAGACCAAGCTTAAGAAAGGCGAGCCCGTAAGTCCACATGTTTTCAAAATGATTGGACTCATTGAGAATATGAGTCGGCTGGATCAGCAATTTTCTCAGGAAATGGCTATAGCGCCATCCTCCATTCTCTTCATAGCGGGTATGATCAGTTCAAACTGAACTACAGTATGAATAGTCTGGACAAAACGCTCACTGAGCTTCACGGTATGCTAAAGGCCAGCCCAACTAAGCAAACTGGCGCCAAATCTGTAAAGAGGAAGGTCAGTCAACCCACTTCTGAATCCGAATGCTTCTACTGCAAGAAGAAGGGGCATTGGAAGAGAGATTGCTTGAAGCTAAAGGAAGATCAGAAGAACGGAACAGTCGTTCCATCTTCAGGTATTTTCGTTATAGACTGTATGCTTGCTAATTCAACTTCTTGGGTATTAGATACAGGTTGTGGCTCACACTTATGTTCCAATCCACAGGGACTAAGAAGAAGTAGAAAGTTAAGCAAGGGTGAAGTCGACCTACGAGTGGGAAATGGAGCACGGATTGCTGCATTAGCTGTAGGAACTCATTATTTGTCGTTGCCCTCCGGGCTAGTTTTGGAACTGGAAGAGTGTTTCCATGTTCCAAGTCTTACTAAAAACATCATTTCAGTTTCTTGCTTAGATGCTAAGGGATTTTCCTTTTTAATAAAAGACAATAGTTGTTCGTTTTATTTTAAAGAGATGTTTTATGGATCTGCTAGATTAGTCAATGGACTTTATTTATTAGATCACGACAAACAAGTATATAACATAAATACCAAAAAGGCCAAAAAGGATGATTCAGATGTCACCTATCTGTGGCATTGTCGATTAGCCCATATAAACTTGAAACGCTTAGAAAGACTTCAAAAGGAAGGAATTCTAGAACCATTTGACATAGAGGATTATGGTAAATGCGAATCATGTTTACTTGGCAAAATGACAAAGCAACCTTTCTCTAAAGTTGGAGAAAGAGCAAATGAACTATTGGGTTTAATCCATACAGATGTATGTAGACCAATGAGTACAAATGCTAGAGGTGGTTTCAGCTACTTTATCACTTTCACTGATGACTTCAGTAGATATGGTTATGTCTACCTAATGAAGCATAAGTCTGAATCCTTTGACAAATTCAAGGAATTTCAGAGTGAAGTAGAGAATCAATTAGGCAAGAAGATTAAGGCACTGCGGTCTGATAGAGGCGGTGAATATCTGAGCTATGAATTTGATGACCATCTGAAAGAATGTGGAATTCTATCAGAATTGACTCCTCCTGGAACACCACAATGGAACGGTGTGTCGGAACGGAGGAACAGAATCTTGCTAGACATGGTCAGGTCAATGATGGGTCAGGCCAAACTTCCATTAGAATTTTTGGGACATGCACTAAATACAGCTGCACTCACTATAAATAGAGCTCCGTCTAAAGCTGTCGAAAAGACTCCATACGAATTATGGTTTGGAAAGCCTCCAAATGTGTCTTTTCTTAAGATTTGGGGATGTGAAGTATACGTCAAACGATTAATTTCAGACAAACTTCATCCAAAATCTGACAAATGTATCCATGTGGGCTATCCAAAGGAAACAAAGGGGTATTACTTCTACAATACATCTGAGAACAAAATGTTTGTTGCTCGAGATGGTGTCTTTTTGGAGAAAGATCACATTTCCAAAATGACAAGTGGGAGAAAAGTAGACCTCGAAGAAATTCGAGTCGAACAACAAACTCTAGAGAATGCTCAAGATGACATTCAGGATGAAACTCAGAGATCTTTAGAAGAATCTGGTGAGAATCATGGTCAATCTAGAAATGTTACCCCGCGTAGATCGCAAAGATATAGATCTCAACCGGAAAGGTACTTAGGTATTTTGACGAACGAGAGCTATGACGTTCTATTACTTGAAAGTGATGAACCTGCGACTTACAAACAAGCTATGACGAGCCCTAGCTCCAAGCAATGGCAAGAAGCCATGCAATCTGAATTAGACTCCATGTCTGAAAACCAAGTATGGGATTTGGTCGATTTGCCAGATGGCTACCAAGCCATTGGAAGCAAATGGGTTTTCAAACTGAAAAAGGACAAGGATGGGAAACTTGAAGTTTTCAAAGCTAGATTGGTTGCAAAAGGTTACAGGCAAGTCCACGGTGTGGATTACGATGAAACCTTTTCACCAGTTGCAATGCTAAAATCTATTCGGATAATGTTAGCAATCGCTGCATATTACGATTACGAAATATGGCAGATGGATGTCAAAACTGCTTTCTTAAACGGTGTTTTAACAGAAACTGTGTTTATGACACAGCCTGAAGGTTTTGAGGATCCAAAGAATGCTAAAAAGGTATGCAAGCTAAAGAAGTCAATCTACGGATTGAAGCAGGCATCCAGGAGCTGGAATATACGTTTTGATGAAGCAGTCAGTGACTTTGGTTTCATCAAGAACGCAGACGAATCTTGTGTATACAAGAAGGTCAGTGGGAGCAAAATTGCTTTCCTAGTATTATATGTCGATGACATATTACTTATCGGAAATGACATTCCTATGTTGAACTCTGTCAAGATTTGGCTTGGGAAATGTTTTTCGATGAAAGATCTAGGAGAAGCACAGTACATATTGGGCATCAAGATTTACAGAGATAGATCTAAAAAGATGATTGGACTTAGTCAAAGCACTTATATCAATAAGGTGCTTGATAGGTTCAAGATGGCAGACTCCAAGCGAGGCTACCTACCCATGTCTCATGGAATAACTCTAAGCAAGACTCAGTGCCCAAAAACACTTGATGAGCGTAGACGAATGAATGGGATTCCATATGCATCATTGATTGGTTCAATAATGTATGCTATGATATGTACACGCCCGGATGTTGCGTACGCACTCAGTGCTACGAGCAGATACCAGTCAGACACAGGAGAGGCACATTGGACTGCTGCCAAGAATATTCTGAAGTACCTGAAAAGGGACAAAGATGACTTCCTGGTCTATGGTGGAGATGATGAATTAATTGTTAAAGGCTATACGGACGCAAGTTTCCAAACCGACAAAGATGATTTCAGATCACAGTCTGGGTTTGTCTTCTGCCTCAACGGGGGTGCAGTAAGCTGGAAAAGTGCTAAGCAAAGCACCATTGCGGATTCTACAACTGAAGCGGAGTACATTGCTGCACATGAAGCAGCAAAGGAAGCTATATGGCTAAGGAAGTTCATAGGTGAACTTGGTGTAGTCCCCTCCATTAAAGGACCAATAGCCCTGTATTGTGATAATAACGGAGCTATTGCACAGGCAAAGGAGCCTAGACACCACCAGAGAGTCAAGCATGTACTTCGTAGATTTCACCTTCTACGAGAGTTCGTTGAAAGAAAAGAAGTCGAGATAAACAAGATTGGAACTGATGACAACATATCAGATCCATTGACGAAACCTCTGCCGCAGGCGAAGCACAACTCGCACACTGCAGCTATGGGAATCAAGCACATTGGAGAATGGCTTTGATATCTCTGTTAATGTTTTAAAGTTTTAGAGTTTAAATCTTTGTAAAACATTATTGGTTAATCATTCACAATAAATGAAAAGAATTCATTTTTCCATTTAATTTGTGGTTTATTAAATGATGAGTCCCTTCAATTTGACAATATATTCAAGATAGACTGTCAGGACCAGTCCCGTGACTAAGAAATGTCTATCAAGTGAACTTGAATGTCAAAGGTTGAAAATGGTCCCTAGTCGGAGTTTTCTATAAAATTGGACGCATAGAAAACGTTAGGCGATTAGAATGCAAGATGACTAGTAGTTCTGTTTCTTGAACTATGTGGACATGGCAATGTCACAATCATTTGCATAGATACTTACTTTGGGAAGACTAGTATCGGACAAGACCTACGAAACTTTACTGTAAGAGATGAGAATCTGTCATAAGTAAATTTCATTAAAATTATTAGACACTAAATCCTCAATACCTGAGTGATTTGAGATTACTTGTTTGAGAACTGGTTGCTTTGACGTTGATCAACCGTCGCACCGTAAAAGGAGGCTATAAAGGCAACGCTCAGGTAATCACCTATCAAACGAAGTCTAATCTCAAGATCGCAAGAATGGGATGAAGGAAATAATTCCCTTGGTCCAAGTATGCATTCAATGTTAAGTCTAATAAATGCGGTTCAGTATTAATTAACAAGTTAATAATTCAGTGAGATCAAGTGAGCTGAATGCCTAGCTAGAGGCCGCTTCAGTTCAAGTGGAAATAATGATATTAATCCACAGCTTACTCTTGACTGAACCCGTAGGGTCACACAAATAGTACGTAAACGGATCAAGTATTTAATGGCATTAAATACTCCATCTATGGATATTCGGAATCGACGGATCTTGGTTTCAGTGGGAGCTGAGATCGTCACAGGCAAGAAATGAATACTCCGGAAACGATAATATTGCCGGAAACGGAAATATGGATCGTATCGGAAATATAAATATTATCCAAGTCGTAGATGTTGCCGGAAACGGAAACATGGTACGTATCGGAAAATATTATCGGAAATGGAAATATTGCCGGAATCGGAAATATTGCCGGAAACGGAAATATTGTCAGAATTGGAAATATTATCGGAATCGGAAAATAATTCCGGAAACGGAAATATTAAATATTTGTTCGAAACGGAAATTGATTCCGGAATCGGAAATGTTGAATATTGTTCGTATCGGAAATGAATTCCGGAATCGGGAAATTATTCGGAAGCGTATCGTATGAATTAGCATCGGACGAGGCCTGCCAGACGAAGGCCCAGCACGAAGCCGCGCCATCGCCCAGCAAGCCAGCGCGCCACAAACGCACCAGCCAAGGCTGCGCCAGGCCCACCGCAAGTCAGGCCCAGCACGCGCCAAGGCTACGGCAGCGTGTGGGCTTGCGGCAGTGGGCTGCGAGCTCGCGGGCTGCGCACGCGCGCATGGCGCCCCTCGTGGGCTGTTGTGCGTGCGTGTGTGTTTGTGTGCTACTCGAATCCTAAAGCTACCGGGATTTGTCATATGATTAAATCTAATCCTAAAAGATTTAGTTTATTTAATTAGAGTCCTAGTAGGATTATAATTAAATAAATTAGTATCCTAATAGGATTCCAAATCCTTTTCCATAACTCTATAAATAGGTGCCTAGGGTCACATATTTACATCGAGTATTCAAGTATTCAAAGTGAGTTTTTGAGAGCAAAATTCAGTCACACAATTGCCTATAAAGTGCCGAAAATTCAGAATACCTTAAGGGCGATTCTAGTTGGTCAATCTAAAGGCGGATCCGGACGTGCTGTGGACTATCTACGGAGGGACGACACTTGGAGTCCTAAAGACTTGTTCTTGTTCGGTTCGGGCGCAGCTAGGGAAGGCACGCAACAAAGAGTATGCATCTAAACTATGCTAAATGATTATGTGTAAATAATATGTTTTCCTGGCTTAATGGTTTTTTCCGCATGATTTATGAATTGTCATATGTATCATAACCTAACAGTGGTATCACGAGCCTCTTATTATTTTCATAATCTAAATTGCATGAACATGGTTAAATATTACAAATTTGCAAGAATTAAAAGGGGTGATTAATTTTCGTAATTGTTAATTAATTGCAAATTGCGTTTATTTAATTATACGTACGCAGTTTTTCGGCAGTTTCTTCGTTACTCATCCAAATCGAGTGATTTTTGTGTCAATTCCGCATGTAAAAGGCATTCTAAAATTTTGACAAAAAGTGTATTTTTATGCCGAAGCCAGAATTCTCAAATTCGAAGCCTAACTATGACTTTTCGGAGGTTTTATTTTTTCGAATGCAAAATTTCGTAAATTTAAGATGTTAAATTAAATATTTGCGATTCTTGTTGATAAATCTTGAATTTTTGATTGACCTACTGTATATGTTTAACAAGTTTGAATGCCTAGCCTTGTTAATTATGCAATCTAATTTGTAATTATGATTAATTTGTTGAAAATTTTATGCGATTCGCTCATATAACTTGCACGCACAAAGCAATGGACGCTACGTGTTACCCTTAAGGGGTGTTGTATAGTGCGGGCATGTGACGACGAGCAAGGGAGCTCGTCGCCCATGCGGCACGAATGCAATGAGCAAGGCCATGGTGCACGAGCACAAGGCAGCAGCCCTGCCCTGTGTCGTGGGCTGTGAGCAATGGACGAATGGGCGAGGGCGAAAGCAAGGCACAGCAGTCGCGTGTGGGCAGCAAGCGAGCTGCGCCACAGCACGCACTGCCTCGCGCAAGCGTGCGGAGCCTCCCGCGCAGCGAGCGCAAGCTCGCGTGCCACGAGTGCTACGCCCAGCGTCGATGCCTCGCGCAGCGAGCGATGGCTCGCAGGATCGAGCGCTGGCAAGCGCGCGCAGCAAGCGCTGGCGAGCGCGCGCAGCGAGCAATGGCCCGCACAAAGCGAGCGCTGGCAAGCGCGCACAGCGAGCGCTGGCTCGCATGAAGCGAGCGCTGGCGAGCGAGCGCAGCGAGCGATGGCTCGCGTGCATCGAATGCTGGCGCGCGCAGCGAGCACCAGCTCGCGTGATACCTTGCGAGGGAAAACAGCAGCAGCGATGCGACGCAGCGCATGGGCTGCGCGCACATGGCCAGCGATGGCTGTGTGCGTGTGGCCCATGGGCGTACGTTGCGTGGGGTTGTTGCGTTGCGATTAGATCGTTTTGAAATTTTAATTTGAAATTTTCAGTTTACGTAATTTTAATTAATTTCAAAATTAATAATTTAAATTATTTTCTTGGATTTTAATTTTGAATATTGTAATTATAATAAATTTTATTTATTCTAATTATTTTACTAAAATTAAAATCATGAATTAATTTAAATACGACTGAAATTAAATTAAACTTTTTGGATTCAATTATAAATTTATATGAGCTTTAAATTTTAATTAAATTTGTATGTTTCCGGTTAGACTAGAAATACATTTTTATCTTTAAAATTAGTAAAGCATATGAATTTATTGGTTTAAGTGGGAGCCCTTTTAGTCATAAACTCTTGATTAGGTCTACAAATCCTTAAGGTTAATACAACTTAATTAGAATTAATAAGGACTGAATAATTGGTAGATTATTGGTGCCCTTGATTAATTGCTGCAAATGTTTACGTGATGCATAATGTGTTTTACTAACCAGCTATGTGGGCCATTCATGATAATGAATGGGTGAATGGTATATATTGTATATGTACTGTTTTGCAGGTTATAAAGTGACTAGTATGGCCTAAATAGGATAGAAAATATGGTCTGCGTACCATTAATTTGAATGTAATTGGTCTAAAGTACCAAAGTTGTTTTTCAATTCAAATATGGTATGTGTACCATCAAATAGTTGTAATTAGTTTTAATTATAGCTTATTCTATTTGAAGAAAATGGTGCCTCCCACGGAGATTTTCAAGACGGACTTTGAAGTTAAAGCTTCAAGATGAAGTCGGGCTATACTAGATCACATTTATCTTATGCATGTTTTAAGTTATTTATTGCTTTTAAATATGTCTTAAAATGCATGAGATCAAAAGCTTGATTATGTTGCATGATTAAGGATTTTAGTTCACTTAAAATCTAACCAACATAGTAAGAGCCTTAAGTTCCAAACTTAAAAATTGAGTTAAAAGGTGCCATGCCAAAATATACACTTGCTTGGATATCCTTTACATCAATCTAGTAATAGTTTTCGCTCAGCGAGGTGTTACTTATTGGTCCTAAAGGGGCAAGGTACACAAATAATTGTGAGTACATGTTAGTTTTGGTGAAACTCAACGATATAAGTAAGGAGTCCTTTTATGTCGTGGCAAAATCGATAGGTTTACCTAATAAGTTCTTAGACGTACCTATCAACCAAGAATAGTTTCTAGACTATTAGCAAAAGGCTTTTGCTTACCTAAGATGTTTTAGGATTAAGTCGACAAACTGTGCTTAGTTCTTCAATGATTTTAGGATCTTGGAATCATTTTATTCACACCTGCCGGAACACATAACTTGAATAAAATGCTTAATAAACATTGAATTATGCATGTATGCTAGAATTTAAGTTTATTAAGAGAAACTGTGAATGGTTATTTATTTGTTTATTCTTTTCAATTGTAGTTTTAAATATGGCAAACAACAATTCATTCAACATTCGATCAATTCTCGAAAAGGAGAAGTTGAACGGGAAAAACTTCCTTGACTGGCAAAGGAACTTGCAAATAGTTCTTATGCAGGAAGAAAAGGAGTATGTCCTAGAAGAGGCGATGCCCGAAGCCGCAGGCGACGGGGTCACTCAGGCAGCCCTCAATCGTTGGATTGATGCCAACAAGGATGTGAAATGTCTAATGCTCGCCACCATGAGTGCGGATCTGCAGAAAACGTTCATCAACTCAGATGCTTTCACAATCATCAGTGAGTTGAAGAACATGTTCCAAGATCTGGCTCGAGTCGAAAGATTCGAGACTCATAGGCAAATTCTTGAGACCAAGCTTAAGAAAGGCGAGCCCGTAAGTCCACATGTTCTCAAAATGATTGGACTCATTGAGAATATGAGTCGGCTGGATCAGCAATTTTCTCAGGAAATGGCTATAGACACCATCCTACATTCTCTTCATAGCGGGTATGATCAGTTCAAACTGAACTACAGTATGAATAGTCTGGAAAAAAACGCTCACTGAGCTTCACGGTATGCTGAAGACCGCTGAAAAGACGCTCAAAAGTGATAAGCAGGATGTGCTTATGGTGCGTGGGGGCAAGTTCAAGAAATCTGGAAAGAAGAGGAATGCTAAGAAAGGTGGCAACAAGGCCAGCCCAACTAAGCAAACTGGCGCCAAATCTGTAAAGAGGAAGGTCAGTCAACCCACTTCTGAATCCGAATGCTTCTACTGCAAGAAGAAGGGGCATTGGAAGAGAGATTGCTTGAAGCTAAAGGAAGATCAGAAGAACGGAACAGTCGTTCCATCTTCAGGTATTTTCGTTATAGACTGTATACTTGCTAATTCAACTTCTTGGGTATTAGATACAGGTTGTGGCTCACACTTATGTTCCAATCCACAGGGACTAAGAAAAAGTAGAAAGTTAAGCAACGGTGAAGTCGACCTACGAGTGGGAAATGGAGCACGGATTGCTGCATTAGCTGTAGGAACTTACTATTTGTCGTTGCCCTCCGGGCTAGTTTTGGAACTGGAAGAATGTTACCATGTTCCAAGTCTTACTAAAAACATCATTTCAGTTTCTTGCTTAGATGCTAAGGGATTTTCCTTTTTTAATAAAAGACAATAGTTGTTCGTTTTATTTTAAAGAGATGTTTCATGGATCTGCTAGATTAGTCAACGGACTTTATTTATTAGATCACGACAAACAAGTATATAACATAAATACCAAAAAGGCCAAAAAGGATGATTCAGATCTCACCTATCTTTGGCATTGTCGATTAGGCCATATAAACTTGAAACGCTTAGAAAGACTTCAAAAGGAAGGAATTCTAGAACCATTTGACTTAGAAGATTATGGTAAATGCGAATCATGTTTACTTGGCAAAATGACAAAGCAACCTTTCTCTAAAGTTGGAGAAAGAGCAAATGAACTATTGGGTTTAATCCATACAGATGTATGTGGACCAATGAGTACAAATGCTAGAGGTGGTTTCAGCTACTTTATCACTTTCACTGATGACTTCAGTAGATATGGTTATGTCTACCTAATGAAGCATAAGTCTGAATCCTTTGACAAATTCAAGGAATTTCAGAGTGAAGTAGAGAATCAATTAGGCAAGAAGATTAAGGAACTGCGGTCTGATAGAGGCGGTGAATATCTGAGCTATGAATTTGATGACCATCTGAAAGAATGTGGAATTTTATCAGAATTGACTCCTCCTGGAACACCACAATGGAACAGTGTGTCGGAACGGAGGAACAGAACCTTGCTAGACATGGTCAGGTCAATGATGGGTCAGGCCAAACTTCCATTAGAATTTTGGGGACATGCACTAAATACAGCTGCACTCACTATAAATAGAGCTCCGTCTAAAGCTGTCGAAAAGACTCCATATGAATTATGGTTTGGAAAGCCTCCAAATGTGTCTTTTCTGAAGATTTGGGGATGTGAAGTATACGTCAAACGATTGATTTCAGACAAACTTCATCCAAAATCTGACAAATGTATCCTTGTGGACTATCCAAAGGAAACAAAGGGGTATTACTTCTACAATACATCTGAGAACAAGGTGTTTGTTGCTCGAGATGGTGTCTTTTTGGAGAAAGATCACATTTCCAAAATGACAAGTGGGAGAAAAGTAGACCTCGAAGAAATTCGAGTCGAACAACAAACTCTAGAGAATGCTCAAGATGACATTCAGGATGAAACTCAGAGATCTTTAGAAGAATCTGGTGAGAATCATGGTCAAACTAGAAATGTTACCCCGCGTAGATCGCAAAGATATAGATCTCAACCGGAAAGGTACTTAGGTATTTTGACGAACGAGAGCTATGACGTTCTATTACTTGAAAGTGATGAACCTGCGACTTACAAACAAGCTATGACGAGCCCTAGCTCCAAGCAATGGCAAGAAGCCATGCAATCTGAATTAGACTCCATGTCTGAAAACCAAGTATGGGATTTGGTCGATTTGCCAGATGGCTACCAAGCCATTGGAAGCAAATGGGTTTTCAAACTGAAAAAGGACAAGGATGGGAAACTTGAAGTTTTCAAAGCTAGATTGGTTGCAAAAGGTTACAGGCAAGTCCACGGTGTGGATTACGATGAAACCTTTTCACCAGTTGCAATGCTAAAATCTATTCGGATAATGTTAGCAATCGCTGCATATTACGATTACGAAATATGGCAGATGGATGTCAAAACTGCTTTCTTAAACGGCGTTTTAACAGAAACTGTGTTTATGACACAGCCTGAAGGTTTTGAGGATCCAAAGAATGCTAAAAAGGTATGCAAGCTAAAGAAGTCAATCTACGGATTGAAGCAGGCATCCAGGAGCTGGAATATACGTTTTGATGAAGCAGTCAGTGACTTTGGTTTCATCAAGAACGCAGACGAATCTTGTGTATACAAGAAGGTCAGTGGGAGCAAAATTGCTTTCCTAGTATTATATGTCGACGACATATTACTTATCGGAAATGACATTCCTATGTTAAACTCTGTCAAGATTTGGCTTGGGAAATGTTTTTCGATGAAAGATCTAGGAGAAGCACAGTACATATTGGGCATCAAGATTTACAGAGATAGATCTAAAAGGATGATTGGACTTAGTCAAAGCACTTATATCAATAAGGTGCTTGATAGGTTCAAGATGGCGGACTCCAAGCGAGGCTACCTACCCATGTCTCATGGAATGACTCTAAGCAAGAATCAGTGCCCAAAAACACTTGATGAGCGTAGACGAATGAATGGGATTCCATATGCATCATTGATTGGTTCAATAATGTATGCTATGATATGTACACGCCCGGATGTTGCGTACGCACTCTGTGCTACGAGCAGATACCAGTCAGACCCAGGAGAGGCGCATTGGACTGCTGCCAAGAATATTCTGAAGTACCTGAAAAGGCACAAAGATGACTTCCTGGTCTATGGTGGAGATGATGAATTAATTGTTAAAGGCTATACGGACGCAAGTTTCCAAACCGACAAAGATGATTTCAGATCACAGTCTGGGTTTGTCTTCTGCCTCAACGGAGGAGCAGTAAGCTGGAAAAGTGCTAAGCAAAGCACCATTGCGGATTCTACAACTGAAGCGGAGTACATTGCTGCACATGAAGCAGCAAAGGAAGCTATATGGATAAGGAAGTTCATAGGTGAACTTGGTGTAGTCCCCTCCATTAAAGGACCAATAGCCATGTATTGTGATAATAACGGAGCTATTGCACAGGCAAAGGAGCCTAGACACCACCAGAGAGTCAAGCATGTACTTCGTAGATTTCACCTTCTACGAGAGTTCGTTGAAAGAAAAGAAGTCGAGATAAACAAGATTGGAACTGATGACAACATATCAGATCCATTGACTAAACCTCTGCCGCAGGCGAAGCACAACTCGCACACTGCAGCTATGGGAATCAAGCATATTGGAGAATGACTTTGATGACCCTGTTTAATGTTTTAAAGTTTTAGAGTTTAAATCTTTGTAAAACATTATTGGTTAATCATTCACAATAAATGAATAGAATTCATTTTTCCATTTAATTTGTGGTTTATTAAATGATGAGTCCCTTCAATTTGACGATATATTCAAGATAGACAGTCAAGACCAGTCCTGTGACTAAGAAATGTCTATCAAGTGAACTTAAATGTCAAAGGTTGAAAATGGTCCCTAGTCGGAGTTTTCTATAAAATTGGACGCATAGAAAACGTTAGACGACTAGAATGCAAGATGACTAGTAGTTCTGTTTCTTGAACTATGTGGACATGGCAATGTCATAATCATTTGCATAGATACTTACTTTGGCAAGACTAGTATCGGACAAGACCTATGAAACTTTACTGTAAGAGATGAAAATCTGTCATAAGTAAATTTCATTAAAATTATTAGACACTAAATCCTCAATAACTGAGTGATTTGAGATAACTTGTTTGAGAACTGGTTACTTTGACGTTGACCAACCGTCGCACCGTAAAAGGAGGCTATAAAGGCAACGCTCAGGTAATCACCTATCAAACGAAGTCTAATCTCAAGATCGCAAGATTGGGATTGTCCTCCCATAAATCGGGATGAGATGCTTAAAAGTTGTACAAGGCCACTCGGAGAGCTAGAAACTGTGAAATGCATGGCCGTGCTCGGATGAATCATAGGCTATGATTATCTGTTTATTTGATCAGTTGAACTCTGAAACCGAGGAACACCTCTGGACATAATAAGGATGACAACTCTTACCTTATGTTCAAGAGCAAGCATCGAGCGACAAAGGAATTAGGAAATGCACACTTGTCCCTAAGGACAAGTGGGAGACTGAAGGAAATAATGCCCTTGGTCCAAGTATGCATTCAATGTTAAGTCTAATAAATGCGGTTCAGTATTAATTAACAAGTTAATAATTCAGTGAGATCAAGTGAGCTGAATGCCTAGCTAGAGGCCGCTTCAGTTCAAGTGGAATTAATGATATTAATCCACAGCTTACTCTTGACTGAACCCGTAGGGTCACACAAATAGTACGTAAACGGATCAAGTATTTAATGGCATTAAATACTCCATCTATGGATATTCGGAATCGACGGATCTTGGTTTCAGTGGGAGCTGAGATCGTCACAGGCAAGAAATGAATACTCCGGAAACGATAATATTGTCGGAAACGGAAATATGGATCGTATCAGAAATATAAATATTATCCAAGTCGTAGATGTTGCCGGAAACGGAAACATGGTACGTATCGGAAAATATTATCGGAAATGGAAATATTGCCGGAATCGGAAATATTGCCGGAAACGGAAATATTGTCAGAATTGGAAATATTATCGGAATCAGAAAATAATTCCGGAAACGGAAATATTAAATATTTGTTCGAAACGGAAATTGATTCCGGAATCGGAAATGTTGAATATTGTTCGTATCGGAAATGAATTCCGGAATCGGGAAATTAATCGGAAGCGTATCGTACGAATTAGCATCGGACGAGGCCTGCCAGACGAAGGCCCAGCACGAAGCCGCGCCATCGCCCAGCAAGCCAGCGCGCCACAAACGCACCAGCCAAGGCTGCGCCAGGCCCACCGCAAGGCAGGCCCAGCGCGTGCCAAGGCTACGGCAGCGTGTGGGCTTGCGGCAGTGGGCTGCGAGCTCGCGAGCTGCGCGCGCGCGCATGGCGCCCCTCGTGGGCTGCTGTGCGTGCGTGTGTGTTTGTGTGCTACTCGAATCCTAAAGCTACCGGGATTTGTCATATGATTAAATCTAATCCTAAAAGATTTAGTTTATTTAATTAGAGTCCTAGTAGGATTATAATTAAATAAATTAGTATCCTAATAGGATTCCAAATCCTTTTCCATAACTCTATAAATAGGTGCCTAGGGTCACATATTTACATCGAGTATTCAAGTATTCAAAGTGAGTTTTTGAGAGCAAAATTCAGTCACACAATTGCTTACAAAGTGCCGAAAATTCAGAATACCTTAAGGGCGATTCTAGTTGGTCAATCTTAAGGCGGATCCGGACGTGCTGTGGACTATCTACGGAGGGACGACACTTGGAGTCCTAAAGACTTGTTCTTGTTCGGTTCGGGCGCAGCTAGGGAAGGCACGCAACAAAGAGTATGCATCTAAACTATGCTAAATGATTATGTGTAAATAATATGTTTTCCTGGCTTAATGGTTTTTTCCGCATGATTTATGAATTGTCATATGTATCATAACCTAACATGGGATTGTCCTCCCATAAATCGGGATGAGATGCTTAAAAGTTGTACAAGGCCACTCGGAGAGCTAGAAACTGTGAAATGCATGGTCGTGCTCGGATGAATCATAGGCTATGATTATCTGTTTATTTGATCAGTTGAACTCTTAAACCGAGGAACACCTCTGGACATAATAAGGATGACAACTCTTACCTTATGTTCAAGAGCAAGCATCGAGCGACAAAAGAATTAGGAAATGCACACTTGTCCCTAAGGACAAGTGGGTGACTGAAGGAAATAATGCCCTTGGTCCAAGTATGCATTCAATGTTAAGTCTAATAAATGCGGTTCAGTATTAATTAACAAGTTAATAATTCAGTGAGATCAAGTGAGCTGAATGCCTAGCTAGAGGCCGCTTCAGTTCAAGTGGAATTAATGATATTAATCCACAGCTTACTCTTGACTGAACCCGTAGGGTCACACAAATAGTACGTAAACGGATCAAGTATTTAATGGCATTAAATACTCCATCTATGGATATTCGGAATCGACGGATCTTGGTTTCAGTGGGAGCTGAGATCGTCACAGGCAAGAAATGAATACTCCGGAAACGATGATATTGCCGGAAACGGAAATATGGATCGTATCGGAAATATAAATATTATCCAAGTCGTAGATGTTGCCGGAAACGGAAACATGGTACGTATCGGAAAATATTATCGGAAATGGAAATATTGCCGGAATCGGAAATATTGCCGGAAGCGGAAATATTGTCAGAAACGGAAATATTATCGGAATAGGAAAATAATTCCGGAAACGGAAATATTAAATATTTGTTCGAAACGGAAATTAATTCCGGAATCCGAAATATTAAATATTGTTCGTATCGGAAATAAATTCCGGAATCGGGAATTTAATCGAAAGCGTATCGTACGAATTAGCATCGGACGAGGCTCGCTAGACGAAGGCCCAGCACGAAGCCAGGCCATCGCCCAGCAAGCCACACGCATCACCAACACACGCCAAAGCCTCGACCAGGCCCAGCGCAAGCCAGGCCCAGCCGAAGCCATGGGCGCGCGCGGACAGTAGCATGGGCCGAGCGCTGTGCGCTCAGCGTGGGCCGCAAGGCCTGCGCGGGTGTACGGTGCTCGTGCGATGCTCGTGTGCGAATCCTAAAGCTATCGGGATTCGATAAAAGATTAAATCCTAAACCTATTAGATAAAGTTTATTTAAATAGAGTCCTAGCAGGATTCTAATTAAATAAATTAGTATCCTAATAGGATTCCAATTCCTTTTCCATACCTCTATAAATAAGGGCCTAGGGTCATTATTTATACATAAGTTTTCAAGTATTCAAAACTAGGATTTTTAAGCAGAAAAATCAGCCATAACTCTTGCCTATTTAGCCGAAAATAAGTAGTACCTTAAGGGCGATTCTAGTTGGTCAATCTTAAGGCGGATCCGGACGTGCTGTGGACTATTTACGGAGGGACGACACTTGGAGTCCTAAAGACTTGTTCTTGTTCGGTTCGGGCGCAGCTAGGGAAGGCACGCAACAAAGAGTATGCATCTAAACTATGCTAAATGATTATGTGTAAATAATATGTTTTCCTGGCTTTATGGTTTTTCCGCATGATTTATGAATTGTCATATGTATCATAACCTAACATGAATTATTAACTTGTTAATTAATACTGAACCGCATTTATTAGACTTAACATTAAATGCATATTTGGACCAAGGGCATTATTTCCTTCACAGGATTGTTGTGCGCCCGCACAGGTTCTGTTTGTTGATTTCCAGACTTTCTCCCAAATCTGTGCGCCCACACACCATTCAACGGTGCGCCCGCACAAGGCTGTGTTTATGATTGCAGGGTTCTCTGCCAATTTCGTGCGCCCACACGCCTTACAACGGTGCACCCGCACAAGCCTATTCATGCGCCCACACAAGAGCTGAACAAAGCCAAGCCTGAAAAGTCATTGTGCGCCCACACAGAATTTATGTGTGCCCGCACGTTCTGTAACTCTTGATTCTTCGCTCTGTGTGGACGCACGAAAATTCTGTGCGCCCACCCTATCATTCTGTGAGCCCGCACAACGACGCAGGATGAATCTTTTTTGTAATTTTAATTTCCATTTTGGGGAAGAATATAAATAGGATTCTCTTTTCCTAATTTTAGAAGTTAGTTTTAGAATTAGTTTTCAGAGTTTATTTTTCAAAACACTTTGTAATTCTCAAATTCTAGAGAGAGAAACTCAAGTTAATTCATAGTTTTCTTCCAAGTTGAAGATTTTTCAAGATTTCTCAAGCTTTTTAGTAATTTCTCTTCTCCTAATCTCTTCTAATCTTTCTTTGATTTCCTCTATTGCTTTGATTCTTGATTTTTGCACTTGATATTGATTTTGATTTCCATTGAATCTTAGAATTTCAAGTTTAAATTGCTTGTTTGATTCTCAATTTCGTTTTTCAATTCAATCATGATGTTCAATTGCATAATTCCAATCCTTAGCCTAATTTCTCCTTCCATGTCTAGTGAGTAGTTCCATGCTAGGGTTAGGGGTGATGATTGGGAAGTATTTGGGGATGTAGAATTGAATTGTTGATGGTTATGTGATTAAATTGGATGTGTTGCATAGGATTTCCATGAATGACTTGATTAGTAGTTGCAAAGGCTATGATTTTTATTGCAATTGGAGTGTTTATCATCAACTTGTCAAGAGATTGAGGGGTTTTGGTTGCATAAGAGTAGCTAGTTGATTTCATGAACCATTCTAGTTCTAAGGCGACGCGACAGCGTGCCATTGGAGCTAGATTGGCAAAGCATTCTAACCGAGAGGGGTGAATCACTATAATTGTTGGTTTCTCCCTTGATGGCATGTCATTGCATTATCATGTTTTTAATTTAATTCGTTTTCCGCATTGAAAACCAAGTGCATCCCCATTCCCCCTAGCTCATTCATATCGATTGTTGCCAAATTAGTCTAGATTCATTAGTTCTATCCCATTCAATCCAATCTCTCTTCTAAACTAGCTTGCTTGCGTAAACTCAATTCTCTTCGTTCTCTTGGGACGATCCCTAAACCTTGCCGCTATAATCAATATATTGTGTCGGATTAGGTGTTTCTATAAATTTTGTTTGGTAGGTGGTATTCGTCAACCACCGGAAATCGCCCTATCAGTAGTCATTTTCTAGGGCTAAGTAAGGGAAGCCATGTTTATACCATGATTGTTATGCATTAAAGTTTGCAAATTTCCAGATTATGTGTGAGTAATTCCAATTGATTTGTTCTTAATTATTGACTCATGTAATTGCCCAATATCGTGGATTGATTATCTAGCTAATAGGAATTAGAATTGAAATATCATATTCTTAGAGGCTTGGGGAAATTGGCAATTCTGATTATGTTAGCGACCGTACTGCATATGTTGGATTGAAAGTGTTAAGACCCGACCGCAGGATTAACATGTACTTTAATTACTCGGCCTAGCCTATTCATTGTCGAATCGATTTGTGTTCTTGGATTGGTATAAGCATGGTGAACCGAGCAGACGCCCTAGACCTTTAATTCATTGATAAATACGTTTATATTATTGCTTTAGTTTCGTTAGTTTATAAACCTATTTCAACTTTCGTTTATTGAAATAGTTCGTATAATTGGGCAAAAACTAATAGAACTTGTCTCACTGTGGGATCGACCCGTATTTCTAAGTATATGCTAACAGCAAACACCGTGCACTTGCGGTATCACTTTTTAGTTCATCATCTTTCAAATGATCACCAAACTCTTGAAATAAATATTCACCACCACGATCGGATCACAATGCTTTAATTTTCTTCCCAAGTTGGTTTTATACTTCATTTTGAAATTCCTTGAACTTTTCAAAGGATTCCGACTTATGCCGCATGAGGTAAACATATCCAAATCTACTCACATCATCGGTAAAATTAATGAAATACCCATACCCTCCCCTAGCCAAAGTACTCATAGGTCCGCACACATCAGTATGTATGAGGGCTAAAAGATCATTGGCCCTTTCACTTGAGCCTGTGAAAGGAGACTTTGTAATTTTTCTCATTAAGAAAAACTCACATACTTTAAATGATTTGAGAATTCCATCCTTATGAATTATCTTTATTCACTTTGAGCTTATGTGGCCTAATCGACAATGCCACAGGTAAGTAGGGTTCAAGTTATTTGGTTTGTGTTTCTTGTTTTCTATGTGATAGATATGGTTTTTTAAGTCTAGTACATATAAACCATTTTCTAATTTAGCAGAGACATATAACATACCATTCAAATATGCAGAACAACAGTTATTCATAATTTGGAATGAAAAATCTTACAAATTCAAAATCGGATTCGAAATTATGTTGTTGGTTATAACTGGAACGTAATAACAATTATACAGTTCTAATATTAAATCAGAAGGCAAGCGTAAACTATAATCCCCTACAGCTACAGCAACAACTCTTGCTCCATTGCCTACTCGGAGATCCACTTCGCCTTTGCTCAAGCCCCTACTTCTTTTTAGCCCATGCACATTACCAATAATGTGAAATCCACAAGCGGTATCAAATACCCAAGAAACAGTAGTAGCTTGATTAATTTCTATGACATAGATACATGAAGTTGAAGCACCAGTCTTCTTATCCTCCAGATACTTGGGGCAGTTTCTCTTCCAATGGACAATCTTGTGGCAGTGGTAACACTCAGTGGTAACACTCATGTTGAGCAGTTACCTTAGTCTTGTTAGGTTATGAATAATACAATAATATAATTCATGCGGAAAAACCATAAAGTTAGAATCCAAATTAATTGCCACATAATCAATTAGCATAATTTAGGTTACATACAATGTGATGCGTGCCTTCCCTAGCTGCTCCCAAACCGAACAATAAAAAGTCTTTAGAGCCCCAAATGTTGCCCCTCCGTAGAAAGTCCACAGCACGTTCGGATCTGCCTTAGGTTCAACCAACTAGGATTTTACTTAAGGTTTTAAATATTTAGGCTAGGCTATTTTATGTTCTCCCTTGAACACAAAGTAAGTAAAGATTATGATTTTCATTGTTATGATGTCTATAATTATGAGGGCCTAGCCTCGTATTTATAGAGTAGGAAATAAGGAATTTGAATCTTACGAGGAAAAAAATTACCAACCCTACTTGGATTGAAATTCTTATCCAATTAGAATTGTAACATTAATTAAACTTTTAATTAAACCAATTCCAGTAGGACTGGGAAAACTATTACTTAATCCCAAAGTTACTTGGAAACTTAAGTAATCGGAATTTTCTTGGAGCCCAAGACAAAGCAACCAACGCAGCCACAACGGGCCACGCTGGTGCGCGTGCCTACCTAGGTCCAGCCGCAACTGCAGCTGGCTAAAGGCCCAGCGCGCTGCGGCCTTGCCTTGGCGGGCTGCTTCATTGTTGCTGCCTTGCTTGCTGCTCGCGGCCCACTGCGCTTCCAGGCCCATCGGCTGGGCGCTGGCGCTGGGCTTCGTGCTCAGCGATATGAGCTCGGCCTTTGCTTGTCGAGCGATGGGCCGGCTCGCTTGTCAGCTTGTCGCTCGTCGAGCTTCCGATTCGTTTTCCGATTCCGGAATCCATTTCCGTTTCGAACAATTTTTTACGTTTCCGTTAATATTTCCGATTCCGAAAATAATTTCCTTTTCCGACAATATTTTCGATTCCGGTAATATTTCCGTTTCCGGCAATATTTTCGATTCCGGCAATATTTCTATTTCCGATAATATTTTCCGATACGAACCATGTTTCCGTTTCCGGCAACATCTACGACTTGGATAATATTTATATTTCCGTTATGAACCATATTTCCGTTTCCAGCAATATCTTCATTTCCGGAATATTCTTTACTTTGCCTTTTGACGATTTCAGCTCCCACTGGAACCGAGATCCGTCATTTCCGATTGATCATAAATGGAGTACTTAATGAATAATATATTCACTTATATACTTGATCCGTTCACGTACTATTTGTGTGACCCTACGGGTTCAGTCAAGAGTAAGTTGTGGATTAATATTATTAATTCCACTTGAACTGAAGCGGCATCTAGCTAGGCATTCAGTTCACTTGATCTCACTTAATTATTAACTTGTTAATTAATACTGAACCGCATTTATTAGACTTATCATTAAATGCATTAAATGAAAACTTGGACCAAGGGCATTATTTCCTTCAATCCTTAGGAGTGGCCTTTGGCTTGGTTGAAGAGTTGTCATTTGAAACCACCTTGCCCTTGTTTTTATTCATGGAATCCTAATCCTATTGCTTGCCCTTGTTTTTATTCGTAGTCGTGCAACACTCGTGTTCGTAACGAATCCTAATCCTATTGGAATTCGTGCATTGATTAAATCCTAATCCTAAAAGATTAAATTTATTATTTAGAGTTCTAATAGGATTCTATGGTCTGAAAGTGTTCAATCAGATCGAACACTTGCGGACCAACGGGTTTCCCCTTTTCCAACTAGGAATCCAGAAGTTTACAGTTTGCTTCAAATCTCTCCAATCTAGCATTTTTCCGAAAAACGGAGTTTTCAGTTGTTGGATTATGGTGTAGGCATCCAGACCATCAAGATGTTTTTGATACTCTGGTTTCATGCAAGCAAGCATCAAGCATGTAACTTGCAGGGAGTTATCCTCTAGAGTTTGTCTAGCTCGCTTTTGAGCTGCAGTAGCATTTTCTACAGGGCTTCAACAAGGAAAGGATTCTCAAGAACACTTTCTTTTCCTTCCGCTATGAGAACAATTCTCACATGTTAGGTTATGATACATATGACAAAACATAAATCATGCGGAAAAACCATAAAGCCAGGAAACATATTATTTACACATAATCATTTAACATAATTTAGATGCATACACTTTGTAGCGTGCCATCCCTAGCTGCGCCCGAACCGAACAAGAACAAGTCTTTAGGACTCCAAGTGTCGTCCCTCCGTAGATAGTCCACAGCACGTCCGGATCCGCCTTAAGCTTGACCAACTAGAATCGCCCTTAAGGTTACTAGGATTTTCGGCTAATGGGTTGCAAGTGTTTGGCTGATTTTTGCTTCAAAATCTTACCTTTAGAATACTTCAATTGTGTCTATAAATTGTGACCCTAGGCACCTATTTATAGAGATATGGAAAAGGATTTGTAATCCTACTAGGATATGGATTTATTAATTAGAATCCTATTAGAACTCTAAATAATAAATTTAATCTTTTAGGATTAGGATTTAATCAATGCACGAATTCCAATAGGATTAGGATTCGTTAAGAACACAAGTGTTGCACGACTACGAGCATCGCACCACCCGCGCAGGCCTTGCGGCCCACACGAGCAGTCGCTGCTGTAACAGCCCGCTCTTAACGAGCTGCTAAGTAAAATTACTTAATAGCATTAATCAAACTTAGCTCTTAACCAACAAGGAACTAATCCATGAAATTCAATAACTCTTCATATTTAGCTTAAGAATATTCACACAAAAACTATTACAACCTTATATATGAAATTCAGCTAGCATATATCGTTTTTTTTGCATTCGCGATCCCTGATTCAACTTCCAGCATTAACTAAACCTGCAAAATCACGAATAGGAATCTGCCCCCACCAGGACAGGTTCAAAGAACAAAGTCAGGGAAACTGAGTACACATTGCCCAACCTGAAACTCATTTTAGTGGCTTAAAACATAATTTCGTGAGTTATTTATTTTTAAGGTAAAATCGATTTGATCCGATCAAAAATCATATTTCAAATTTGCAAGAACTTAAATCATTTCACATAAAATCTTTAATCATAACTGTAGTATTCGTGATTGATTAAATAAATTAAACAAAGGTTTCAGACTTATTCACTAGGTGTTCAAAAGATGTTCATAGCATAAGAAGTCTTCAAATCCACAATTCAACATAATCAAACCTTAACACATACCGGAAAAGTATCCATCATGGATTCACAATTCGTCTCTCATGATTTTAATGACGAACATAAGCTAAGTACAAACACATCTCGAACATAATCGCCACTAATGATTCTCCATACTGAATCTCTCATACCAATACACATATATATTCTCTCAAAGCCATTGGAACTTCGATTCATATCGCTCTCGATAATTTATTTTTGAAATTGTATCATAATACTAGTATAAACTTTTCAAAAGAGTAACTATAAGTTATTGATACTCCAAAACTATAAATTTTCCAAAAATACTTCTTATAAATGATAAATAACGTATCAAAATCACACTTCGAATTTCGCAAACAATATATGTTTGATATTTCAAAACACATAAAAATACTTATTCTTTCACAATATTTGCTTATTCCAGCAAATTCTAACATGTTTGTCTTTAAAACTTATAAACTAACTAGGGGAAGAGAACACGAATAGAGATGGGTTGAAGAACCACTGTCTCCAAACTTTTAGGGGTCGTCACCCACCTTTTTCACACATGCTTGCAAGACTTTTAGGACATGTCCCCACACAGATGTACATATGTACATTTACACAGATGCACAAATGTGCATATACACAGATCACACACAAATACACAAATGTTGTTCATGGCCGTTGTTAACGGCTTCTTCCCCACTAAAACACATTTGAAAACTTATCCAATAAATTTAGGAAATATATATAATCACACTTACTCAAAGTCGTGTGTCACAACAAAACCTCATCTGAAATCATAAACACAATTGAAAATCTTGGCACAAACCATACTTATACAAGTGATAAATTTGTCCAAAATATTTGCTTAAAGATCATAATGTATTACTCATAGCTTTTCACAAATTCCGTACACACGATTCTTGAAAAACAATTTTAACATAGTATATATATAAGGTTTATATTCTTAACGACACTCTCGAATACAGATACTTCAAGGCAAATCGTATTTCTTAAGCTTATCACAAATCATATTCTCCAGCTCAAATTTCCAATTCACTATTAATCCATCGAAATCCTTAATCTGAATTACACAATTGCGCATTCAATTTGATCTGTGACACAAAGGTCACACCTCCAAACCATTAGCTTATAATCACAATAGCATAATAAGCTCATATCCTTTTAATGCGTAACCTTCATAACTCCAAGTATAATAACCCAAAATCTCCCTTATAAGTAACTCCAGATGCATATAGGTTATACCCAAGTTAGCTTAATAGCTCAATTAAGACTAGTGAACTTAATTTTCTCTTGATCGTACGTGGTTACAGACCCAACACTGTAATTTAGATCTTAAAATTAATTCTGATTAAGAATAAAGTATAAAATGATGTATAAATACACATTCTAATCGTATCAAAATATATATCATTTATATTATTTCATCTTAGTCAAAGAATAATCTTGGTCTTTTAAATTCAAACATACTCTTTACAGAAACCATATAAAGATCTCAAATAAAATAATTTAATAAACGACGAGCTTCACAACTCGATAAAGGATAACTTGGTAAATATAGGCCATAAATCATAATTCGGAAAATCAAAATACATTATATGTTGAGTTGCTCAAAACTTGATTTTTAGAAGAATAAATTAGTTTATTTTTATGGTTACCCAATTCATAAAACTTATTTTAAAAAGCCCTTTTCCGTTGTAACCAATCCTTATCGTCATATCCGAGTTAAAATTATACAATAACTAGTATGTTGGTAAAACTACCGTTTAGTGATAACGTTAACTATAACATAAAGAAAGTAATTATTTCATAAAGATAATTTATAGATCTTATTATAAAATTATATGGCTCAAATAATAGTTCAAGAAAAACAAAAGAATACAAAGGAAATATGTCTGTCGCTTACGATTCAAACGATAGTTCTTGCTAAACCTTATTAATCCAAACATAGGTTAATATATATATGAGTCACACTCATAGTTCTCTGTACTCCATACCTTATTTCAAAATTTGTCATATCTATAACTTGATTACCAAGAATGATATTCAATTGTATTTCTCGAAATGTACTAAATATAAGGAAGCTAACATAAGCCGACTTAGAGTATGGAATTCCGATCACAATACAACCCATTTCATTCTTAACAAGTATATGTATCTTTACAAATCTCACATTGGTCACATTCTCCAATACGTAACCAAATTTTAATAAATCTTGCTACCAAATCTTCACAAGTCTCACAATCGAATTGGCACAAGTCTCATGTTCAAATCTATCAAAATGCCTCACAATCAAAATTTCAAGTCTCAAAAATCGAGATTTCACAATCCACATGTTTAAATCAATTGGGATATATAAATTAAAAACACAAATTATTAAACTCACTGAAATTCTAAAAATGTTCATATTCACATCATATTTGGGCTTTCCAAATCACAATAGTATAAGTAAAACCTAAATCAAAATTCATATTATTATACGTAAATCACATTCTTAAAGTAAAGATAATTAGCACAAGCCATAAATTTTCATCAAAGTGGATGGACAATGTGTACCTTAAGCATACGACAATAATACTCCAAGAGTACGATCTCAGGTTAATAATCCGATCATCAACACCAATTTCATGATACCCATCACTCCTTTGCTTGAACTCCCAATTATACATCCATAGTTCAATCTTCATAATATATGCATGAACTCAACTCTTTAATAAGCTCCATATATTATCTTAACAAGGGTTCTACTTCGCTAATTAAATCAGAGTTGGGAACTCAGAGGAAAGATCAACAACAACAAGGCCGCAACAACAATAAATTGAGGTATCAACAACAACTTGTAGCCAGCAGCAGCGACTGATTTCAGAAGAGCATATCTCCTAAAATACGGGTCCAAATTGAGTGACGTTTGAGCCTAAATTCATCTACGCAAAGATATCTAAAATTTTGTTTAGAAACAAGAAGGGAAAAATTAGCGTAAGATCTTCAAAACATCACAAACAGAAGCTAGTTCTGAAAACAATAACTGCAGCAGCAGTGACAAGAAGAGGGTGTATCTCCCACAATACAACTCCAAATTGAGTGATTCTTGAGGCTAAATTGATTAGCTTTTCAAGGGCTACAACTTTCCTGAAGAAACTATTGGAAAAATCCGAACTCGTGTTGTAGAAAACGAACGAAGCAGAACCAGCAGCAGATAATCAAGCTAGAGGAGAGAGATTTTTGGGTTGTGAGTGTTTGCACCTAGGAGAAACCATTAAACAAATTTTATTTTCTACCTTACTTGCCACTCAATTGTGAAGAATTAACAAGAAAATGACACCAATATTTGTGTGTGGCAACTCCCATGAGTGACACATAGCATGGAAGAGCAAGGCATATGAAATTATTTTATTTTTCTCACCAAGGGCAAAATTGTAATTTTACATTTAAAATTAAAAAAAAACAGATTTTCCTCTCTTACACATTGAAAAGATAAAATACAATAATAATACTCATCTTTTATTAAAACTGTTTTAATCTATTTTAAGATAATAAAATGTAATTAGCCTCTAATTCAAAACACCTGGAAAAAATTGCGCTATTACAGCTGCTCGCAGCCCACGAGCACCTGCTCCGCGCGCGCCTACGGCCTTGCTGGTCCTGGCCTTGCGCTGGGCCTGGCGAGGCTGTGGCCTTCGTGTTGGGCGCTTGGCTTGCTGGGCGCGGGCCTGGCTTCGTGCTGGGCCTTCGTCTAGTAAGCCTCGTCCGATGCTAATTCGTACGATGCGCTTCCAATTAAATTCCCGGTTCCGGAATTCATTTCCGATACGAACAATATTTAATATTTCTGATTCCGGAATTAATTTCCGTTTCGAACAAATATTTTATATTTCCGTTTCCGGAATTATTTTCCGATTCCGATAATATTTCCGATTCTGACAATATTTCCGGTTCCGGCAATATTTCCGATTCCGGTAATATTTCAATTTCCAATAATATTTTCCGATACGTACCATGTTTCCGTTTCCGGCAACATCTACGACTTGGATAATATTTATATTTCCGATACGATCCATATTTCCGTTTCCGGCAATATCATCGTTTCCGGAGTATTCATTTCTTGCTTGTGACGATCTCAGCTCCCACTGAAACCAAGATCCGTCGATTCCGAATATCCATAGATGGAGTATTTAATTCCATTAAATACTTAATCCGTTTACGTACTATTTGTGTGACCCTACGGGTTCAGTCAAGAGTAAGCTGTGGATTAATATCATTAATTCCACTTGAACTGAAGCGGCCTCTAGCTAGGCATTCAGCTCACTTGATCTCACTGAATTATTAACTTGTTAATTAATACTGAACCGCATTTATTAGACTTAACATTAAATGCATACTTGGACCAAGGGCATTATTTCCTTCAGTCTCCCACTTGTCCTTAGGGACAAGTGTGCATTTCCTAATTCCTTCGTCCCTCGATGCTTGCTCTTGAACATAAGGTAAGAGTTGTCATCCTTATTATGTCCAGAGGTGTTTCTCGGTTTCAGAGTTCAACTGAACAAATAAAACAGATAATCATAGCCTATGATTCATCTGAGCACGGCCATGCATTTTACAGTTTCTAGCTCTCCGAGTGGCCTTGTACAACTTTCAGCATCTCATCCCGATTTATGGGAGGACAATCCCAATCTTGTGATCTTGAGATTAGACTTCGTTTAATAGGTGATTACCTGAGCGTTGCCTTTATAGCCTCCTTTTACGGTGCGACGGTTGGTCAACGTCAAAGCAACCAGTTCTCAAACAAGTAATCTCAAATCACTCAGGTATTGAGGATTTAGTGTCTAATAATTTTAATGAAATTTACTTATGACAGATTTTCATCTCTTACAGTAAAGTTTCATAGGTCTGTCCGATACTAGTCTTTCCAAAGTAAGTATCTATGCAAATGATTACGACATTGCCATGTCCACATAGTTCAAGAAACAGAACTACTAGTCATCTTGCATTCCAGTCGTCTAACGTTTTCTATGCGTCCAATTTTATAGAAAACTCCGACCAGGGACCATTTTCAACCTTTGACATTCAAGTTCACTTGATAGACATTTCTTAGTCACAGGACTGGTCCTGACAGTCTATCTTGAATATGTCGTCAAATTGAAGGGACTCATCATTTAATAAACCACAAATTAAATGGAAAAATGAATTCTATTCATTTATTGTGAATGATTAACCAATAATGTTTTACAAAGAATTAAACTCTAAAACTTTAAAACATTAAACAAGGACATCAAAGCCATTCTCCAATATGCTTGATTCCCATAGCTGCAGTGTGCGAGTTGTGCTTCGCCTGCGGCAGAGGTTTAGTCAATGGATCTGAGATGTTGTCATCAGTCCCAATCTTGCTTATCTCGACTTCTTTTCTTTCAACGAACTCTCGTAGAAGGTGAAATCTACGAAGTACATGCTTGACTCTTTGGTGGTGTCTAGGCTCCTTTGCCTGTGCAATAGCTCCGTTATTATCACAATATAGGGCTATTGGTCCTTTAATGGAGGGGACTACACCAAGTTCGCCTATGAACTTCCTTAGCCATATAGCTTCCTTTGCTGCTTCATGTGCAGCAATGTACTGCGCTTCAGTTGTAGAATCCGCAATGGTGCTATGCTTAGCACTTTTCCAGCTTACTGCTCCTCCGTTGAGGCAGAAGACAAACCCAGACTGTGATCTGAAATCATCTTTGTCGGTTTGGAAACTTGCGTCCGTATAGCCTTTAACAATTAATTCATCATCTCCACCATAGACCAGGAAGTCATCTTTGTGCCTTTTCAGGTACTTCAGAATGTTCTTGGCAGCAGTCCAATGTGCCTCTCCTGGGTCTGACTAGTATCTGCTCGTAGCACTGAGTGCGTACGCAACATCCGGGCGTGTACATATCATAGCATACATAATTGAACCAATCAATGATGCATATGGAATCCCATTCATTCGTCTACGCTCATCAAGTTTTTTTGGGCACTGGGTCTTGCTTAGAGTCATTCCATGAGACATGGGTAGGTAGCCTCGCTTGGAGTCTGCCATCTTGAACCTTTCAAGCACCTTATTGATATAAGTGATTTGACTAAGTCCAATTATCTTTTTAGATCTATCTCTGTAAATCTTGATGCCCAATATGTATTGTGCTTCTCCTAGATCCTTCATCGAAAAACATTTCCCAAGCCAAATCTTGACAGAGTTCAACATAGGAATGTCATTTCCGATAAGTAATATGTCGCCGACATATAGTACTAGAAAAGCAATTTTGCTCCCACTGACCTTCTTGTATACACAAGATTTGTCTGCGTTCTTGATGAAACCAAAGTCACTGACTGCTTCATCAAAACGTATATTCCAGCTCCTGGATGCCTGCTTCAATCCGTAGATTGATTTCTTTAGCTTGCATACCTTTTTAGCATTCTTTGGATCCTCAAAACCTTCAGGTTGTGTCATAAACACAGTTTCTGTTAAAACGCCGTTTAAGAAAGCGGTTTTGACATCCATCTGCCATATTTCGTAATCGTAATATGCAGCGATTGCTAACATTATCCGAATAGACTTTAGCATTGCAACTGGTGAAAATTTTTCATCGTAATCCACACCGTGGACTTGCCTGTAACCTTTTGCAACCAATCTAGCTTTGAAAACTTCTAGTTTCCCATCCTTGTCCTTTTTCAGTTTGAAAACCCATTTGCTTCCAATGGCTTGGTAGCCATCTGGCAAATCGACCAAATCCCATACTTGGTTTTCAGACATGGAGTCTAATTCAGATTGCATGGCTTCTTGCCATTGCTTGGAGCTAGGGCTCGTCATAGCTTGCTTGTAAGTCGCAGGTTCATCACTTTCAAGTAATAGAACATCATAGCTCTCGTTCGTCAAAATACCTAAGTACCTTTCCGGTTGAGATCTATATCTCTGCGATCTACGCGGGGTTACATCTCTAGATTGACCATGATTCTCACCAGATACTTCTAAAGATCTCTGAGTTTCATCTTGAATGTCATCTTGAGAATTCTCTAGAGTTTGTTGTTCGACTCGAATTTCTTCGAGGTCTACTTTTCTCCCACTTGTCATTTTGGAAATGTGATTCTTTTCCAAAAGGATATCATCTCGAGCAACAAACACCTTGTTCTCAGATGTATTGTAGAAGTAATACCTCTTTGTTTCCTTTGGATAGCCCACAAGGATACATTTGTCAGATTTTGGATGAAGTTTGTCTGAAATTAACCGCTTAACGTATACTTCACATCCCCAAATCTTAAGAAAAGACACATTTGGAGGCTTTCCAAACCATAACTCATATGGAGTCTTTTCAACAGCTTTAGACGGAGCTCTATTTATAGTGAGTGCAGTTGTATTTAGTGCATGTCCCCAAAATTCTATTGGAAGTTCGGCCTGACCCATCATTGACCTAACCATGTCTAGCAAGGTTCTGTTCCTCCGTTCCGACACACCGTTCCATTGTGGTGTTCCAGGAGGAGTCAATTCTGATAGAATTCCACATTCTTTCAGATGGTCATCAAATTCATAGCTCAGATATTCACCGCCTCTATCAGACCGCAGTGCTTTAATCTTCTTGCCTAATTGATTCTCTACTTCACTCTGAAATTCCTTGAATTTGTCAAAGGATTCAGACTTATGCTTCATTAGGTAGACATAACCATATCTACTGAAGTCATCAGTGAAAGTGATAAAGTCGCTGAAACCACCTCTAGCATTTGTACTCATTGGTCCACATACATCTGTATGGATTAAACCCAATAGTTCATTTGCTCTTTCTCCAACATTAGAGAAAGGTTGCTTTGTCATTTTTCCAAGTGAACATGATTCGCACTTACCATAATCCTCTAAGTCAAATGGTTCTAGAATTCCTTCCTTTTGAAGTCTTTCTATGCGTTTCAAGTTAATATGGCCTGATTGACAATGCCACAGATAGGTGAGATCTGAATTATCCTTTTTGGCCTTTTTGGTATTTATGTCATAAACTTGTTTGTCGCGATCTAATAAATAAAGTCCATTGACTAATCTAGCAGATCCATAAAACATCTCTTTAAAATAAAACAAACAACTATTGTCTTTTATTGAAAAGGAAAATCCCTTAGCATCTAAGCAAGAAACAGAAATGATGTTTTTTAGTAAGACTTGGAACATGGAAACAGTCATCCAGTTCCAAAACTATCCCAGAGGGCACGACAAATAATAAGTTCCTACAGCTAATGCAGCAATCCGTGCTCCATTTCCCACTCGTAGGTCGACTTCACCCTTGCTTAACCTTCTACTTCTTCTTAGTCCCTGCGAATTGGAACATAAGTGTGAGCCACAACCTGTATCTAATACCCAAGAAGTTGAAATAGCAAGTACACCGTCTATAACGAAAGTACCTGAAGATGGAACGACTGTTCCGTTCTTCTGATCTTCCTTTAGCTTTGGACATTCTCTTTTGTAATGGCCTATTCCATTACAATAAAGACGGCTTGATGTGGACTTGTCCTGCTTTGATTTAGCATTGCCCTTGGACTTTCCACTTTTCTTGAACGGTCTCCTTTTAGCCTTGAGTAAATCTTTGGCTTCGCAGTCCAGTATTATCTCAGCCTTTCTGACAAGGTGAACAAATTCTGCAACTGTTTCTTCTCTTGGTTCACTTAGGTATAGTTGCTTGAAGCGACCAAACCCGCTGTGCAGTGAATTGAGCAAGATAGAGACTTCCATCCTTTCGCTTATTGGTGTTCCTAGCAGACTTAGGCGATCGAAATATGAAAACATAAGATCCACATGGAACCTTAGTGGGACGCCTACCCTTTGTTTAGTGCGAAGGAGCTGAACATGTGTTTCTTGGACTTCCATCCTATAACACCTGTTGGGAGAAATAAACTTTAGACCAGACATTGATTCAATCAACTCATGGACGTTCAGGTCCCTGTCCTCCGTGCTTCCACGACAGATATCCCTCAGATTCTTGATGAGCGTAAAAGGTTCATAAGCTACAAACCTTCTAGCCCATTCATCAGGGATATTGTTCAGCATGAGACTCATAACCTTTTTGAGATCCGCATCCCAGGCGGAAAATCTTTCAGGGGTCATGTCTCTGGCATAGTAGCTTGGCATGGGATGTAACAGTACATACTCAAGTCCATTGAGTCTGACTATTTCAACTAGCTTAGCTTCCCATTCAAGGAAATTTGTTAGGTTCAGCTTGACCATAAGCTCAGAACCCATGATGATGTTTTGATTGTTGTTTGCCATAGTTAAAACTACAATTGAAAAGAATAAACAAATAAATAACCATTCACAATTTCTCTTAATAAACTTAAATTCTAGCATACATGCATAATTCAATGTTCATTAAGCATTTTATTCAAGTTATGTGTTCCGGCAGGTGTGAATAAAATGATTCCAAGACCCTAAAACCATTGAAGAATTAAGCACATTATGTATTTAGACTCAATTCTAAAATCTTTTAGGTAAGCAAAAGCCTTTTGCTAATAGTCTAGAAACTACTCTTGGGTAATAGGTACGTCTAAGAACTTATTAGGTAAACCTATCGATTTTGCCACGACATAAAAGGACTCCTTACTTATATCGTTGAGTTTCACCAAAACTAACATGTACTCACAATTATTTGTGTACCTTACCCCTTTAGGACCAATAAGTAACACCTCGCTGAGCGAAAACTATTACTAGATTGATGTAAAAGGATATCCAAGGAAGTGTTTATTTTGGCATGGCACCTTTTAACTCAATTTTTAAGTTTGGAACTTAAGGCTCTTACTATGTTGGTTAGATTTTAAGTGAACTAAAATCCTTAATCATGCAACATAATCAAGCCACAATCTCATGCATAATTAAGACATATTTAAAGCAATAAATAACTTAAAGCATGCATAAGATAAATGTGATCTAGTATGGCCCGACTTCATCTTGAAGCTTCAACTTCAAAGTCCGTCATGAAAATGGATTGAAAACTTCGTCTTGAATTTCACCGTGGGAGGCGCCATTTTCTTCAAATAGGATAAGCTATAATTAAACTAATTACAACTATTTGATGGTACGCAGACCATATTTAAATTGAAAAACAAATTTGGTGCATTAGACCAATTACATTCAAATTAATGGTACGCAGACCATATTTTCTATCTTATTTGGGCCATACTAGTCACTCCATAACCTGCAAAACAGTACATATACAATATATACCATTCATCCATTCATTATCATGAATGGCCCACATAGCTGGTTAGTGCATCACATAAATATTTGCAGTAATTAATCAAGGGCACCAATAATCTACCAATTATTCAATCCTTATTAATTCTAATCAAGTTGTTTAACCTTAAAGGATTTGTAGACCTAATCAAGAGTTTATTACTAAAAGGCTCCCACTTAAACCAATAAATTCATATGGTTTACTAATTTTAAACATAAAAATGTATTTCTAGTCTAACCGGAAACATACAAATTTAATTAAAATTTAAAGCTCATATAAAATTTATAATCGAATCCATTAATTTAATTTATTTCAGTTGAATTAAACGAATTTAAATTAATTCAAGGTTTAATTTTAGTAAAATAATTAGTATAAATAAAATTTATAATAATTATAATATTCAAAATTAAAATCCGAGAAAACAATTTAAATTATTAATTTTAAAATTAATTAAAATTATTTCCGAACTGAAAATTCAAAATTAAATTTGAAACGACTCAATCGAGACACGACGAGGCACTTGAGTTTGCGCCCCAAGCCCCATCGAGTGCACGAGGCTTAGCGCCCCTTGATTGTTCGTACAGCAACACGCAAGCAACCACACGCAACGCAACACTGCAGGCCACGCTGCGCGCGCGCTTGCTCGCTCGTCGCGCCTGCAGGCCACGTGCAATGCAGCACTGCAGGCCACGCTGCGCGCGCCCGCTTGCTCGTCGCCTTGCGTCTGCTTGCTTTTTGGGCGTGGCAGCGCGCGCTGTGGCGCAGCACGCTTGCTGCCCACACGCGTCTTCCACTGCCCTTCGCCTTGCCCACTCGCCCACATGCGCACAGCACTCGACACAGGGCAGCGTGCTTCCTTGTGCTCGTGTGCCATGGCCCTTGCTCGTTGCATCGTACCGCATGGGCGACGAGCTCCCTTGCTCCTCGTCGCATGCCCGCACTATACAACACCCCCTAAGGGTAACACGTAGCGTCCATTGCTTTGTGCGTGCAAGTTTTATGAGCGAATTGCATAAAAATTAAAACTTTTATTTCCAAAATTAATGACAAATTAATAAATAATATTAATTTTATAATTTTAGGGCGAAAAATCGAAAATTTATTAATCAATTAATTTCCGATTAACATGGATTCAAATCTAGGTCATAAAAATTTAAAATTTAACACAAATTAACAATTTTTATGGTGGTTTTTAATCATTGGTACCTAATTAAATTATTAATTAATTATGAAAATCAAATCAATTCTAAATTATTCGAATTTCAACAAATTAATCATAATTACAAATTAGGTTGTATAATTAACAAGGCTAGGCATTCAAACTTGTTAAACATATACAGTAGGTCAATCAAAGATTCAAGATTTATCAACAAGAATCGCAAATATTCAATTTAACATCTTAAATTTACAAACTTTTGCGTTCGAAAAACTAAAACCTCCGAAAAGTCAGAGTTAGGCTTCGAATTTGGGAATTCTGGGTTTCGACGAAAATTTTAGAATGCCTTTTACATGCGGAATTCACACAAAAATCACTCGATTTGGTTGAGTAACGAACATTCTGCCGAAAACCTGCGTACATATAATTAAATAAACGCAATTCGCAATTACTTAACAATTACGAAAATTAATCACCCCTTTTAATTCCTTGCAAATTTTTAATTTAACCATGTTCATGCAATTTAGATTATGAAAATAATAAGAGGCTCGTGATACCACTGTTAGGTTATGTTACATATGACAAAACATAAATCATGCGGAAAAACCATAAAGCCAGGAAACATATTATTTACACATAATCATTTAGCATAATTTAGATGCATACACTTTGTAGCGTGCCCTCCCTAGATGCGCCCGAACCGAACAAGAACAAGTCTTTAGGACTCCAAGTGTCGTCCCTCCGTAGATAGTCCACAGCACATCCGGATCCGCCTTAAGCTTGACCAACTAGAATCGCCCTAAAGGTTACTAGGATTTTCGGCTAATAGGTTGCAAGTGTTTGGCTGATTTTTGCTTCAAAATCTTACCTTTAGAATACTTCAATTGTGTCTATAAATTGTGACCCTAGGCACCTATTTATAAAGATATGGAAAAGGATTTGTAATCCTACTAGGATATGGATTTATTAATTAGAATCCTATTAGAACTCTAAATAATAAATTTAATCTTTTAGGATTAGGATTTAATCAATGCACGAATTCCAATAGGATTAGGATTCGTTAAGAACACGAGTGTTGCACGACTACGAGCATCGCACCACCCGCGCAGGCCTTGCGGCCCACACGAGCAGTCGCTGCTCGCAGCCCACGAGCACCTGCTCCGCGCGCGCCTACGGCCTTGCTGGGCCTGGCCTTGCGCTGGGCCTGGCGAGGTTGTGGCCTTCGTGTTGGGCGCTTGGCCTGCTGGGCGCGGGCCTGGCTTCGTGCTGGGCCTTCGTCTAGCAAGCCTCGTCCGATGCTAATTCGTACGATGCGCTTCCGATTAAATTCCCGGTTCCGGAATTCATTTCCGATACGAACAATATTTAATATTTCTGATTCCGGAATTAATTTCCGCTTCGAACAAATATTTAATATTTCCGTTTCCGGAATTATTTTTCGATTCCGATAATATTTCCGATTCTGACAATATTTCCGTTTCCGGCAATATTTCCGATTCCGGTAATATTTCCATTTCCAATAATATTTTCCGATACGTACCATGTTTCCGTTTCCGGCAACATCTACGACTTGGATAATATTTATATTTCCGATACGATCCATATTTCCGTTTCCGGCAATATCATCGTTTCCGGAGTATGCATTTCTTGCTTGTGACGATCTCAGCTCCCACTGAAACCAAGATCCGTCGATTCCGAATATCCATAGATGGAGTATTTAATGCCATTAAATACTTGATCCGTTTACATACTATTTGTGTGACCCTACGGGTTCAGTCAAGAGTAAGCTGTGGATTAATATCATTAATTCCACTTGAACTGAAGCGGCCTCTAGCTAGGCATTCAGCTCACTTGATCTCACTGAATTATTAATTTGTTAATTAATACTGAACCGCATTTATTAGACTTAACATTAAATGCATGCTTGGACCAAGGGCATTATTTCCTTCATCACAGCCATTTGCCATTGTAGGAAGTTGATAGAATTCAGTTTGTCTTTTTGAATTAGAGGGCGCAAGTTAAAAGTAGAGTTGTTGTTTGCACCAGACATGATAATTACAATAAAATGGTAAAGCAAGATTCAATATAATGTTTATCAAAAGTAGCAATTAAACAAATTTAATTAACTACTACCCTTTATTCAAAATTAGAAGTCCCCATTGAATAAATAAATAACCAAGATCCCCTCCCACTACAATCCAACGGACTTTGGCCCTGTTACTTTAATTTATACTAGTTGAGGTAAGTAAACATTTTACTAATTATAACTCTTGGTAGACATGTTAACAACTCTTTGTATTTTCCTATATCTTAGCTTCAAAACCCAAAACATTGTCTTTTGATGATTTTGTTGAGTTAAACCAAACATTAACATGTAAGTTTCAAAAACCTATCCTACTATCCCCGGAATTATAAGCAACACCCTGCTTTGGCAGAACCTATTACTTATGATCTAAGGCTTTATAGGTGTTGTATGGAAAAACACTTAAACTCAACATTATTTTGGGACCTAAGTTTACTTAGTTGGTCAATTAAAAGTGAACACATAAATAATAAACCACATGTAAACTTATAAGCAAGCATCTAAAACAAATTAAATGTTAAAGCTAATAAAAGCAATAATTAAAATGATCTAGTATGGCCCTAAACTTAGAAAATTAATATTCATGAATCTTTTCTTAAATCTCCATGGATCACCATCCTTGAAACTCCTTGGATCCTCATGCTTGATTACACGATTTGAAGTAATGAATACTTGAAATTTAAAATTACAAAAACACAAATGATGCGCATATCGTATTTAATTTACATTCAAATTCAACGGTTCACATATCATATTTTCTATCCTAATTTGGGCCATACTAGTCATAACCATGCAAAATATAATAGCATTCATATTACATTTAACATCCATGCATTTATAATATCATAATAAATTTAACTCAAACATTTTACTTATTAACTATTAATAAGAAAATAACCTTTCCATAACAATTATTAAAACTTTACAAACTTTTGTAAAAGACGGTCTTACAGGAAAGACCACCTTATAACCAAATTGGGTTCAAATATTTCGCGGGTTAATACACGCGGGTACGGGTTATGGGTTTTAATTTTCGGATCTTATAAAAAATTTGTTTTCACCACATTTCAAAACCCATTCATTTGTCGCTCTCCCTCTCTCTCTCCTAAAGACCCTGCTTCTTTCTCTCTCCTCAAACCCTCATTTCCGGCTGGGAGGCAAAACCACGGAGAGGTACGTCACGATTTGCTAGCAACGGCAAGTTGTGGTGATGCTCCTGTTGTAGGTGTTCGAAAGTGACGGTGGCCGACGGGATGTGAAAGCAAGGACCGGAGGTTTGTTGTTCTCTCAAGGATTCTCTCTTCTCTTGATTTTCCTTGCTCATTTTATCCAATGAAATGTTAATTACTTAGAAATTGAAATTTGATTGATGTTGAAATTGGTCGTTTTCTTAGATTGATGTTGCTCAAATTGGTTCGAACGACAACGATCAAAGCGGAGGAAGAGATAGAAATAGATAGAAAGAGAAGCGCCATCATCATCGTCAACAGGAACACAAGAAATCTTAAAAAATGTCCACAAATCAGCAAGTTAGAGCATCTCACATCCTGATAAAGCACCAAGGTTCTTGCAAAAAGGCTTCCGGGATCCTAGAATCTGCTATTTCTCAGATCAAATGTTTGTGCGATGACATTCTCTCTGGCAGCGCCAACTTCGAAAATGTCGCTTCTCGCATCTCCGATTGCAGATCTGCTAAGCGAGGCGGCGATCTAGGTTTTAGTTTTGTTTGGTTGGTCGATTTTATTTTCGTTTTAGTCAAGAATTCTATTGTTTTAGTTATTTTGTTAGTTATATTTAGTTAATAAAATGGTTTAGTTATGGTTTTTATCGATTATTATTTTTGTTGTATTTAGTTAAGAAATAAATCGTTTTAGTTATTTATTGTTTTAGATCTTTTTGTTTTAGTTATCTTGTATTTCCTTTTAGTTAAAAGTTAAAATTGTTTTAGTTGACAATAATTTTGTTTTATTTAATAATTATTTTGTAGGTTTTTTGAGTTTCTATTAAGAATTTTGTACTTTAGTCATGCTTTTTTTGGTTTTAGTTATGATTTTTGAGTTTTATTTATGCATCTTTGAGGTTCAGGACGATTAATTTTAGGGCTTTATTTAAGTTACAAAATGCAATGAAATTAGTTAAATTATTGAATTTATTAATTAAGCAATATAATCAATTAGTTAAGTAATAGAAAATCAAAATTTAATTAGTTAAATATTGGAACTAATTAGTTAAACAATAAAATCAATTAGTAAAGCAATGCACCTAATTATTTAATCAATGAGACCAATTAATTAGTTAATCAATTAAGACAATTAGTTAAGCAATGTAACTGATTAATTATGCAATGAAACCAATTAGTTAAGCAAACCAATTAAGTAATAGAACTGATTAGTTACGCAAAGAAATCAATTAGTTAAGCAATGAAACTCATTAGTTAAGCAATTGAACCATTAAGTTAAGCAATGAAACTCATTAGTTAAGCAATTGAACCATTAAGTTAAGCAATGGAACCAATAAGTATATTTGTTAACCTCGATTCAAATAGTTAAGTAATGAAATCATTTAGTTAATCAATATAATTAATTAGTTAAGCACTTAAATTAATTAGTTTACAGATATAAAGAAAGTATTTGTTAAACCTGAAGTTCAATTAGTAAAGAAATGCAACCAATTAGTAAAGCGATGAAACCAATTATTTAAGCACCAAGACCAATTAGTTGAGCAATGGAAATTAGTTAAGCAATGAAACTAATAAGTTTACAAATGTAAAAAAATGGTATTTATTAAACATGAAATTCAATTAGTTAAGCCCGAAATTCAATTGGTTAAGCAATGGAACCAATTAGTTAAACAAGGAACCAATCAGTTAAGTACTGAAACAAATTAGTTAAGAAACAAAACCAATTAGTTAAGCACTGTAACTAATTAGTTAAGCAATAGAACCAATTTGTTAAGCTCCATAACTAATTAGTTAAACAATAGAACCAATTAGTTAAGTTCTGTAACTAATTAGTTAAACAATAGAACCCATTAGTTAAGCTCTGTAACTAATTAGTTAAGCACTTGAACTAATTAGTCAAGTAATAGAACCAATAAATTTACATATGTAAAAATAATTTGTTAAACCTGAATTCAATTAGTTAAGCATGAAATTCAATTAGTTAAGCGATTGAACCAATTAGTTAAACAATGAAACTAATAAGTTTACAAGTATAAGAAAATATTTGTTAAGCCTGGAATTTAATTAGTTAAGACTTATATTTAATTAGTTAAGCAATGAAACCGATTAGTTAAACAATGGAACGAATTAGTGAAAACAATTGAAACAATTAGTTAAAACAATTGAACCAATTAGCTCAATTAGTTAAATAATGAAACCAAATAGTTAAGTAATAGAATCAATTAGTTAAGCAATTGAACCAAATAATTCAATTAGTTAAACATGAAATTCAATTAGTTAAGTAATGGGACTAATTAGTTAAGTAATAGAATCAATTAGTTAAGCAATTGAACCAATTAATTCAATTAGTTAAGTAATGGGACTAATTAGTTAACTAATAAAATTAATTAGTTAAACACTAAAATCAATTAATTAAGCGATGAACCCAATTAATTAACACCGAAACCAATTAGTGCTTTAACACTGTGAACATGGTCATACAATTAATATGCCTTGGAACAAGCAAGCAACCGTTTGTTGCTCATTTTTTGATGTCACATGTTTAAGCCTCCAAGTATATTTGTCTGCTTGTATTGGCATAAATGTTTCTACCACCAAAGTTGATGAAAACAAAAGAACACCTAAAGTCCTAAAGTGGCCCACCAATAATTTGTGTTACAGCTTTAGTCTTCCTTCAACAACAAGATCCAAAATATAATAGCTTAAGGACTGTACGAAGATGGCCTTAAGAAGCACCTTGTCAACCTAGCGCAACAGATTCAGTAGAGAAAACACTAGTGTTAATCTCAGTGACACAGAAGTCAAACGCAGCTGCGCTGGTAATCTTAGTGACACAGTTGGGCTGCTGGCTGGCATGTTAATTGTACGACCAAAGTTCACCTCATAATTCATTTCCTTTTTTTTTGCTCATACCTTGCTAAATCAGAAACCTAAATTAAAAACCCTAAATCAAAAACCTAAAATTAAAATTCAAATCAACGGCGAGCTTGAGGAGGGAGAGATGTCGGCGGCGAGATCGAGCTCCACCGTCGCACCTCCACCGTCAGATTTTTTATGGGTTTTGAGAAGAGGAACGACGAGGAGGAACTTCACGGAATCTGGTGGACCTTGGAGCTGATGGCGGTTGTCTCCGGCGAGGAGAGATGAATGCAGGAAGCATTGAATATTGAGGAGAGAGAGGAGAGAGGAGAAATGAAATGAATTGCGCAGTAATGGAGGAAACAATGAGGAGAGAGACAGCAAATTCTGTATTTATAGGCGCGTGAAAGGGTTGTGCGCGTGGGAAAATGGATCAGGTCTTTCCTGAACGCGCCTGTAAAGCCGTCTTACAGGAAAGTTGTTGTTAAAACTTACACAATTTAAGTTTAACATTATTTAGGAAGCTTTATTATTTTATTCAATTACTGTTTAAATATGGCTAGAATAATCTCATTCATCAAGAATTTGCATTTATTGAAAACTTTATGGATTTATGCTCAACATAAAAAATATGATTGCCACAAAAAAAAAAAAAAAATTTTGTCCAACTTTTGAACCTGATTTTAGAAAAAAAAAAAAAAATTCAAAATACTCAAAACTGTTATGAATATTACGTGGATGCCCATTATACCTTAGTATATTTCCAGAATATTCTAGGGTTCTGTAAAACCCTAACTATTGTATCCTATATATACCCGGTACTATATGGAATAATATACACAATACTATTCTCTCTTATTCCTCCTGTTTATTCACAACACGTTATCAGCACCAACCCTAGCCGACTGAGCGAACGAGAAACGAAGGAAATAAGTCGTCTATCATTAAGGTAACCATCACTTTTCTTCGTATCAAATTGATCAACGAGTATTCTTATTTCTGGATTTAATTAATTATACACAAACAAGGGACTTTTAATTGTTTTTTTTTTCAATTTGACGGAGTATCAAACTGACGAGTTACTCCTCTCTACAATTAGTTTGATTATCATTAAGTTTGTCGCATGTCTCTTTGTTTTGATTACATCACCATTATAGATTATGTCTCTGGCAAAACTGATAGATTATGTCTCTTTGTTTTGATTACTATCACCATTGTTATCTATGGCAAACAATTTTTCGTGAGTTATTAATTGCCGCGTGTCATTGTTTTTGTTTACCGCAAGACAATTAGCCGCATGTCATTAATTGTTTATCTTATGGCAAAACTTATAGATTATATCACCTTGTTTGTCTTTGTTCAAAAGTTTAAAAACTATACTGTAAGTTCAAACCTTGCTTGTATTTATTAAAATACAACCTAGTAGTATTATGTTAGACGCGATTTTATTAAAGCATATGCCTTTGGTTATTTAGTAATGGATCTAATTATTTATGTTAGTTTGCACGACTATACACATTATGAGCTTATATGTATTAATTCCTTTGAACTACGGAACTAAATTACAACTTGATATGGATATATCTAAGTCCTAATTTACAATTTTCACTTGTAGTGTGAACTATGTCGAATCTTACAAAACTTAAATTTGCGGCATTTCACATTCATGGAAAGAACTATTTGTCTTGGGTGTTAGATGCTGAAATTTACCTAGATAAAGGTCATGATATTTCCTTGTCATCACCTCCCTGGAAGTCTTAAGATTGAATATTTAACAGTAAAAGATCCACAAGTATGACCACCAGAAAACCGTTATATTACTCAGAACTCGTTATGATTGATTATATTTAAGACTACAAGACTTTAAGTTTTTAAGTGAATTTAACCTAGCTATGTTCAGAATTAATTCATAGTTGAAATTACGTGGGAAGAAAATCATTGGTGTAAAAATGCTGGAGAAAACATATTCTAACTTTCTCGCAAATAATGTTGTCCCGCTGACACAAAAGAGATTTATAAAATATTCTGAACTTATATCTTGTCTCTCTTTGTGGCTGAAAAAAAAATATAACGAGCTATTGATGAAAAATTAAGAATCACGTCAAACTGGTTCTGCTTCATTCCCTGAAGCGATTGTGACATCCCATGATGGGAAAGAAAATACCACACAACAAAAGTGGTCGAGGACGTGGTCGAGGACATGGTCATGGACGTGGGCGTGGATACGAATATATATGGTCGAGTTCGAGGGCGAGGTGGTTCTCTCAATAACTCATATCCCCCCATAAAAATGATATGTGAACAATTTGGTATGTTATCGCAATGGAAGAAAAGGCATTGGTCTACTAAAACAAGTAGAATTTATAATAGAATTTACTAGATAATATTGAACAACTTGAATATATGGTCTTGCTCTTCCCTGAAGAAAATTATGTATCAAGGGTGTTATAGGTTGAAATGCAAATATACCTTGATTGTTGTTTACAAGTCGAAATAGGTTCACGACTTAAGTCTGGATATTTAACCATTAAAGGCCCGCAGACCTATTGGAGAAGTACAAGAAAGTATGACCTAGAAAACTATAATAGTTTTTAATACTTGTTGTCAAAATACCCTATATATTTTTCACGAAACTAATGTGGTCTTGCAGACACAATAAGTTTGAGAAAGATTTAAGAATATTTTTAAATAGTTCACGTATTGTAATTTTGGTGGATGAACAAAATAAGGAAAATCCTGAATAAAAATATTATGATCACATTCAACTAGGTAAATCATTTCCAGAAATGAATGAGAATGGTATGACTAGAAATAGTGAAAATAATATCATGGGTGAAACTTTTTCTAAATGCACAAATACACACCAGAAGTGAGATTGTAAATGATGAAAAACATGTAAAATTTAATGACGAGAAAACTCAAATTTTATACTTTCCGTTGGTTGCGGAGGAAAAATATTGGGCCCAATATACCAAAATATCTTGTTGAGCTTATTCGCACTCATCAAAAGGGAATAAATTGTAGATAAACATGGTGTATGAAGATAATGAAAAAATATGTCTAGTAGACATTGTAGCGTGCTCTCCGAACCAAATTTTATATGTAAATACATGCAAGGATTAGGGGGAGATAGCTCTCAACATAATAAAATTAGTAGTATATGATAAAGATGCACAACGATGTTAAATTTGGTACAAATATTTATTCATATATTATCGACTCGTCTTATGAGCATGAGTACAAGATTACATTATGAAGATGGATAATTTTGTGATATGTACCAAAATTGTAATAAGTACTCCTGAAGAGTAAGAGCTATCTTCCATAAATTTTGTTTTAGATTGTCTTGCCGTTATAATCGAGACACCAGTTTATGTCGTTATATCACATCACAATATGTTCAAATTATAGTATTCTATAATTACAGTGATCACTTTGAGAAGATAACAAGCAGTTATCGAATGAAATATTTTATATGATATTATATACGCATGATGTGATAATCCAGGTCATTCAGGTTTAAGAACACCTGTTAGGAGAATTTGGAAATTCTTATCAAATAAAATTTTATGTGCTGACACTCCTTAATATGTTGTATATATTCAAAGGGAGGACAAAATGATGAGGTTGAGTTGTATTTCAATAGAATAGCTATAATGAATCGATTGAGAAGATAAATACAAGAGATATTAATGATTTTGAAAAATTGTATAATGATAGGTGATTTGAAGTTCACCATGATAGTAAGTGACCTGAAGTTCACCAGAATGATAGTAGGTAACTTGAAGATCACCAATAAGTTTACAAGTATTTTGTGATTGATTTAAGTATCATAAATCTCTTGATCGGGGCAATCATACGTCAGCACAAAAAGAGAAAATATGAAGAAAACAACTACATATTATATCTACTCCCCATAATCAATGTTGATCTCCATAAGAGAACAAAAGTATGTAATATTTATCAAAATACAGGTTGAAAAGTGTATTATTTAGTTGGTGAATTTTTTATGCCCCATAACATATTGAAAATATTTTCCCAACTTAGGGGGAGACGAGCAAAAATAAGTTGGCAAAAAATTGAAAGATAATAAATTGATCCCCATATGAGTAAGTGTACATGCCAACTTTATGTCCTCAAAGTATGTTTGGACATAAATATCTATGACTTGATTGTGTTAAATTGTTACATGTTCAAAGGCATAAATGTGTATGATAGTCATAGTGCTCGATGTTACATATAGTAAGTGTTGAGAAATATATATCTTGCCAATATTTATTTAAATCTCTACACCTGAAGTGTAGATTATACATACGGTTCCAACATAGCGATTATATGAAAATGATGGCAAGCTAATGCAGTTGATGATATTTTTGAAAATAAAGGAAACACTATTAATTATATAGTGTATGAAATACCCTTGAAGTGGTATAGATATCTGAACAATAATAGATGGCCCGTGAGAAAAAATGAATGGTACCTATTGAATAAGTATTCAGATATCATTTATGAATAGCATGCAAAGTATATGTTGAAGAATTTTGATGATACCGGCAGATGATGGAACCGAAATATAATGCATATGCGAGAAATAATGGATTTTGAATTGGGGATCGTAAATCTATGTCTGTTTCGATGTAGACATAACTATAATGATCAAATGAGCTCATGGACCTGAAGTCCAAAGTTATGGATTTGAAATATCCACACTATACAGTGTTTTGCATTTGAGTCTTACATTCATATACATATGTAGTTAATAGTTAAATGCATCATTCATCATACATTTAGTTTGTTTTATATTTTATCATGGTATGATATAGAATTATCTAGTTATAATTTCATATAACATGTTTCTAAACTATTATGATGTCGTATTTGAAATATGAATCCAAAGAATGGTAAGACGGATTTGTAACTTTATGGAAATTTATAAGATGAGATTATTGCTTCATTGGGCTAGTAGTTGCAAAAGAAATATAATATTGATTTAATAGTATGTTATGAATCATGCAAATAAGAAAAGTTCCTGAAGAACTTATACATGATGTTCTTAAACATCTAGCCCTGTAAGTTTGCATATGAATATCACAACATTGATGAGAAGTTGTCAAAACTTTAAAAGAGTGTTTTTGAAATGACAATTCAACCTGAAGTTTGAGTACGTAATAGTTATGAAATACACATACTCAATTATTCAAAGAAGAATTCTTGTACAAATATAAATCATTTTAAAATATAAGATAAAAGTATGTAATATCCTTATGATAGATTTTATTTTATGGTCCAGAAGAACCATAGTATAAATAACATTATTAGCTATATTATACCTCCAAGTTGGACGATGATATTGTTATTTATCATGTATTTTCATGACCAAAGAAAGTTTGATCATTATTGATTGAAAACTACCATTTATGACCTGCAGAAGAAGGTATATATGTCCAATATGTATGGATAAGTTTTGTACAAGAAAATGTAACTATCTAATGTAAAGCTAAAGTATTATGCATCGAGAAACTCGGAAAAAAAAACGTATCTAATGAGATAGAGAAAAGCAAATGATCTTACAAGTATTATTTACAAAGCATTTGTGATAAAGATATTCAAGTGGAGAATTGGAGATTTCAAGTTAACTTTGGAGAATCAATTTTCAAGGAACTCCATGCTGCTACATTTGAGAAGCTACTCAACAATATTAGATCGATTGCACCAGAAGATCTTAAATGATGTATTCATCAGGGGGAGAAATACGCGTTGCACTCTTTTTCCCTTAACCAAGGTTTTGTCCCACTGGGTTTTCTTGGTAAGGTTTTTAATGAGACAACATCTCAAGCGTATTATGAAAAATGATGTACTCTTTTTCCTTCACTAGGTTTTTATCCCACGGGGTTTTCCTAGTAAGGTTTTAACGAGGCATAATCTTCAATAATGGACATCCAAGGGGGAGTGTTATGAATATTATGTGGATGCCCATTATACCCCTAGTATATTTCCAGAATATTCTAAGGTTCTGTAAAACCCTAACTATTGTATCCTATATACACCCGGTACTATATGGAATAATATACACAATACTATTCTCTCTTATTCCTCCTGTTTATTCACAACAAAAACTTTTGGAAAGTAATCTTTAATTTGAGAAATTAACTTTTTACAAAACTGATTTAGGAGGTTTTTTTTGTGTGAGTTAAACGTAGCAGGAGCAATAACCCAAGGGACGACTTTCCCAAAACCTTCAACACGAACCGCCGGCCAGAAGCAACCAAGGGCGCTGGTCATCTTCTAGGGGCATACCCCTGCCATGGAGGCCGACCCTACCACCAGAAATTTCCGGCAGCAAGACCAACAACGTGGCCAGTACAGCAGCAAAATAGCAGCAGCATTAGGCTGCTCTTCCGCCGCGATACTTCTGACCGCCGCCCTAATCACCGCCGGAACACGACCCTAATTCACCCTCCACCGTGGCTCCTCCGTCGTAGGTGGGGCCACCCAGCCATGTTGGGTAATTCTTTAAATTTGTGCAACAATTACCCAAATTTAAATTAATCTTTATCCACGATTTGTGTAAAGATTAAGTAATTTAAATAGGGTTTAATAATCAGAAAATTATGGAAAAAAATCGATTAAATCAACAAACCTTAAACTAAATTTTAGTGTTGTTAAGAATTAGATTTAAATTTATAATCTCTATTAAAATTAAAACCTATAATAATTCAAAATTTAGGGCATAACTATCTTACTTTATTCAAAAAATTCAGAAAAATAACAATTATTTTCGAAAATTTCGAAAATATTTAGGAGGTTGTTCTATTGAGTTTTCTTAACAAATAAAATCATAAATTTTAAATTTTATCCTTAAATTTTATGATTCATCGAATTAAACATAAAAATTAACTAAATTCAATAATTAATATACGAATTTCCGAAAACTAGTGGAAAAATTACCAAAAAACTTCGGCTTCTGTATAAAATCAGGGGATGATCAGTAGATTTATTTAAAAAATTAAAAATCAAATCTTTAATTGTTAACAAATTATTTTCATGATTAATCTTATTAACCAATAAATAATTTAAAATCTGACGAATTTAATTTTTTAAAAATCCGGAAATTTTTGTGTGAAAAAATTAATTTTAATTTCGGACCTATATTTAAAAATTTTGGAATTTTATAAATCTATTTTGAGCATAAATTAAATAAATCAAGATTTATAATTTCCAATTAATTAAAATCATATAAAGTATCAATTATGAAAATTTAAGCCATAAATAAATCTTCCCTTAATTGAATCAAAATAATAATGTTGCATACAACCATGATCATAAACTATTATGCAAGAGTCTAAAACTGATACCACTGTAAGATAATATATATGCATAAAGAGGAATTTCAGGAAACAATTTCTTAACATCTATCACATTATCACATGTATAACAATAATATGAATCAGATTTATGATGGAAGAATAATAACCTTTTTAGCGTGTTTTCCCGTTTGTATGCAAGTTTCGAAGATCTTAGAGCCCCAAGTGTTGCTCCACTATTTAGTCCAAGAACACCAGTTGAACACCAACGCCAGCTAGAACGGAAGAGAAAAAACTTCTCTTGCTTTTGATGGTAGTATGAACGGCGTTCTCAATGCAAAGGTTTTTATTGGGTTTTCTTTTGTTCCAAAGTTACTGATTAACTGTTGTACGTAAACCCCAACTTTATATGTATAATATTAAAGTTCTAGGTTAATTAGGAGAACTAATTCTCCATCCCTTTCCCTTTACGGCCGACCGGAACAAGCCCCGCTAATGGGCTTGTTTACTTTTGTTCAACTAGTGTTACAATGTGTGACCTTATAGGATTAATATGTTTTAGTTGTAAGCCCAATCAATATTGTCCTACTAATCACATTTATTCTCTAGCAAGCAAATATGTCTACTATAATAATTAACTTATTATCTTCATAATTAATTCCTATTTATATTTAGTAATTGCCGGAAATGTCTAAGGACATAATTCCTTCATAATTTCAACTAAATCAGCGTAATTAAGAGACCAGCTAAGATATATGTGAAGGAAACGAAACCCTAGATATGTGATTTGAGTGTGAAATTGAGTATGAAAAATATACTTACATAATCTCAAAGAAACGGAAGTGATGGGGCTTCTTGACATCTCTGGTGGCTGGGGAGGAGAGATTGTAGGCGAATGTGAGGACGGAGAGAGATCAGCGAAAAGATCGATGAAGCAACCACACACCACCGTTGCACCTCCATCGTCTGATTTCTTTGATTTTTTGGCTGAGGAACGAGGAGAGGAGCTCCGTGGATTTCTGGTGGAGAAATGGTGGTTTATCCGGCGAGAAGAGATGGGTACAGAGGGGAGAGAACGTGGAACGGAGGAAACGAGTAGGAGAGAGAGAAATGAAGAGTCGCTCGGGAGAAGAATGAGGGAGAGAGAATAAAAAAGTATTTATAGTGCGCGTGAGACCACGCACGCGTGGTGGATATAATCGGTTTGACGCTCACGCGCGTGTCAGACCGTCTGACACAAAAGCTTTTATTTTTATAAACTATCTATGTATGGAAAAAGAAATATTAGTTTATAAATTATGGCAACAATAGATACCACGTAAAAATAATTTTGATATATATTTTTAGTAATATGTTAGTCAAATTGGTACATTAATAATGGAAAATATATTCACTCGATATGTTGATCATATTAGCATGTTACACATATATAATACGAAGTATGCCTATTTGATGAATAAATAAACATGTTTAAAATTTTATACTTATGCAGTAATTTGGAAATATTCAATTCAATAATTTGCAAAAAAATAATAATTATATTTCATACGTGCACGGGATCTAATCTAGTTGGTGTTAATAAAGGTAAGTTAGAAATTTTATGATTAAGGCTATAAATCAATTATTTGGGTATTAAATACTCCGTAATTAGTTAGTCGTTTAAAAGAGAGATTAGGGCACATAATGGAATATGTATAATCACAGGTTCACTAATAAAAATAAATCAATTTTTTTTAAAACCAAGAGGCTGCCAGTGGAATTTCTCGAGGTCATTCCCTCATGACGGAAAAGTTGATGATGAGCGTGTGATAGCCGAGGATAGGAAGAGGGAGGCTACATCGCTGGTGGACAGCGACACAATTACCCCATATTCGGGGTAAAATGGTAATTTCCTCTCAATAGTTGAAAAGTCAAACAAAGTATTACGTATGGGCAACAATGACAGTAATTAGTACAACAATGACAGTATTTTAATACAACAATGACAGTATTTATGCAAACGATGACAATACTTATATAACACTTGTATACATACTTTTGCTCATTCATTTAATATGCAACACTTTTATCCATTCATTTAAGTGTCTCTTTACTTTTTATATTTTATTACAGCTGTATACATAATTTCCTTTTTTTGGGTGATTATGACAGTATTTTAATACAACAATGACAGTATATATACAACAATGACAATATACAGTATATAACAAGTTAGCAACACTTTTACACATTTATTTAAAGGTGGGCCATGTTTCTAAATTTTTTTTTATTTTTTTTTAAGGTGGGTATGGGTCCTTATTTCGCTGGTTACCAGCGATATAGACAACCTCGGATAGGAAAGGTTAGAAGGTTCTCTCAACTTCCACCGTGACCGCATCCTCTATATCATCAACCCCAATTCAAGGTCGAAGACGTACTCCATCAATGTTGAGAACTGACAAGGGTGAATTACCACACACCTTTTTGAAAATACTTTCTCAAAGTAGGTGAAGTATTAGTGACTAGCGAAAAATGATCACAACCTTTGAATCAATTAGAAAAAGTACTTGTGTATGTCTTGCATTCTAATAAAGCCAATGTCCAACTGAAACCTAAACACCAAATCAACAAAGAACAAAGTAGAAGAGAATGATATATATTCAACACTTTTAATACTATAATATGGATGGGAGTTGTATAGATACAAGTTCTAATAGCGGCAACGGGCATTTACAGAATCCTTCACCTAACCAAGAAAATGTTAAAAGGAAATTACAGATATCGGAACGAAAAAGGAGAAAAGAGGGAATAACAGAGAATGAAAATCTTAATTTCCCTTTTTTTTTCTTCTGCTCTTTTCTTCTTTTTCTTTTTGTTGTCAAAAAAAAAAAAAAAAAACACTTACATTTTAACATATATGGACACCAATTCATGGATAAAAGCAGGAAAGAAGGCAGGCAATTTACTCGCATGCAAGTTTGGTTCCAAAGCTTGTTAAGCAAATTGCAAATGCTTGGAAGGCAGAGAGTGGCTGACGATAATCCATGGTGAAAGTGTCATCTCCTACCTTACCAAACTGAAGGAGAACAACCTCTTCATCACCTTTTCCACCAGGTTGGCTTTGATCCACCGTAGCTACAAGTTGAAAGTTCTTGACCGAAGCTACTGTTACCCGGCCATGAAAATTCAAGCACCAGCATTGCAAGTGTTCATGCCACCTTGGTGCTTTGTTCCTAAGAACTGTGTAACTAGAATCTATCTCAGCTAACTTAATCTTGGCATCTTCCTTCTGATCCAAGGATGTCTCTACTGGTCCAGGACATTTAAGGGAACAAATCATCCTTCTAGGACCTCTTGATTTTAACAGGTTAAATTTGTATGATACTTGTCCAACTTCAAAATTCCCAGCAGATACTTGGGGGCTTATTTGTTTGCTTGCAAACCGACGAGTGGATCTGCTACTCGATGGTTTTGCTCCATCATGGGGTGGCTGGCTGTCATATATTGTGAAGTTTGTCCCAAGAAAATCCGAGCTGCTAATTCAATTTTTAATTTCATCAAGTTAAAATGACAACATCAGCTGTACAAGCTTGTATGGTTTTACCTTTATCAAAACATTTAACTTTATGAAAATTGATAAACAAAAGCACTAGAGTTCTCAAATCATGTAAGTGCTACATTCTAGTTGCAGATCTATGATGACATCTCGATGTAAAACAATCACACAAACAACGTGAGAGACATGTAGCCTTCTCTTCTCATGGTAGCTAAACACAATTGGACTTCTTGGTCTTTATGAGAATCTCAACTATTCAACTGTTTTTATGCTCAAAGAGCACAGGACAATTTATGTGTTAACTGACAGTCTCAAGTGTAGATCTGGTTATTGGACAGGGTAGTCCAATGGGTATAAGGGTCGGGCCAATTTTAAAAGGGTCTTGACCCTTTATCTTCTTATTGGACAGGGCCCTTATAGGGTAATTGCTTATAGGGCTTTTATAGGGTATTTCTATAAAGCCCAATAACTTTAAAAAAAAATACAAGGGTCAAGAATTGGTCAACAAAAATACACAGCTCCTCTACTTTCTCTCTCCTCCTCCATAACCGATCCTATCTCACCTTTCTCTCTCCTCATTCCTTAGAGATCCATTGGCCTCCATGGCAAGATTTTCTCAACAAAGTATATTTTTCTAGTTAATCTCGCCTGATTGGTATGCTGTTGTTCTTCTTCTACTGTCGACTTTCGGTAATTTTTCTCTCTCTTCTTAGATTGATTTTCGCTTGACAAGATGAATGGTGTCAAGATAATTGTTAGCAGAGCACATATAAGTCGAGCAAGATTTTAAGAATTTCGGTCAAATTTGTAGGTGCAAATCACTCAGCAATCAGCACTGGTTAAAAAATCAATAAGGTCCGAGTAGTAAAATTAATACACAACCGAACATAAAGCACTGTGAATCGTTCTTAAATACGGAATAAACTGGAAAATCTCGAGATTCAGGATATATCTTATGTTATTATAGTATAAATTTACTTTTTGCTCAATTATGTAAAAGGATTTGAGAAAATAGCAGTATGGCAGTACACATTCTGGAGTGCTGAACTGCTGATTAGAGTCAATAGTTGTACGTTGCATTTAACTCGAATAAGTGAAGAGTTTAAAATAAACTTTGACTAAATCACATTATCTAGCATAGATAATAGAGTAAATCACATGTTCTGCAGGAGACTGTAAATCTGTATGTATTCCAATTTGAAAACGAATACATATTTCAAAAGTTTAGGAGGAAAAATTCAGACGGGGAAGTTAATTTTTTTGGTCATGACCGTGACCCGTTATAGACCCTATTAGCTTTGGACCATGACCCTGACCCGACCCTGACCCTTATGACCCTAACCCGACCCTGACCCGCATTTATTTTTCTATGACCCGCAATTGACCCGCCCCGCTAGTGACCCGCCCCGACCCGCCCAATAACCAGGTCTACTCAAGTGGATATTAACATAAAGTGAAATAATTCGCATTGAGAATAAAAAACTGCACTCCCTATCCCACTCTCTACCTAATTAAATATTTACGAAACTATGCACTATGCCCTATGCACTATGCTAGGCAGAAGTCAGTTAGGTAGCATAAAGTTGTACAAACAATTATTGACATACTTCACAGCAAAATTCTATGACAAACTTAACAACTATACCTTAACTTCCCAACATACGCTTGACTTCCTTGAGATAGATCATCAACATCAAGCGATATGATATACTCAGTGTGGGCACCACGCCTATATCTCCTTGCGGCTAAGAGAAATTTCCCCCTCTCTGAAAATGCTGCAATTAGTGATACCATCAGCAACAGCCAATTATTGATATTCCAGAGTAGGACAAGCACAGATTAAGTATCTGCCACATACACAGTAAGAGTACTTGAGCCAAGTAAAAAAACAAATAGTAACATCACAACTTCAAGGCATTGTATCTTGATCTTGATCAGTTTGCAGCCAAAGGACTTACACTAGGCACAGTCATGATCTATAAAGTATAAACAAAATGGGAGCATCGTTTTCCATTCTGATTTCCACAGGCATAATCTACTATAACCTCAACAACAATCATCAGTACATTAACAACCATTCTCAGGGATTCCAATATCATTCCCTAAAACATGTTATTATGATTACCCCATTGCCTCAAAGAGACTCCCGCAAGAAGCGGGGTAAGGGGGGTCGGGTATACGCAACCTTACCCCTGCAATTGCAGAGAGGTTGTTTTCAATTGACCCAAAAGCGATAACGGGACGACAACGGGACGACCATCTTCTACTTCATGGAAAGGAAGCGAAGAGGTTTTAAGAGAGCCATTTTGATTTAGTCCATTACATCCCACAGCCAAAAGGGCAAATGAATCGTTGGCTCTATCGAAAATGGACATGCATTCCCTAAAACATGTAGGAGGAAAAAAATAGGGCAACAAGTCTCAAGACTTTACAAAAGATTCAAACGGTTCGATGACAGCATGGAACTGCTTCCAGGTTTTTCTGTACAAGTTTAAAAGCCTATTTTCTTACATAGCCCGATAGCTGTCTCCACTCTACCATGAATATCTAAATTGAACTTGTTTCCACACATCATTTACAGTATATAGAAAAGTGTTTTCAAGGAACTGTACAAATAATTTTGAAGATTAACATTTCAACTAGGTCAAGGAGTTGTGCTTCCTTACATGATGGTGATACAGAGAGATAGAGATAGAACGTAGAGTTCCTCTTGTCCCGCTTTATAAGACACTGGAGAGGGACGTCACGCGGCCCTGGCTGCACAAGTCATAAAGCAATTAACAGAATCAGTAAACATTATAATGTAAAGAAGATTAGACACATTATATATTAACGACAAAAAATACAATGGAGCACAACTCATATAAAATGTTCTACAGAAAGTAGAGCATAACCACCTAAACTTAACCGTGTTTAGAAAAAAACCATAACTACACAGAATTTCAGACCAGAATCCAAGAGGACCAAAAAAGCACCAAATTTTATTTCTTCTCATCTTTCAGGCTATTATATAAAGTGGTTGCCTCACTGAACTGTGAAAGTACTAACAGAGTCGCAGACCAGAATCCAGAGGACAGAAAGATCCCCAAATTTTATGTCTTCTAGTCTTGCAGGCTAGTATATAAATTGGTTGCCTCACTACACAAGTGCTCTACTTTCACCATACTATGAAGCAGCAAACAATTCAACACTATTCTATTGCATCTGGTGAAAGCCACTAAGAGGAATCGTGACACCAACAGACTTTATGATGGATACATCATACATATTATGACAGATCCAAAACTCCAAAAGACACTGCAAATTTTTGTGATTCTCACAGCTTCAAAATATGATCCAATGTATAAAGACGTTTAAAAAATGTTAAACTAATTTTATAAAACACAAAGATATGACTTCTTGTTGTATGTTTTGGATAAACTTGTTTTTGAATTTTACATCACAACCTCTCCTGTCAAAAATCTCCTTTACTTAGCAAGTTAGCAAGTACTAAATCCAACACGAACAAAAACCTCTAGGTACCATTGAGAAAAGTATTAGGTACTCGCATTACACTAGTTGTATAAGAAATTGTTTTACGAAACTGCCCTCACTGAATTTAGCTGATGGAATACTAAAAGACAAAAGCGTCAAAAGCTATCTTCTCCAAAGCATAGCCTAAACCTAAAGTTACCTTTAAAATCAATTTCAACCTTCAAAAGTCAGTAAAACTCCTTAAGCTACTTGTAAATCGACACCAAAGAAATCCTATTTTTTGCCAAACATTCTTTGCCAAACAAGGCTTAAATTTTCAAAATAGGCTTGAATTATGAATATACCGTACCATGAATTCTAGAATATATTACCTATGTTTCACAATACTTGCATCATTTTTTTTTTCATTTTTTCCAACTCGCTTTTTTGGGACATTAGTATCTCTAGTTGCGTATAAGTAAAAATAATAAAAAGTTGATATTTGGAATTCTCAAATTAATACGAATTTAACAAGATCTCACTTGGCTATGCTTTTTCTTACATAAGAGTGAAAGAAAGATTGTCAAAATTGGTTGATAAATAGTGCATAAATGAGAAACTATGCAAGTTTTGCGAAATGGAGGTAGTACATACGTAACCAGCTAGATTTTATGTTTTATGTTTAACCAGCAAGTTTTGACACTTGGTATGGACAATAGGTTTGACCAAAAAATTCAAACCGCGCATTATTTAGAAACCCTATCATATTCAAACAATCAACAGACTTGATGTTAGTTTATCATGACTAAGTGCAGATCTAAGATTTCAAGTTATGTACCCACAATAGTTAGTTGGCAAGTAAATGTATGCTTAAATCAAATGGTAAAATTACAACTAGACATGGCTAAACCAATATTTAAATGATGAATCTTTCTATATAAATCAATCTCATAAGACAAAAACAACTATGCCATCCAGAATCTTTATCTTCAATTTTTTCTATTGGTTTTCGATTATCGCTAATAAATTGGGAGAAGAACACATTAGACATAGTGAGCATGAACTGAGTAAGGGGCACCAGCATCACCACAAATACTCTAATTACAAAATGGAAAGAACGACTTCCAAACTACCATCCAACCTAAGCTCCAAACACCGCGCAAAAGCAACCACTTACGAATTCCCTTCTGCTTAGTTTGGCATCGACATAAAGAGGAAACAACAAAATGACTTTCACATCAATGTCAAAATCCCTACTAGCTCAACAGCCCTATTGAGCTGAAATTAAACCTCAAAAAGATAACCTATCAAACTGCGAGTTCTCTTTCTGCATCAAATAAAGATCCGCTTATCCCGCTTTCATCTGTCAAATAATCAAACCTGGATAAGTTATAAAACAATAGCCCCTCTTACTAAGCCATTAAATTTGGCATCCATAATCTTACAAAACAACAGAAATGCTTTCCAAATTTGTCGAAAAAGCACTACAAGTGCTCGTTCAATAAATCAAATGAAGTTCCAAAATTTCGGCTTTCTCGGTCAAAAACTGACACCCGTGGTATTCTTACAATGATCGCCCCTCTTACCAGCCCTCTTGATTCTTTAAACTAATCACTAAAAGAAGAAATTACTTAGCAAAGACAGATTTCACTTCCCCCAAATACCTCAAAACGTTAAACACAAATAGTGCGTTTCAATTACCCCAACTAAATCGCCAAATAATACAACAAAATCAAATTAATTAACAAAATCCAACATTTCGCCTACAAATATAACATTTTAACAACCCTATATTAACAAAAAATTATTAAATCAAATTAAACAAAATTTATACCTGCTTAAGGCAAGAAGGGAAGGTGATCTTGGCAGTAGAAAGAGGAGACTTAATAATCTCCCGAGTAACATCTCTCCACCTCTTACAAACACAACCACATACGACGACGTTTCGACGCAGCGGCCATTTATCTTCAGCCGATTCGACGCGGGCTATGATATCCGCCAGAAGCTCCGGCAATAAGGTCGACCATCTACCGCCGTCGAAATCATCAGAGTTACGGCGGTTTCCGGAATCACAGGCGGTGAGAGAGGAGGTGGTGGGAAGCCGAGAAGATGGCGACGATAAGTCTCTCTGAGATTTGGAGGAGAGAGAAAAACAACGGATTGATGAGTTGGAGGACCGCCGTGAGAGGAATGATCTAGTCAGAGACATTACCAATGGCGGGCGGCGATCATGGAGGAGAGATAAAATGTTCTAGAGAGAGTCAGAGACAGTTTCTAGAGAGAGAGAGAGTCAGAGAGTAAAAAATTTGGGGCTGAGACTTGGGAAGCGAGGGGATGATGGGAGGGGGGTGAGGTGATAGAGTTACCTGCGTGTTTGGGTAACCGTCATTTTTGTTGTGAGATGAGAAACTTTGGAGTTTGGAGAGAAAAAGATCTTTTTGGTGGGTTTTTTCATTTTTAGTTTTAGTTTTAGTTTTAGTTTTAGTTTTGGATTTTTGAAGGGGCGATTTCCTTAAATATTGCATAAAGATCCAATAATTTCCTAAATACGTTACTTTTTAAGTTATTTCCCACCATACCGTCCACGTAAGCAAGGGAGAAAGAAAAGTATTTTTTTTTTCCGGTTCAGCATTGAACCGCCATATGAGATAGCGGTTTCGTTTTAAAGCAAACCGCCATCTCAGATGGCGGTTCAATGTTATAAACCGCTATCCCAGATAGCGGTTTGCATTAAAACAAAACCGTTATCTCAGATGGCGGTTTACTTAATTGTAAATTATTTTTAATATGAATTACAGTTTAAATAGAAATATAATTTAGAAGTAACCTCTTGTGACATCAATTGTGTCTGTAGCTCAGTGGATAGAGTGGGTTGTTTTTACGTAGGAGGTCATGGGTTCCAATCCTACCTGATGTGTTTATTTCTTTTTAACCATTTATTAATATTAATTATAAACATTTCCAAATTTAACTTATCAACATTAGTGTTTTTAGCTCAGTGGATAGAGCGTTTGTTTCCTAAACTGAAGATCGTGGGTTCGACCCCTAGCTGATGCGGTTATTTTTTTTTTTTTTTTTGCCATTTATAAATAGTACGTGATTATAAACCGCTATCTCAGATAGCGGTTGACTTAAGTCAACCGCTACCTGAGATAGCGGTTTAGTGTCGCTTGGTTGAAAAAAAAAAAGACCGGTTTTAATGCTGACGTGGACGGTATGGTGGGAATTAAGTTAAAAAGTGGCGCATTTTGGGAATTTGACGTTCTTTACACAATATTGAAGGGAATCGCTCTTTTTGAAGGGTTATTTTCTACGAAAAAGGAAATTGTAAAATGACAAATAGATACGACTTTTATGGTGATTTTTGGGATATATTTTGTGGAGCGCTAAAAGCCGCCACACATTACTCAAAACCGCCCCACTATTTTACTTTAATATCCTTATATAATGAAACTTTTCTCCCAAATTTTACCCCATCTATTTTGAAGAGAGAAAGTATCTTCATCCAAACCACCACCATACACCCATAAAAAAAAAATTATTTAAACCAAGCAATTTTATTTGTCAATAAGTACATTAATCAATAAATTAAAAAAATACTAATTTAATTTTGATTCCACAAACTTATGCATTTTAAGTTTACACCATGGTAGAGACTTATGCATTTTAAGCTCACACCATGGCATAGACTTATGCATTTTAAGCTCACACCATGGCATAGACTTATGCATTTTAAGCTCCTGCCATGGTACGAGCTTAAAATTCATAAGTTTGTACCATGGTACAAGCTTAAGATGCATAAGTCTCTTAATCTTTTCTCCGAAACAAATTACATCAAATTCAACAACAAATCAAAACTAAATAGTATAGACTTATGAGTTTTGAGCTCCGACCATGGTATACACTTATGAAGTTTAAGCTCCTTCCATGGTACGAGCTAGAAATGCATAAGTTTCTGAATATTTTTTTCCGAAAAAAAGTCCTCTTGTGAATTTGATGTTCCACCGGTAGTCTCGGCCATGTAAAAATTATTTCACATTATGTTTAGGGTGGGCGGTAAAAAGGGAAAAGGTAAATGATAATGGTAAATGCTAAAATAAGGGGGTAAATAAAGGGGGTATATGGGTAAAATATTAGGGCGGTTTTGAGTAATATGGGGCGGTATATTTTTGTAGTGTTTTGTTGAATCTGTTCTTGGAATATAGAGGGGAGACTTGGAGAGGGATGTTCGTGAATTTATGTCTTGGAACATTTACACTAACTAGTAGCGCGCACAGTCCTCCAAGTTATATAAAATTGTTATGTAAAATTGTTACCTGATGTAGAAGTATTTTCAAACTTGTGAAAAATATCATGTTACGCTAAATTTGGATTAACATAGAATAGATAATACGAAATCATAAATAGATAAATAAATTAGAAGTGATATTCACGCTTGCTTGAGATTGATTATGTTGTGTACGTTTTCTATAAATTTTACGATAAAAAACACAACTAATTCACCAGATCATTTGCGTATTGGTACAAACAATTCCCTAACCGTTGTTGGTGGTTATATCAGAAACCAAAATCACCACAATCAAATACTTCCTCCCCTTCAAAACATTTGCAACACTTTATTTTTTTCGCTATTCACATAATATACTTTGTTTATTTTTTATGATCTATACTTTAGGAAAAACATATTCATGTGGGGATCTTGTTAGAGTCATCTTAATGTATATTTTGCGAAAATTAATTTTTTATAATTTTTACTTATCGGTAATTAAATATATTAATGGTTCAAGATATGCATTGACAAGCGTGAAAAACAAAGTGTTGCAACTAAAAAGAATTGGAGGACGTACATAATTTCTAAACAAATTATCCAGAAAAGTGGATCAAACAACAAAGTACTCAAGGGTTTTTTTAAAAAAATTATTTGAATGTGGGAGAATGCTCGATCCATGAGAAAAGCTAACAAGTACTTGGTAGTAGAAAAAAACATCAGCTTCTACATCCTCGTAGTGGAAAGAAATAAGACAGTCACACATAGGGGTCATCTGCATAAGAAAATACATGAGTGATAAAATGCTCCGTAAGATAAAAAAAAAAAAATCATAATAGTGGTGCTATAGATCTACAGATAGTGTGATTAGTAAAACTAATATCGTAAGTTAGAAACAAAGATACATTTGAGAATGAAAAGGCCATATATGAACGAATAACAATTATTCTTCACGCCCACCTCTTGACATTATCTAAAAATAAAGAGATGTCTAACATTCAAATTGTGTTACAAAATAAAGAAGAAGACCCACATCTGCTCTCTAACAAATATAATGCTTCCAAAAAATCATAGTAATTGATATGTTTCTTTTCACTTCCTTGTTACACATGCAATACATATGGCATCACCAATCTTCACTCTTCAGTTCATCACCCACCCTCACACAAAAGAGAAAGGAGGAAAGTGAAAGAGGAATTTCAGAAACAAACAACTGTCATCCTCCCACTGAGACATGAGTCTCTCCTTTTCATATCCCCAAGGAAACTACCATTTTATTACGATAAAGAAGTGTGGAATTCGCAATTCCACAAAACTCAGTTATAGGTGTTATGATTATATTATTCATTAGAATAACCAAGCCTCTTTTTCCAAGCAAATAGGCAAATATTAAATAGTAAACAATTCTCATGAACATATATTCAAACTTCACAGCTTGATAAAAGGGTGTTCACAAGGCACTGATCGATGAATGGAGTAATGATATTTAAGGTCTACAATACTCCAATACTAATTTGTGAGTTGGAAAAGCTCGGTTTACACCATGACACTAATTTCCCAGGTCCAAATCTCGTGTTTATCACCACAGGAACTCACAACTCAATTTTTGGAACACAACTAATAATGAAATTATCACTTGTTTACATTCTGAAACCATTCTAAGCATGCACTCCTATCTTAAAGCCTAAGATTCTGGTTAACTGAAAAAACCAACCAAACCCATTTCTTCTTCTCTTGGGACTTGCACTTATAGTGCAAATCAACATGATAAAACATGAGAAATAAAACACGGGAAAAAAAGTAGGTTCAAGGAAATGAGTGTTGACACTTACCTGTACCCCGTAACCTTTCATGTAGATATTTGTAAAACGATCAGGATTATCAGGGACTCTCCTGGGATCACAAATTAGCTACAAGTTAGAAAACAATGGATGTTGAGAAAGAAAAAACAAATAGAAAGATTAGATAACGAACACGTAAAATACAACATAGAAAGAAAATTTGACCTTGGCCTTTGCAATAGCTTCATCTACTTCTTTCCTGACCTCCTTTTCAATACTTTCCTGACCTCCTTTTCAATATCCTGCATCGTGGCATGAAAAGAGAACATATTAGAAAACAAAATTTACTTACAAAATGTAGTCTTAAAAGAATTTGACGTGGCCAAGTAATAGTTGGGCGTAGTACTCGTAACAATTACACACAAACACTGTACTACAAGCCAAAATTAGCTTTAGGTCCTTTTCTACAGAAATATCATGGGCCAATAGCAGCTTTCTAACTCTCTCAATTGGATCACGTTCCTGTGAAGAAATGAAGAATGTTGTATATAATCTTAAACTGACAAATTAGTTCTATTGAAATTCAGACTTATTAATTGTACGCTAAGCTCAAGAAAGGAGGATGGAGAGGCTGGGAAAGGGAGACAGAGGAGGTTGGCCATGGAAGGCGGGAGTTGTGGAGGTGTTTAATGTTAAATATAAATTTCCCCTTTAAAGGTCCAAATAAAAAATAAAAAAAAGAACAATGAAAACCGACATAATTTACGGTGATGTGTCTGTAGACACCTACTTTTGTCCCCATTCCCGAAAGGGAAAGGTTCGATGATGAGAACGTAAATCTTCACTTGACAACGCATCTCCTATAAAATAACGAATCTCAATCACCCTCTTCATTTCATCCGAAACCTGCTATTTATAGAAACCTGCTATTTATGGAAACCTGCTAAAAATAGTAACTGCCGTATTGGGTAGTTGTTAAAAGTGGCAAGTCATAAAAGATAGAAACCTGTCAGAATTAGGTGTTGCACTCCAACATAAATCCTAAATGAGATAGAAATTGCGAGAGAATCCTATTCCTAATACGATTCGAAAATAAGAGTTACGTATTAATTAAAATCCTAACGAGCCTAGAGTTCGTAACGGGCCCAGACGCATTCCGTCGTAAAATTAATACGCACTAAAAGACTCGATTAAGTCTCATACACTCCGGATTCTAAGAATCCGAATCTGACAAAGAAACGGCCCAAACAACAATTTCAACGTCCAGCCCTGGGCGCTGAAATTGCCTGGATCCTATTTCCAGCGCCCAGAGCTAGGCGCCGAAATCTTTGACGCCCAGCCCTATATAAAGGTCAAATTAACATCAAGGTCAAGTTGTAGTGAGTATTAATTAGATGCCTATTCAGTTTTATTATGGTGTTTCCTCTGTAAATATGAATCCTTTCGTATTCGGGGCGCCTAAACTCTCCCACCTTTTGGTGGTTCTTGGTTCAAAAGGAATCGCAGTCAAAGAATTTAAGCTGGCAAAGGCAGGATGCCATTAAAGCTTAAGATGCAAGATGAGTCTTACAACGGAAATCACTATGTAGTTACAAGATTCATGGATCAACCACTTTGTTCAACATTAGCAGGAGGCATACCTTAATTAGTATGTGGCTTTATAATATTTTAGGTGTTATTATTATATTCCTCTTATTTTCACCTTCGTCTATCTTAATTAGGAAAGGGTTTTCAAAACCAAGTATTTTTCTAGTTAGGAGGTGGGGGTGGGGAATGCAACCTGGAACGAAATGATTATGCAATGTCATATGAAGTATTATTATTTTGTAGGGGCACAATATTTTCATTAGAATTACATATCGTAGATAAGTTAAGTTGTTAACTCAATCAGTGTGGGTGCATTGCAGGTTAGAAGGGTTTGGTCCGGTGGAAGTTTTGTTTAAACTCATAGCCCCAGGGTCAAGTTCAGCATCAAAAATCATTGATTGCCGGAACTGAGTTCTGAAAAAATGAGGCCCTTAACATTATCAATAAGCTAGAAGCTGCAGCACTAGCATAGAGAGAAAGAATCAAACAACAAGTCATTGACATCAAGGCTCCTGTCCGAACATCTTTGCCCTTTATGAAGGAGCCAATACCCAAGGTTGGTAAGGCGGAAGCACTGTTGTTTTCTGTAGATGCACTTCTCTGTCAATTGAAGATGAGGTGTCTGTACCTTCCTCACACATTCCTCAATGTCAGGGGAATATAGTATGGGAAGGTGGAAAGGTTAGTACTATAACTGGATACAGTGACTTCTAATAATTTGATCCATGTAATGATCAATAAGAGTTATGTTCTCTGAGTATGTTCTTTCTCGTAGCTTATCCTTCACCAAGAAAAATCTTAAAATTAGTAATTATGTTGTTCAGAAGCAGAAACCGAATCAGGGCTACTATGCCTTGGTGATATTAGGAAATGGCTTTTTGAGAAGTAGGAAACAGAATTTCACAAAATTTCAAATATGATAGATATGATAGTATATGAAGTATTACAATTACTGAGTTACATTGCATATTATTAGTTATTTTTTATATAAATAAAGTGTATAATGTTTGAGTTTAGATTCATTTTGTTTACTGAAAGATCGCCCACCCACGTATAAGGAATTCACTTGTTGAAAGAATGAACCGGGAAGATATATGGATACTTTAGTGACTCAAACCCCATCAGAAGCTATGATTCAGATATTTCGTCGCGAAACTGAAATTGTGGAGCGTTTAGTGTTACATGTGGATGCTTCAATATCAATGACGACACCTATATTGTAAACGTGTACTAAGAAACTTTATCCTAGAAACGTCGCTAATGTTGCATATATAATGTTGTAATAACTATTGTGGAGAGTTTAATGTTTTGTGGATGCTATAATAATAATGGCACTTATATTGTAAACATACTTATAATTCATGTTATCAATTACATGCAAATCAAACTTTTGCATTGTTTTTCTAGCATTTACCCTAAATTTGTAAATGTCATTTTAATTGTACGTATATTTCTACAAAATAAATTTTTTATACTTTGGGGGATCGAACGCGCTAGTGCACGGTCCAACAACTAGTACATTAAAAAGTGAGTCATTTACCACTACCTCTTTAAAAAGTTGACACATTTCCCACAATCTATATTAAAAAAAAATATCACTATCAACTACCATCAAATTAAGTAATAAGTCAATTACATTATATTAAACTTTGTGTCGGTCAAACCGATTCAGGTATTCCGAAACGGAGAGAGTCCTTTTAAAAAAATAATTAACTTTGTTTTTGGTATTAATGTGTGTTGTGCGGTGAGCTGGTTTTGTGGGTTTGAACTGATCAAGTAGATTTTAGTACATTTTCAAGAAAATTAGGTACTAATTCCACAAAGATTTTTCGTCAATAAAAGTAGAGCTCTTTTACACTATTTGCACAAAGATATCTATTACTATATACTAAAAGAGACACCAGGAATGACACATGTCAATTTCTAGTGTGATTTTTTCCCGCCAAAAATCATTTTCCCAAAAAGTGTATTTGTTTTTATTTTATTTTTATTCTTTAGATACGACATAATAATAATTATTCTAAATTAGTAATATTTTAGTCAAATTGCTATATTAATAATGGAAAATATATCACTCATTATTTTGGTCAAATTACCATATTAGCATTTTAAAATATTCATATTAGATGAATAAATTAAAACGAGTATGTTAAAAATGTTATAACTATGCAATAGTTTGGGAGATATTCAGTTAAATATTTTGTAATGATCAAAATCCGTGCGTGCACGCGATCTAATCTAATTTTTTTAATAAAATTATACCCCAGCTCTTTTACCTGTCTTCCTTTCTAGTCAGTATTAATTAACAAATTAATAATTCAGTGAGATCAAGTGAACTGAATGCCTAGATAGAGGCCGCTTCAGTTCAAGTGGAATTAATAATATTAATCCACAACTTACTCTTGACTGAACTCGTAAGGTCACACAAATAGCACGTGAACGGATCAAGTATTTAAGTGAATATATTATTCATTAAAATACCCTACTTTGATCATTCGGAAATGACGGATCTCGGTTCCAGTGCAGTGGGAGCTGAAATCGTCAAAAGGCAAAGTAAAGAATATTCCCGCAACCCTCGTTAATTTATATTCACTAGAGGAAAAATCACAATGTGCTTCCCTTCAAGTGCGGCTCATTTACTAAATTGGCAGCACTTGAGGACACAGAAAAAAAAAGAAAAAATACATTTTCACAAGTGCGGGCTTATTTTAGAAAATTGGCAGCACTTGAGTTCAAGTGCGGGCTCATTTTACAAATGAGCCGCATAAAATATTTTCCCAAAATATTCATTTCCTGCTTCTCTCTCCTTACTCTTCTCTGGTTATTGTAACCTAACTCCAATTTCCCGCTTATCTCTCTTCCCCTCTATGGTTTCTCTCCTTCCCCTCTCTGTTTCTTCTCTGGGTGCGAAATTCAGACTCACAACACTCACTACATAGGCACACAGCTGTTCCCCCACCGCCGAGCTGTCGCTGTTGTCTCCCACCGCCGAGTTGCCGCTGTTGTCTCCCACCGCCGAGTTGCCGTTGTTATTCCCCCACCGCCGCGTCGCTCCTCCTTATCTCTTGTAGGTTTGTAATTTAAATTTAATTAATTCTTGTAAGATTGTTAATGTAATGACGAATTGTTAAAGGAAATGACGAATTAGTTATAGCTGGAAATAACATTAGCTTGAACTCGTTAGTTTCCTTCGTGATTCATCATTAAATATTAAGATGAAGAAGAATTACATCTTCCATATTAAGATGTATTCCAATTTTAATTTGAAAGATTTAAGTTTTATTTTTGTTTTTTTGGAATAGATTTATGAGAAATTACATGAATTAGGTCTCTACTTCCCGATAAATTGCAACAATTAGGATCAAATGTGCTGTAATTTCCGATTTAGATTTTCTGTTGATTGTTTTGGAATTGAATTTTGAGTTTTACTTGTTAAAATTGGTGTAGAAATCTGGGTCGATGTACTAATTCTTCAAGCTGAATCATTTTTATTTGCCCTGTTGAATGTGTTGTTATTGCCTATATTCTCTTCAGTAGCCATTACTTACCAGTAACTAGTAGCCATTACTTACCAATAACTTTCAGTCTTTCACAATATGCGTCATCTTCTCTCCATCGTCGATGTAACTGATTCTTCAAGCTTAAATCATTCAGTTTCTTAATGCAGATTGCATATCAGCCATAATTACGTATTTGTTAGCACTTAGCACTAATCAAACTGCCTAATTTACCGGCATTATATGATGAGTAATCAGTGTGGAAAATTAGCTTCTTTCGTATTAATTAACATGGAACATGGTACACAAAGGGTTTATACTATAAATTTCTCTTAATAAATATGTATTGAATGTTTCTGCAGTTCCCCGGAACCAGCAAAGAGAGGCTGTTCTCCACCTCCACAGGCTAAAAAGGCTTCTCGCCCTAGGTAAACTGTTGTTATATTAGTTTGATCAATAGATGCATTTTTGTGAAATTGATTTTCCTTTCTGATTTTCTTGGGCAATGTCTTACTGGTAGCTTTGCTTGTTGTGGCTACCTTTTTATGCCCTTTGGAAAATACTTACAATAGTTTGTTCTTGATCTCTTTGCTGGACTTTTTTGTAATGAGAGTACGAGACCGTTCACCAGTGTAATGAGAGTACGAGACCATTGACCGTTCACCAGGTTCTTTTCATGTTTTATACTTTTATGCAGTGAAGAGAATAAGGGCTTCTGATTTCAACCCACACAATACCAGCCATTTGAACTGGTGATAAGCACAAGTTATTCTGAAAAAACAAAAACAAAAGCAAAATTACAAGGGGGAAAAAGAACAACTTCAGATGCTAAATGTTAGATACTTTGACCTATGTTAAACCAGGTGTATAAAAAAAACTAAGCCATGTGTGTTACATAGTAGGCAAGTTCTGCATAGGTCATGATGTATGGTAGTGTAGTCACAAACCCAACCAGATATTATAGAGATGCAAGAAAGTGTGACTATTTTATCTGTGGATGCATGCTAATGCTCTGATTACTTGATCCTTCTTTACTGGCATCGTGTTGGGAGGATTAGTTCAATTCTTTTGATTAGGACACTGAGACAACTCCATATTTCGAGTCTATTGTTTAAAGATTTATGATTGATGTTTTTAAGTGAGCAATGAAAAGTGCTCTTTATATTCTTTTCAATTCCTTCATAATTAGTTATTTTTTTTCACCTCAAACAATTGGTTTACATTTTTCATTGATTCAATAAGTTTCATAATGAAACTACTGCAGCTTGCAGGAAGTATGGACCGTGGGTTGCAAGGAATCCTACTCTTGTTCTGTGCTCCTCAATTACTTTAGTTCTTATTCTTTGCTTGGGTTTACTATGTTTCTGGGTCGAGACTCGACCTGAGAAGGTCTGTTAGCATCCGGTTCTCCCCTTTACATCAATTGTACAGGATCACAAATGTTAAATTCTGGACTAGTTTGTCAAAGAACATGAATAGATGCAAAAGCTTCGTACTCCACATCAACGAAAGATTTGTATCTCTCATGCTCCGGACATAGGGACTCTACTTAGTAGAAATTGAAGACAAAATAAAGGATCCAACCTTAATTAGTAAATGTTGTAGTGTAACATAATGGTGTAGAATTATGTGAATTTTTGTGATACTTGGCATTCATGTTTGCAAACTGAAGTTGAGTGGGTCCCTATTTTCAGGTTATATAGTAAATGATATTCATGGAATCATGTGGTTGTAGTGCGTTCTATTAAAGCCTAAAACCAACTTTCATCATGTACTGCTACGCTTCACATGTTTTGTGTTTCTATACTGCTGCGCTGCATTCTGATCTGATCTTATTCCTCTTTTCTGATCTGTACTGATGCTTACTGATATGCATCAATGTTTTACTGACCTGCACGGCTGCTGCATACTTCTCTGCATGTTGATCTGCACGGGTGCTGCATCATTAAGGTGGTTAAGTATTAAGGTGTTTGTTCTCATCCCAACTTTGATCCTCATATTTTCAGAACTAGGAGTTCAACCATGAATATTCTGTATAGCTAACTACTTTCATTATTTTGATTAACCAGGCTATTCTTTCGGGAGTACGAAGTATTGTAGAGGTTGTTGTTGCATTGCTAAAGGTTGTATTTCCTCTTTCTATTGACAATACAAGAAACTGGCAATCGACAATCAAATATGATTCTGACAAAAATGCTGAAGGTGGAAAAGATTTTTCACAGTCCAGAAAGCTTATGAATTCTTGCAGCGTGCATGTACTTCTTGAATATATTTTTTTAATCTACTACACATATGATGATCATATTTCCTTTTCAACTGGTTTTCTTAAGTTCATTAGTTGAGAGTTAGGAGCTAAATAAGCCAATTTAGTCAAAATATGAACTATAATGAGCTAACGAGCCTTAAATGTGCATAACTTCACCAAAATGGATGACAATGAGTCTTTGAAACATAAAACTAAGTGTAATAAACATGTAAATGGTTTAAAATACTCATTTAGGTTAATTAGTTGAAAGTTGCGAGCGAAATAAGCCAATTTTGTCGAAATGTGACCTATAATGATAAAACAATCCTTATATGTGAATAACTTGACCTAAATGGGGGATAATGAGTCTTTGAAACATAAAACTAAGTGTATTAAACGTGGAAAGACTTTAAAATACTTATTTAAGTTCATTAGTCGAAAGTTGGGACCGAAATAAGTCGTTTTAGTCAAAATGTGACCGATAATGATCAAACGAGTCTTATATGTACATAACTTGACCTAAGTAGTGAGAATGAGTCTTTAAAACATTTAAATAAGTATATTAAACATGTAAAGGGTTTAAAACACTCATTTAGGTTCATTAGTTGAAAGTTGGGATCGAAATAAGCCATTTTAGTCAAAATGTGAACGATAATGAACTAACGAGGCTTAAAAACTTTACCAAAATGGGTGAGAATGAGTCTTTGAAAACATAAAACTAAGTGTATTAAACATGGAAAGACTTTAAAATAATCATTTAAGTTCATTAGTTGAAAGTTAGGACCGAAATCAGCCATTTTAGTCAAAACGTGACCGATAATGAACTAACGAAGCTTACATGTGCATAACTTCACCAAAATTGTAAGAATGAATCTTTGAAACATAAAACTAAGTGTATTAAACATGGAAAGACTTTAAAATACTCATTTAAGTTCATTAGATGAAAGTTGGGACCGAAATTAGCCATTTTAGTCAAAATGTGACCGATAATGAACTAACGAGGCTTAAATGTGCATAACTTCACCAAAATGGGTGAGAATGAGTCTTTTAAACATAAATATAAGTGTATCAAACATGTAAAAACTTTAAAATACTCATATAAGTTCATTGGTTGAAAGTTGGGACCGAAATAAGCCATTTTAGTCAAAATGTGACCGATAATGAACTAACGAGGCTTAAATGTGCATAACTTCACCAAAATTGGTGAGAATGAGTCTTTCAAACATAAAACTAAGTGTATTTAACATGGAAAGACTTTAAAATACTCATTTAAGTTCATTAGTTGAAAGTTGGGATCGAAATTAGCCATTTTAGTCAAAATGTGACCGATAATGAACTAACGAAGCTTAAATGTGCATAACTTCACCAAAATGGGTGAGAATGAGTCTTTGAAACATAAAACTAAGTTTATTAAACATGGAAGGACTTTAAAATATTTTTTTAAGTTCATTAGATGAAAGTTGGGACCGAAATTGACCAATTTTATTATTATATGGTTCGTTATTTCTTTGATATGAACAAATTAAGTCTTAATTTATTGTACGATTCAATATTAATAATATAACTAAAGTGTATATATATATATATATATATTTTTTATGGTCGATCTTTTTAAGGTATTCAATAATCCGAGGGAGCGGCTTTTCACCTTTGAGGAGATAGATGAAGTTCGAGAAATATTGGCAAACTTCATTACCAGTGATCGTCCTTGATATTTTCTTGTACTTAATCTTAAATTATGGATGCTAGCTAGTTTTTCATATGATTGTAATGTAATCAACTTTTATATTTACAATTTTATACTATTTAATTTAATTATTTATATAATTGGATACTTTTTATATGACGTATGGAGGTTAATCAGTGGCGTGGTCCAATTGTAATATGTAGTAGGGAAATCGATTATACAACAAATCTACATCAAGTGCAGCTCATTTATAGGCCAAGTGCGGCTCATTCATATATCAAGTGCGGCTCATTCATATATCAAGTGCGGCTCATTTTTATGCTTGTGCTGCCCATTTTTATGTCAAGGGCGGGCTCATTTTCAAATTTGGCAGCACCAAATATGTCAAGTGCGGATTCATTTTCAATATTGGCAGCACCAAATATGTCAAGTGCGGGCTCATTTTCAAAATTGGCAGCACCAAATATATCAAGTGCGGGCTCATATTCTAAATTGGCAGCACAAAATATGTCAAGTGCGGGCTCATTTTCCAAATTGGCAGCACTTGAAACATCAAGTGCTGCCAATATTTTGGCAGCACTTGAGAAACATCAAGTGCGGGCAGGCCATGTGCTGCACATGTAAAAGCCCGCACTAAGCCCCTTAAAATGAGCCCGCACTTGAGGTTTTTTCCTCTAGTGATTCCCTGTTTATTTTCAAATGCAATAATAAATTTATTAAGTTGGTCAATACATAAATTCAAACATTTGTAGTAGTGTCAAGAAAAAGTTCACCCATTTGTATATTTTATTGTCAATAAACAAACTATAAAAGTTAGGGCTTGTTCGGCATCATTTTCTATATTTTGTTTTCAGTTTTTAATAAACTAAAAACTGTTTTTGTTTTAGTTTTATATTTTCTAAAAACTAATTGTAAAAAAATACGGGTAACAATGAAAAAAAGAAGAAAAAAAGTACGCACATATGTAGACACCTAATTTGTGTCTCCCCTTTGGGATGATGACGATACTATTATCCTTTTTAGGCGATTGGAGTAACTCTAGGCGGAAATCCCAATTGCTAAGAATACCTCAAAAATCCAAAGTCCAAAATCCAATCCCCGAGACCGTTCCCCTCCCGGAACTTGTTACAAAATACAACTTCCAAAATCCGATTTCAAAATCCAAGTTCAATCTCAATCAGTGGACCATCCCATTGGTCTTACTAGGCCTTTTCCACTCAAAATCATATAAGGCAAGTCAAATTCGGGCGCCGACCCACAAAACCGAGCATGGCGGGCCCCGTCCCGTAAAACCGGAATTCAAAAACCCGAGAAAGGCTTGTTTTCAGACGCAAATTCAAGTCTTAACCTCCAAGCAAACACTACACGCCAAACATCGTACTATTCGTACGAAGGTACACCCATACAAGACAAATCAAGGACGGCATCTTTCCGTCCTTTTTTGCGGCATTCGAGCCACCTCAGCAGCGCGCAGCGCTGGCCTTGCGCCAGGCCCTGGCGTGTGCTGGCGTTTTGCACCATTCCCTCCTATAAATACCCCTCATTTCCATCGAAAAAGGGGGAGCACAACACATACAACGTCGTAATATCGACATTACTCCTCAAAATACAAACTTCAAAACTCCTCAATAACACATACAAATTTCCAAAATTCAAAAGCAATTGGGAGCTCGTGCCTAAGCCTAACTAGGTAAATCCAAATTCCATTTCAATTAATCATGCTATTTTGATTTCAAATGATTAGCAAGTTGGTGTTTTTTGCCATAAAAAACACCACTTGCAACAATCATACATGCTTTTTCAAAAATACAAACTTTTTCAAAATACAAAATACAAACTTTCAAGATTCAAGGATGTTCAAAGTTGCTTGCATTAATCTCTTTGAACTAGAATCACCTTCAAGCATGGAGTAATCAAAGATGACACCTTTTCAGCATTTAAAGGTTTAATCTTTTGAGATTCAAGACTCCATTTTTCAATATACAAGTTCAAGTCTTCAAATTTCAATATACAAGTTCAAGTTTTCAAATTTCAATCATTTCAAGTTCAAGTTTCAATCTTTTCAAGTTCAAACCTTTCAATATTTAAGCTTTCAATTTCAAGTTCAATATGCAAAATCTAGGACATTTGGGTTGAGCAACCTCTCCGAAGTTGAGATTTTTGGCTTTGAATTCGTGTCGGGCGCACTTATTTTTAAGGAGCCGCTTGGCGTTCGAATCTCATGTGCCCAAGTACAAGTTTCAATTATGCACCTTTCAATATCGCAATTTCAATATCGCACCTTTCAATATCGCACTTTCAATATCGCACTTTCAATACCGCAATTTCAATACCGCAATTTCAATACCGCAATTTCAATTTCGCACTTTCAATTCCGCACCTTTACTTGCCTAGTCCATTTCTAGGCAATGTGGACCTACTCCCTAGTCCTTTTCTAGGGGGTCTTGTATTTACTAATTCCGCACTTTATTTAGTGTTGTGATGTTGCTTTATGTGCTTTATCGCTTTCATCACCAACATGCTAAATACAACAAAATACAAAGGTTACATCACGCTTAACGAAGATATTTTTGGACAAACCGGCCTTAGGTTCTTTAAATCAATCTTTAAAGCAAAGTGACCACCGTACAATTAGAAATTCTATTTTGCTCTAATTTTCAAACCCACATAGTCTAATCTTAGGGTTTATTTTCGAAACAATGTTGTGCCAACGTACTTGAATATTTCTAAAGCTCGCCGAATAAGCATTTTCGTTCCCGAGCCCGGATCTCACCCATCCGTTTCAAGGATTCAAGGCCTTATCCAAAAATAGAGTCATTTTGCGGTCTTTCCAAACGGGACCTAAAATAAAGTTTGGTGGCGACTCCTTCGAGGTGCAAAAACAAAGTTCAAACGGTTCTCTAAACGAACTGCCGCGTGCCAACCCCCCTTGTAGGAAACGGGGAAAAAAAAAACCCCTACAATTCTGGCGACTCCCCTGGGGACTTTTCTAATTTCAATTTCGAAATGAGAGCAGATTTCGAGCAACCAGCCACTGATCTGCCGAAGTATTGGATGCCAGCATTGGCGCCAGGCGTAGCCCCTGCGCCCAACGCCACTGCCTGCATCCAGGACAGTGGCTCACAGTGGCTTGTGTTAGGTTATGATACATATGATATTACATAAATCATGCGGAAACAACCATTAACCCAGGAATACATATTATTTACACATAATCATATAGCATAATTTAGATGCATACTCTTTGTTGCGTGCCCTCCCTACCTGCGCCCGAACCGAGCAAGAACGAGTCTTTAGGACTCCAAGTGTCGTCCCTCCGTAGATAGTCCACAGCACGTCCGGATCCGCCTTAAGATTGACCAACTAGAATCGCCCTTAAGGTACTAGAATTTTCGGCACTTTTGAGCAAGATGTGTGACTGAATTTTTCTCTCAAAAACTCACTTTGAATACTTGAAAAATCGTTATAAATTGTGAACCCAGGCCACATATTTATAGGGGTATGGAAAGAGAATTGGAATCCTATTAGGATACGAATTAATTAAACTTAGAATCCTACAAGAACTCTAATTAATTAATTTATCAAATAGAATTAGGAATTTAATCATTAACCGAACTCTGCACGTTTTAGGAATCGTGCATGAACACAAACTCACACACACACACACGGCAGCCACGATGGGCCGCCCATGCGCGTGCGTGCGAGCAGCAGCCCACGCAGCGAGGCCCACGCAGCCGCGGCCTTGGCGCGCGCTGGGCCTGCCTTGCGGTAGGCCTGGGCGCTGCCTTGGCTGGGCTTGTGGCGCGCGTTTGGCTTGCTGGGCGATGGCCTGGCTTCGAGCTGGGCCCTCGTCCGGCAGGCCTCGTCCGATGCTTATTCGTACGATACGCTTCCGATTAAATTTCCGATTCCGGAATTCATTTCCGATACGAACAATATTTAACATTTCCGATTCCGGAATTAATTTCCGTTTCGAACAAATATTTAATATTTCCGTTACCGGAATTATTTTCCGATTCCGATAATATTTCCGATTCTGACAATATTTCCGTTTCCGGCAATATTTCCGATTCTGGCAATATTTCCATTTCCGATAATATTTTCCGATACGTACCATGTTTCCGTTTCCGGCAACATCTACGACTTGGATAATATTTATATTTCCGATACGATCCATATTTCCGTTTCCGGCAATATCATCGTTTCCGGAGTATTCATTTCTTGCCTGTGACGATCTCAGCTCCCACTGAAACCAAGATCCGTCGATTCCGAATATTCATAGATGGAGTATTTAATGCCATTAAATACTTGATCCGTTTACGTACTATTTGTGTGACCCTACGGGTTCAGTCAAGAGTAAGCTGTGGATTAATATCATTAATTCCACTTGAACTGAAGCGGCCTCTAGCTAGGCATTCAGCTCACTTGATCTCACTGAATTATTAACTTGTTAATTAATACTGAACCGCATTTATTAGACTTATCATAGAATGCATACTTGGACCAAGGGCATTATTTCCTTCAGTCTCCCACTTGTCCTTAGGGACAAGTGTGCATTTCCTAATTCCTTTGTCGCTCGATGCTTGCTCTTGAACATAAGGTAAGAGTTGTCATCCTTATTATGTCCAGAGGTGTTCCTCGGTTTCAGAGTTCAACTGATCAAATAAACAGATAATCATAGCCTATGATTCATCCGAGCACGGCCATGCATTTCACAGTTTCTAGCTCTCCGAGTGGCCATGTACAACTTTTAAGCATCTCATCCCGATTTATGGGAGGACAATCCCAATCTTGCGATCTTGAGATTAGACTTCGTTTGATAGGTGATTACCTGAGCGTTGCCTTTATAGCCTCCTTTTACGGTGCGACGGTTGGTCAACGTCAAAGAAACCAGTTCTCAAACAAGTAATCTCAAATCACTCAGGTATTGAGGATTTAGTGTCTAATAATTTAATGAAATTTACTTATGACAGATTTTCATCTCTTACAATAAAGTTTCATAGGTCTTGTCCGATACTAATCTTCCCAAAGTAAGTACCTATGCAAATGATTATGACATTGCCATGTCCACATAGTTCAAGAAACAGAACTACTAGTCATCTTGCATTCTAATCGTCTAACGTTTTCTATGCGTCCAATTTTATAGAAAACTCCGATTAGGGACCATTTTCAACCTTTGACATTCAAGTTCACTTGATAGACATTTCTTAGTCACAGGACTGGTCCTGACAGTCTATCTTGAATATATCGTCAAATTGAAGGGACTCATCATTTAATAAACCACAAATTAAATGGAAAAATGAATTCTTTTCATTTATTGTGAATGATTAACCAATAATGTTTTACAAAGATTTAAACTCTAAAACTTTAAAACATTAAATAGAGACATCAAAGCCATTCTCCAATATGCTTGATTCCCATAGCTGCAGTGTGCGAGTTGTGCTTCGCTTGCGGCAGAGGTTTAGTTAATGGATCTGATATGTTGTCATCAGTTCCAATCTTGCTTATCTCGACTTCTCTTCTTTCAACGAACTCTCGTAGAAGGTGAAATCTACGAAGTACATGCTTGACTCTCTGGTGGTGTCTAGGCTCTTTTGCCCGTGCAATAGCTCCGTTATTGTCACAATACAGGGCTATTGGTCCTTTAATGGAGGGGACTACACCAAGTTCACCTATGAACTTCCTTAGCCATATAGCTTCCTTTTCTGCTTCATGTGCAACAATGTACTCCGCTTCAGTTGTAGAATCCGCAATGGTGCTTTGCTTAGCACTTTTCCAGCTTACTGCTCCTCCGTTGAGGCAGAAGACAAACCCAGACTGTGATCTGAAATCATCTTTGTCGGTTTGGAAACTTGCGTCCGTATAGCCTTTAACAATTAATTCATCATCTCCACCATAGACCAGGAAGTCATCTTTGTGCCTTTTTAGGTACTTCAGAATGTTCTTGGCAGCAGTCCAATGCGCCTCTCCTGGGTCTGACTGGTATCTGCTCGTAGCACTGAGTGCGTACGCAACATCCGGGCGTGTACATATCATAGCATACATTATTGAACCAATCAATGATGCATATGGAATCCCATTCATTCGTCTACGCTCATCAAGTGTTTTTGGGCACTGAGTCTTGCTTAGAGTCATTCCATGAGACATGGGTAGGTAGCCTCGCTTGGAGTCCGCCATCTTGAACCTATCAAGCACCTTATTGATATAAGTGCTTTGACTAAGTCCAATCATCCTTTTAGATCTATCTCTGTAAATCTTGATGCCCAATATGTACTGTGCTTCTCCTAGATCCTTCATCGAAAAACATTTCCCAAACCAAATCTTGACAGAGTTCAACATAGGAATGTCATTTCCGATAAGTAATATGTCGTCGACATATAATACTAGGAAAGAAATTTTGCTCCCACTGACCTTCTTGTATAAACAAGATTCGTCTGCGTTCTTGATGAAACCAAAGTCACTGACTGTTTCATCAAAACGTATATTCCAGCTCCTGGATGCCTGCTTCAATCCGTAGATTGACTTCTTTAGCTTGCATACCTTTTTAGCATTCTTTGGATCCTCAAAACCTTCAGGCTGTGTCATAAACACAGTTTCTGTTAAAACGCCGTTTAAGAAAGCAGTTTTGACATCCATCTGCCATATTTCGTAATCGTAATATGCAGCGATTGCTAACATTATCCGAATAGACTTTAGCATTGCAACTGGTGAAAAAGTTTCATCGTAATCCACACCGTGGACTTGCCTGTAACCTTTTGCAACCAATCTAGCTTTGAAAACTTCAAGTTTCCCATCCTTGTCCTTTTTCAGTTTGAAAACCCATTTGCTTCCAATGGCTTGATAGCCATCTGGCAAATCGACCAAATCCCATACTTGGTTTTCAGACATGGAGTCTAATTCAGATTGCATGGCTTCTTGCCATTGCTTGGAGCTAGGGCTCGTCATAGCTTGTTTGTAAGTCGCAGGTTCATCACTTTCAAGTAATAGAACGTCATAGCTCTCGTTCGTCAAAATACCTAAGTACCTTTCCGGTTGAGATCTATATCTTTGCGATCTACGCGGGGTAACATTTCTAGATTAACCATGATTCTCACCAGATTCTTCTAAAGATCTCTGAGTTTCATCCTGAATGTCATCTTGAGCATTCTCTAGAGTTTGTTGTTCGACTCGAATTTCTTCGAGGTCTACTTTTCTCCCACTTGTCATTTTGGAAATGTGATCTTTCTCCAAAAAGACACCATCTCGAGCAACAAACACCTTGTTCTCAGATGTATTGTAGAAGTAATACCCCTTTGTTTCCTTTGGATAGCCCACAAGGATACATTTGTCAGATTTTGGATGAAGTTTGTCTGAAATTAATCGTTTGACGTATACTTCACATCCCCAAATCTTAAGAAAAGACACATTTGGAGGCTTTCCAAACCATAATTCGTATGGAGTCTTTTCGACAGCTTTAGACGGAGCTCTATTTATAGTGAGTGCAGCTGTATTTAGTGCATGTCCCCAAAATTCTAATGGAAGTTCGGCCTGACCCATCATTGACCTGACCATGTCTAGCAAGGTTCTGTTCCTCCGTTCCGACACACCATTCCATTGTGGTGTTCCAGGAGGAGTCAATTCTGATAGAATTCCACATTCTTTCAGATGGTCATCAAATTCATAGCTCAGATATTCACCGCCTCTATCAGACCGCAGTGCCTTAATCTTCTTGCCTAATTGATTCTCTACTTCACTCTGAAATTCCTTGAATTTGTCAAAGGATTCAGACTTATGCTTCATTAGGTAGACCTAACCATACCTACTGAAGTCATCAGTGAAAGTGATAAAGTAGCTGAAACCACCTCTAGCATTTGTACTCATTGGTCCACATACATCTGTATGGATTAAACCCAATAGTTCATTTGCTCTTTCTCCAACTTTAGAGAAAGGTTGCTTTGTCATTTTGCCAAGTAAACATGATTCGCATTTACCATAATCCTCTAAGTCAAATGGTTCTAGAATTCCTTCCTTTTGAAGTCTTTCTAAGCGTTTCAAGTTTATATGGCCTAATCGACAATGCCACAGATAGGTGAGATCTGAATCATCCTTTTTGGCCTTTTTGGTATTTATGTTATATACTTGTTTGTCGTGATCTAATAAATAAAGTCCATTGACTAATCTAGCAGATCCATAAAACATCTCTTTAAAATAAAACGAACAACTATTGTCTTTTATTAAAAAGGAAAATCCCTTAGCATCTAAGCAAGAAACTGAAATGATGTTTTTAGTAAGACTTGGAACATGGAAACATTCTTCCAGTTCCAAAACTAGCCCGGAGGGCAACGACAAATAGTAAGTTCCTACGGCTAATGCAGCAATCCGTGCTCCATTTCCCACTCGTAGGTCGACTTCACCCTTGCTTAACTTTCTACTTCTTCTTAGTCCCTGTGGATTGGAACATAAGTGTGAGCCACAACCTGTATCTAATACCCAAGAATTTGAATTAGCAAGTATACAGTCTATAACGAAAATACCTGAAGATGGAACGACTGTTCCGTTCTTCTGATCTTCCTTTAGCTTTGGACATTCTCTTTTGTAATGGCCTATTCCATCACAATAAAGACAGCTTGATGAGGACTTGTCCTTCTTTGATTTAGCATTGCCCTTGGACTTTCCACCTTTCTTGAATGGTCTCTTTCTAGCCTTGAGTAAATCTTTGGCTTCACAGTCCAGTATTATTTCAGCCTTTCTGACAAGGTGAACAAATTCTGCAACTGTTTCTTCTCTTGGTTCACTTAGGTATAGTTGCTTGAAGCGACCAAACCCACTGTGTAGTGAATTGAGCAAGACAGAGACTGCCATCCTTTCGCTTATTGGTGTTCCTAGTAGACTTAGGCGATCAAAGTATGAACACATAAGATCCACATGGAACCTCAGTGGGACGCCTACCCTCTGTTTAGTGCGAAGGAGCTGAACATGTGTTTCTTGGACCTCCATCCTATAACACCTGTTGGGAGAACTAACCTTTAGACCAGACATTGATTCAATCAACTCATGGACGTTTAGGTCCCTGTCCTCCGTACTTCCACGACAGATATCCCTCAGATTCTTGATGAGCGTAAAAGGTTCATAGGCTACAAACCTTTTAGCCCAATCATCAGGGATATTGTTCAGCATGAGACTCATAACCTTTTTGAGATCCGCATCCCAGGCGTAAAATCTCTCAGGGGTCATGTCTCTGGCATAGTAGCTTGGCATGGGATGTGACAGTACATACTCAAGTCCATTGAGTTTGACTATTTCAACTAGCTTAGCTTCCCATTCAAGAAAATTTGTCAGGTTCAGCTTGACCATAAGCTCAGAACCCATGATGATGTTTTGATTGTTGTTTGCCATATTAAAACTACAATTGAAAAGAATAAACAAATAAATAACCATTCACAGTTTCTCTTAATAAACTTAAATTCTAGCATACATGCATAATTCAATGTTTATCAAGCATTTTATTCAAGTTATGTGTTCCGGCAGGTGTGAATAAAATGATTCCAAGATCCTAAAATCATTGAAGAACTAAGCACAGTTTGTCGACTTAATCCTAGAACATCTTAGGTAAGCAAAAGCCTTTTGCTAATAGTCTAGAAACTATTCTTGGTTGATAGGTACGTCTAAGAACTTATTAGGTAAACCTATCGATTTTGCCACGACATAAAAGGACTCCTTACTTATATCGTTGAGTTTCACCAAAACTAACATGTACTCACAATTGTTTGTGTACCTTGCCCCTTTAGGACCAATAAGTAACACCTCGCTGAGCGAAAACTATTACTAGATTGATGTAAAGGATATCCAAGCAAGTGTATATTTTGGCATGGCACCTTTTAACTCAATTTTTAAGTTTGGAACTTAAGGCTCTTACTATGTTGGTTAGATTTTAAGTGAACTAAAATCCTTAATCATGCAACATAATCAAGCTTTTGATCTCATGCATTTTAAGACATATTTAAAAACAATAAATAACTTAAAACATGCATAAGATTAAATGTGATCTAGTATGGCCCGACTTCATCTTGAAGCTTTGACTTCAAAGTCCGTCTTGAAAATCTCCGTGGGAGGCACCATTTTCTTCAAATAGGATAAGCTATAACTAATTACAACTATTTGATGGTTCGCAGACCATATTTGAATTGAAAAATAACTTTGGTACTTTAGACCAATTACATTCAAATTAATGGTACGCAGGCCATATTTTCTATCCTATTTGGGCCATACTAGTCACTTCATAACCTGCAAAACTGTACATATACAACATATATACCATTCACCCATTCATTATCATGAATGGCCCACATAGCTGGTTAGTAAAACACATTATGCATCACGTAAACATTTGCAGCAATTAATCAAGGGCACCAATAATCTACCAATTATTCAGTCCTTATTAACTCTAATCAAGTTGTTTTAACCTTAAGGATTTGTATACCTAATCAAGAGTTTATGACTAAAAAAGCGCTCCCACTTAAACCAATAAATTTATATGCTTTACTAATTTTAAACATAAAAATGTATTTCTAGTCTAACCGGAAACATACAAATTTAATTAAAATTTAAAGCTCATATAAATTTATAATTGAATCCAAAAAGTTTAATTTAATTTCAGTCGTTATTTAAATTAATTCATGATTTTAATTTTAGTAAAATAATTAGAATAAATAAAATTTATTATAATTACAATATTCAAAATTAAAATCCAAGAAAATAATTTAAATTATTAATTTTAAAATTAATTAAAATTACGTGAACTGAAATTTTCAAATTAAACATTCAAAACGATCTAATCGTAACGCAAACACCCTACGCATTGCACGCCCATGGGCCGCACGCACACAGCCATTGCTGGCCATGTGCGCGCAGCCCATGCGCTCGTCGCATAGCTGCTGCATCTCCCATCGCAAGCCATCGCACGCTGTGGTGCTCGCTGCGCGCGCGTCAGCGCTCGTCGCACGCGAGCCATCGCTCCGATTGCGCGCTCGCCAGCGCTCGCTGTGCGCGCTCCATAGCTCGCTGTGCGCGCGAGCCATTGCTCGCTTTGCGCGCGAGCCATCGCTCGCTGTGCGCACGAGCAACGCTGGGCGCAGCGCTCGTGGCACGCGAGCTTGCGCTCGCTGCGCGCGAGGCTGCGCGCTCTTGCGCGAGGCAGTGCGCGTTGTGGCGCAGCTCGCTTGCTGCCCACACGCGACTGCCTTGGCTTGCCTTTCGCCCATGCCCATTTGTTCATAGCTCGTGGCCCACGACACAAGGCAGGGCTGCTGCCTTGTGCTCGTGCACCATGCCTTGCTCATTGCATTGGTGCCGCACGGGCGACGAGCTCCCTTGCTCGTCGTCGCATGTCCGCACTATACAACACCCCTTAAGGGTAACACGAAGCGTCCATTGCTTTGTGCGTGCAAGTTATATGAACGAATCGCATAAAAATTTAAAATTTATATTTAAAATTAATGACAAATTAATAAATAATATTAATTTCATAATTTTAGGGCGAAAAAATCGAAAATTTATTATTCAATTGATTTCCGATTGTTATGGATTCAAGTCTAGGTCATAAAAATTTAAAATTTATCATAAATTTACAATTTTTATGGTGGTTTTTAATCATAGGTTTCTAATTAAATTATAATTAATTATGAAAATCAAATTAATTCTAAATTATTCTAATTTTCAACAAATTAATCATAATTACAAATTAGATTGCATAATTAACAAGGCTAGGCATTCAAACTTGTTAAACATATACAGTAGGTCAATCAAAAATTCAAGATTTATCAACAAGAATCGCAAATATTTAATTTAACATCTTAAATTTACGAAATTTTGCATTCGAAAAACTAAAACCTTCGAAAAGTCATAGTTAGGCTTCGAATTTGAGAATTCTGGGTTCGGCGAAAAACACTATTTTTGTCAAAATTTTAGAATGCCTTTTACATGCGGAATTGACACAAAAATCACTCGATTTGGATGAGTAACGAAGAAACTGCCGAAAAACTGCGTACGTATAATTAAATAAACGCAATTTGCAATTAATTAACAATTACGAAAATTAATCACCCCTTTTAATTCTTGCAAATTTGTAATATTTAACCATGTTCATGCAAATTAGATTATGAAAATAATAAGGGGCTTCTGATACCACTGTTAGGTTATGATACATATGATATTACATAAATCATACGGAAACAACCATTAACCCAGGAATACATATTATTTACACATAATCATATAGCATAATTTAGATGCATACTCTTTGTTGCGTGCCCTCCCTAGCTGCGCCCGAACCGAGCAAGAACAAGTCTTTAGGACTCCAAGTGTCGTCCCTCCGTAGATAGTCCACAGCACGTCCGGATCCGCCTTAAGATTGACCAACTAGAATCGCCCTTAAGGTACTAGAATTTTCGGCACTTTTGAGCAAGATGTGTGACTGAATTTTTCTCTCAAAAACTCACTTTGAATACTTGAAAACTCGTTATAAATTGTGAACCCAGGCCACATATTTATAGGGGTATGGAAAGAGAATTGGAATCCTATTAGGATACGAATTAATTAAACTTAGAATCCTACAAGAACTCTAATTAATTAATTTATCAAATAGAATTAGGAATTTAATCATTAACCGAACTCTGCACGTTTTAGGAATCGTGCATGAACACAAACTCACTCACACACACACGGCAGCCACGATGGGCCGCCCATGCGCGTGCGTGCGAGCAGCAGCCCACGCAGCCGCGGCCTTGGCGCGCGCTGGGCCTGTCTTGCGGTAGGCCTGGGCGCTGCCTTGGCTGGGCTTGTGGCGCGCGTTTGGCTTGCTGGGCGATGGCCTGGCTTCGAGCTGGGCCCTCGTCCGGCAGGCCTCGTCCGATGCTTATTCGTACGATACGCTTCCGATTAAATTTCCGATTCCGGAATTCATTTCCGATACGAACAATATTTAACATTTCCGATTCCGGAATTAATTTCCGTTTCGAACAAATATTTAATATTTCCGTTTCCGGAATTATTTTCCGATTCCGATAATATTTCCGATTCTGACAATATTTCCGTTTCCGGCAATATTTCCGATTCTGGCAATATTTCCATTTCCGATAATATTTTCCGATACGTACCATGTTTCCGTTTCCGGCAACATCTACGACTTGGATAATATTTATATTTCCAATACGATCCATATTTCCGTTTCCGGCAATATCATCGTTTCCGGAGTATTCATTTCTTGCCTGTGACGATCTCAGCTCCCACTGAAACCAAGATCCGTCGATTCCGAATATTCATAGATGGAGTATTTAATGCCATTAAATACTTGATCCGTTTACGTACTATTTGTGTGACCCTACGGGTTCAGTCAAGAGTAAGCTGTGGATTAATATCATTAATTCCACTTGAACTGAAGCGGCCTCTAGCTAGGCATTCAGCTCACTTGATCTCACTGAATTATTAACTTGTTAATTAATACTGAACTGCATTTATAAGACTTATCATAGAATGCATACTTGGACCAAGGGCATTATTTCCTTCAGCTTGTCGCTCACTTTTGCTCAACTTTTCGTGTTGGGAGCTAGTCTGTTTTTGCATCTGGAAGGACGCTCCTAAGCCTCGTGAACGAGTGCCGAAAAACGGGCTTTACAAATACAAATTCAAGTACGATTTCAATTTCAATTTCTAGGCATTTCATGCATTTTCGAAAACCATATTGTGCAAAATGAATATCTACCTTTTCCCAAACGGATGTGTTCTACATTCGGGCTAGCCCCGGGAGCAACGAAATGGTGCTTCATACGGTTCCCGACCAAAGTGTGTGACCATTTCCGCGCCTACCGAAACTTGCCATTTGCTTGACATTCCCGATGTCAAGTATGGAGGCCGTCTGCCGACACACACTTCCCTTAGGCGGATGTGAATGCTTGTCGCCGGATCCGTCTCTTAGCCGAGTACCTTTTTGACACCCAAAACCGACCACTTGCATCATATAAAAATTTAGACCGACCTTAGGTTGAGAACTTTGCATGTCGCATTCATATTCATGATTAGTGTGACAACGTGCTACTTGTGCATTGTGTGGGTGTCTTTGGACGCGTGAATGGCTAACCTCGAGTTCTAGCTTGCCAAAACCAATTAGCCTCCAACTAGGAAACCAAACCCCTAGGAGCATCTCCAAACCTCATGCATCTAAATCGCCGATTTTAGGGTCTTTAGGAGTGTCACTCCATTTGATTCAAAACCCTTAAACACGCCTCACGCACAAATGCCAAATTCAAGTTCAATCCAACGGCGTCATAATGCCGGATCCTCAAGTCCAAATTCCAAGCTACAATTTCAAAATCAATCCAACGGCGTCATAATGCCGGATTTTCAAGTCCAAGCTACAAATTCAAAATTCAATCCAACGGCGTCATAATGCCGAATTTTCTATTTCGAATTCCAACTTTCAAGTTCAAAATTCAATCCAAAGGCGTCATAATTTTCGAGTCAAAATTCCAAGTTCAAAATGCGAACCAACGACGTCATAATGCCGGATTTTCTAGTCCAAATTCCGAGTTTCAAAGTTCAATCCAAATTTTCTAGTCCAAAACCTCAAATTTCGAGTCCAAATCCAACGGCGTCATAATGCCGGATTTTCCAAACTAAGCTTCGATTTTCATGTCAAATTCAACCCAACGGCGTAATAATGCCGGATTTCCTAGTCTTCAAGCTTCAAGTTCAAATTCAAACTTTCTAGTCCAAAACTTCAATTTTCAAATACAACCCAACGGCGCCATAATGCCGGATTTTCTAGTCCAAATTTCGAGTTTCAAGTTCCAAGTTAAGACTCAATCCAACGGCGCCTTATTGCCGGATTTTCTAGTCCAAATTTCAAGCTTCAAACTTCAAAGTCGAAAACCACAAATCCAACGGCGTCATGCCGGATTTCCTATTTCAAACATTCAAGTCTTCAAGCATCAAAGTCAAGTTGCCAATTCCAAGTCTCAAAACCTCAAAGTTCAAATGCCAAAGTTCATGACCGGCGTAATGCCAACTTTTCAACTCCAACTTTCAAACCTCAAATTCCATGTCAATCTTTTGAATTTCAAGTCCTATGCTCAAAACTTCAAATTCCAAATACATGTCGTCGTAATGCCGATTTTCCATTCCGTATTTCAAACCTCAAGCTCAAAGTTCAAAAATTCCAAACCTTCAAATCTCAAATCCTACAATCCAAGTCCACGGCGGCATAATGTTGGACTTTCAAGTTTCCAAAATCAACGTCTCAAATCCACGGCGACATAATGCCGGATTTTCCAAATACGAAGCTTCATGTTCTACATGCAAAATGCGTCCTTTTTCATTTCAAAATTCAAACTTCGAGTCAAACTCAAATTCTGATGGGTTGAAATTCCCTTCAAATACTCCAATTCCAATGGGTTGAGATTCCCCTAAAATATTGACGGGTTGAAAATCCCCTGAAATAATACAAATTCCAATGGGTTAAAATTCCCTTCAAATACTCCAATTCCAATGGGTTGAGATTCCTCTAAAACATTGACGGGTTGAAAATCCCCTGAAATAATACAAATTCCAATGGGTTGAAATTCCCTTCAAATACTCCAATTCCAATGGGTTGAAATTCCCCTAAAATATTGACGGGTTGAAAATCCCCTAAAATAATACAAACCCCATTCCAAATATTTCCATTCGGGTTGAAAATCCCCAGAAATAATACAAGTCCAATTGTTCAATCGGGTTGAAAATCCCCAGAAATAATACAAGTCCAATTATTCAATCGGGTTGAAAATCCCCAGAAATAATACATGTCCAATTGTTCAATCGGGTTGAAAATCCCCAGAAATAATACAAGTTCAAGATTCCATCTACGGGTTGAAAATCCCCTGAAATAATACAAATTCTAATGGGTTGAAATTCCCTTCAAATATTCCAAGTCCAATGGGTTGAAACTCCCCTAAAATATTGACGGGTTGAAATTCCCTTTAAATAATACAAAATCAATTCTCTTTCAATCGGGTTGAAATTCCCTTCAAATATTCCAAGTCCAATGGGTCGAAATTCCCTTGAAAAATTCAATTTCCTAGTACAAGTCCAATTTCCAAATCCTAGAGCGGGTTGAGATCCCCTTCAAATAAGTCCAATTTCCCATAGGTCGAAATATTCCTTTTCGATTTCCCAAATTCTAGTACAAAGAGTCAACTTTCACAAAAGAATGAAGGCTCCTCTCAAACATTTCCAACGGGTTGCAAATCCCGAATACAAGTACAAAATCCAAATCCCGAATCTTCGGAGTGGCACTTAGAGTCAAGTCTAGGTCTCATTCATTGCATGCATATCATATCATGTGTCGGGAAGTCCAACTTCTAAAATTGTCTGGTGTGTCCTAACTAGGAGTCCAAAGATCCTATGGGTTCGCCGAAGAGGAGAAAGGTTGAAAAGAAATCCATCATCCCTAGCTTCCCTCATAGCCGGCATCGAACGAGCAGCCAGTTCATCTCCTACAAATCAAGCTTCAAGTCCCTTTCAAGAATCAATTCAAATGGCAAAATGTTCAAGATTACTGTGGGCGAAGGATTTATGATGAGCGAGTCCGAGTCAGTGGATGAGTCTGGATCTGAGTCTAGTTACGAGTCTAAGAGTCTAGGGCTAGATTCTTGCATCAATAAAGTGCCTCTAAAGGCCGAGCTACAAGTCAAAACAGTCGATGTAATGATTGCTGATTTCAATAACACTTCAATTTCTACTTACTCTTCGAGTCCTAATTCAAAATCAAATCCTAATCCACACAACTTTGCTTCACAAGAAACTGGCGTTGAATTTCTAAAAGCTATCGAAAATCATGAAAACAGGACGCCCATAATTGAGGAAACACAAAAAATCAACCTTTCTAACAGCAGTGATTCAAAACTAGTTCGGATTGGTTTAACTCTTTCTCCAGCAGAGCGGGACGATCTTATCAAGCTACTTTCAGAGTATGTAGACGTCTTCGCATGGTCCTATCATGATATGCCAGGGGTTGATCCAAGCATCGGTCAGCATACAATTCCCCTTATTCCAGGGTCAAAGCCCATCAAGCAGAAGCTCCGTCGCATGAAACCGGATGTTTCCCTCAAAATTCAAGAAGAGGTCTCCAAGCAGTTAGAGGCCGGGTTTATTCGAGAAGAAAAATATCCAGAATGGATCGCAAATGTCGTCCTAGTTCTAAAGAAAGACGGCAAAGTACGAATGTGTGTGGACTATAGGGATCTTAACAGGGCCAGCCCTAAAGACGGTTTTCCATTGCCTCACGTCGACATCCTGGTCGACAACACCGCAAATCATGCCTTATTCTCTTTTATGGACGGGTACGCAGGCTACAATCAGATTCCCATGGCAGAGGAAGATATGGAGAAAACAACCTTCATCACTCAGTGGGGTACATATTCCTATACAGTTATGCCGATCGGACTAAAGAACGCAGGAGCAACCTACCAAAGAACAGCAACAGCTATCATGAGCGATATGATTCACAGGGAAATCGAGGTATATGTCGACGACATGATTGTCAAATCCAAAGAACGGCACGAGCATACCTCAGTACTTCGAAAGTTTTTCAACAGGCTCAGACAATACAATATGAGGCTCAATCCTCAAAAGTGCGCATTCGGGGTAACGTCAGGCAAGTTGCTCGGATATGTTATCAGCTCTCGAGGCATAGAGGCTGACCCTTCAAAAATCAATGCAATTCTCGAGATGCAACCACCAACGAATGAAAAGGAAATTCGGGGTTTTCTCGGCAGACTGCAATATATCAGCAGGTTCATTTCAAGACTCACAATGATCTGTGAACCAGTATTCCGAAAGCTCCGAAAAAGCGAGCCCAAAATGTGGGATGACGATTGTCAGCATGCATTCGAAACAATCAAAAGCTACCTATTCCAACCCACCAGTACTAAAACCATCAATGCCAGGGATTCCCCTCAGGCTCTACCTCACAACAACATATTCAGCAGTGGGGGCTATGCTTGCTCAAGAATTGAAGGCAAGGAGAATGCCGTATACTACATAAGCAAAAAACTGATCGAGTACGAGACCAAATACACTCAGCTCGAGAAACTCAGCATCGCCTTGGTTTGGGCCATAAAGAAACTGCGGCACTACATGCTCTCCCATACAGTACTCAACGGATGGTTGGTCATGCTAGCAGAATTCGACCTCAAATACATTCCACATAAATCTATCAAGGGTTCAGCAGTCTCAGATTTCCTAGCCGACTGTCCTGTCGAGGCAGAAGAGGAAGATTACGACTTACCCGACGAGCAAATCTTAATGACCAATGATGACAGTTGGTCAATGCATTTTGATGGTGCCTCCAGTCAGAATGGATGTGGTGTTGGAGTAATTCTAGTAGCCCCAGACGGCACGCACATTCCTATATCAGCAAAAATGCAATTCAACGTCACAAACAATGCGGCAGAATATGAAGCATGTATCATGGGCCTGGAAGCCGCCTTAGCACTGGGCGTCCAGAAACTTTGAGTGTACGGGGATTCCTCCCTAATCATCAATCAAATTTCCGGCAAATGGAAAGTAAGGAGCGAGAGCCTGGCTCCATACCAGTCTTACCTTGAGGAGTTGTCCGAACAAATAGAAGAGCTCCGCTATACATACCGCCCGAGAGAGGAGAATCAGTTCGCCGATGCACTAGCAAAACTGGTCTCAATGATCAACATTCCAAGCGGCATGGCTGAAATGGGGCTTACAATCGAAACACGTCAAGAAGCAGCATATGTCCATGCTATTGACAACGTCGAGCAAGACGAAAATGAACCTTGGTTTACAGACATCCAAAGGTATCTACAAAGTTCGGAGTATCCCCCACACTTTTCAAGCAAGAATCGAAGGGCTCTACGGCTACTATCAGCCAATTTCGTCATAGAAGGCGGCGTTCTACACAAAAGGTCCCTTAACGGTCCTAACCTCTGATGTGTTGACAAGCACGAAGCTCAAAGAGTCATGGACAACATACATGCAGGAGTCTGTGGCACCCACATGAATGGGAAAATGCTAGCTCTCAAGATCATCAGGGCACGATGCTACTGGACTACCCTCGAACGGGATTGCTACTTCTTTGTCAAGAAATGTCCCACATGCCAAAAGTGTGCGAATCTGAAGCACATTCCTCCATCACTACTATACTCTCAATCATCACCGTGGCCATTCTCAGCCAGGGGTATCGACGTCATCGGCAAAGTCACTCCAACAGGCATCGGGGGTCATGAGTTCATACTGGTCGCCATCGACTATTTCACCAAATGGGTCGAGGCCATACTCTTTAGATGCATACTCTTTGTTGCGTGCCTTCCCTAGCTGCGCCCGAACCGAACAAGAACAAGTCTTTAGGGCTCCAAGTGTCGTCCCTCCGTAGATAGTCCACAGCACGTCTGGATCCGCCTTAAGATTGACCAACTAGAATTGCCCTTAAGGTACTCTGAATTTTTGGCACTTTATAGGCAATTGTATGACTGAATTTTGCTCTCAAAAACTCACTTTGAATACTTGAAATACTCGATATAAATATGTGACCCTAGGCACCTATTTATAGAGTTATGGAAAAGGATTTGGAATCCTATTAGGATACTAATTTATTTAATTATAATCCTACTAGGACTCTAATTAAATAAACTAAATCTTTTAGGATTAGATTTAATCATATGACGAATCCCGGTAGCTTTAGGATTCGAGTAGCACACAAACACACACGCACGCACAGCAGCCCACGAGGGGCGCCATGCGCGCGCGCGCAGCCCGCGTGCTCGCAGCCCACTGCCGCAAGCCCACACGCTGCCGTAGCCTTGGCGCGCGCTGGGCCTGCCTTGCGGTGGGCCTGGCGCAGCCTTGGCTGGTGCGTTTGTGGCGCGCTGGCTTGCTGGGCGATGGCCCGGCTTCGTGCTGGGCCTTCGTCTGGCAGGCCTCGTCCGATGCTAATTCGTACGATGCGCTTCCGATTAATTTCCCGATTCCGGAATTCATTTCCGATACGAACAATATTCAACATTTCCGATCCCGGAATCAATTTCCGTTTCGAACAAATATTTAATATTTCCGTTTCCGGAATTATTTTCCGATTCCGATAATATTTCCGATTCTGACAATATTTCCGTTTCCGGCAATATTTCCGATTCCGGCAATATTTCCATTTCCGATAATATTTTTCGATACGTACCATGTTTCCGTTTCCGGCAACATCTACGACTTGGATAATATTTATATTTCCGATACGATCCATATTTCCGTTTCCGGCAATATCATCGTTTCCGGAGTATTCATTTCTTGCCTGTGACGATCTCAGCTCCCACTGAAACCAAGATCCGTCGATTCCGAATATCCATAGATGTAGTATTTAATGCCATTAAATACTTGATCCGTTTACGTACTATTTGTGTGACCCTACGGGTTCAGTCAAGAGTAAGTTGTGGATTAATATCATTAATTCCACTTGAACTGAAGCGGCCTCTAGCTAGGCATTCAGCTCACTTGATCTCACTGAATTATTAACTTGTTAATTAATACTGAACCGCATTTATTAGACTTTACATTGAATGCATACTTGGACCAAGGGCATTATTTCCTCCAGTCTCCCACTTGTCCTTAGGGACAAGTGTGCATTTCCTAATTCCTTTGTCGCTCGATGCTTGCTCTTGAACATAAGGTAAGAGTTGTCATCCTTATTATGTCCAGAGGTGTTCCTCGGTTTCAGAGTTCAACTGATCAAATAAACAGATAATCATATCCTATGATTCATCCGAGCACGGCCACGCATTTCACAGTTTCTAGCTCTCCGAGTGGCCTTGTACAACTTTTAAGCATCTCATCCCGATTTATGGGAGGACAATCCCAATCTTGCGATCTTGAGATTAGACTTCGTTTGATAGGTGATTACCTGAGCGTTGCCTTTATAGCCTCCTTTTACGGTGCGACGGTTGGTCAACGTCAAAGCAACCAGTTCTCAAACAAGTAATCTAAAATCACTCAGGTATTGAGGATTTAGTGTCTAATAATTTTAATGAAATTTACTTATGACAGATTTTCATCTCTTACAGTAAAGTTTCATAGGTCTTGTCCGATACTAGTCTTCCCAAAGTAAGTATCTATGTAAATGTTTATGACATTGCCATGTCCACATAGTTCAAGAAACAGAACTACTAGTCATCTTGCATTCTAGTCGTCTAACGTTTTCTATGCGTCCAATTTTATAGAAAACTCCGACTAGGGACCATTTTCAACCTTTGACATTCAAGTTCACTTGATAGACATTTCTTAGTCACAGGACTGGTCCTGACAGTCTATCTTGAATATATCGTCAAATTGAAGGGACTCATCATTTAATAAACCACAAATTAAATGGAAAAATGAATTCTTTTCATTTATTGTGAATGATTAACTAATAATGTTTTACAAAGATTTAAACTCTAAAACTTTAAAACATTAAACAGGGTCATCAAAGCCATTCTCCAATATGCTTGATTCCCATAGCTGCAGTGTGCGAGTTGTGCTTCGCCTGCGGCAGAGGTTTAGTCAATGGATCTGATATGTTGTCATCAGTTCCAATCTTGTTTATCTCGACTTCTTTTCTTTCAACGAACTCTCGTAGAAGGTGAAATCTACGAAGTACATGCTTGACTCTCTGGTGGTGTCTAGGCTCCTTTGCCTGTGCAATAGCTCCGTTATTATCACAATACAGGGCTATTGGTCCTTTAATGGAGGGGACTACACCAAGTTCACCTATGAACTTCCTTAGCCATATAGCTTCCTTTGCTGCTTCATGTGCAGCAATGTACTCCGCTTCAGTTGTAGAATCCGCAATGGTGCTTTTCTTAGCACTTTTCCAGCTTACTGCTCCTCCGTTGAGGCAGAAGACAAACCCAGACTGTGATCTGAAATCATCTTTGTCGGTTTGGAAACTTGGGTCCGTATAGCCTTTAACAATTAATTCATCATCTCCACCATAGACCAGGAAGTCATCTTTTTGCCTTTTTAGGTACTTCAGAATATTCTTGGCAGCAGTCCAATGCGCCTCTCCTGGGTCTGACTGGTATCTGCTCGTAGCACTGAGTGCGTACGCAACATCCGGGCGTGTACATATCATAGCATACATTATTGAACCAATCAATGATGCATATGGAATCCCATTCATTCGTCTACGCTCATCAAGTGTTTTTGGTCACTGATTCTTGCTTAGAGTCATTCCATGAGACATGGGTAGGTAGCCTCGCTTGGAGTCCGCCATCTTGAACCTATCAAGCACCTTATTGATATAAGTGCTTTGACTAAGTCCAATCATCCTTTTAGATCTATCTCTGTAAATCTTGATGCCCAATATGTACTGTGCTTCTCCTAGATCTTTCATCGAAAAACATTTCCCAAGCCAAATCTTGACAGAGTTCAACATAGGAATGTCATTTCCGATAAGTAATATGTCGTCGACATATAATACTAGGAAAGCAATTTTGCTCCCACTGACCTTCTTGTATACACAAGATTCGTCTGCGTTCTTGATGAAACCAAAGTCACTGACTGCTTCATCAAAACGTATATTTCAGCTCCTGGATGCCTGCTTCAATCCGTAGATTGACTTCTTTAGCTTGCATACCTTTTTAGCATTCTTTGGATCCTCAAAACCTTCAGGCTGTGTCATAAACATAGTTTCTGTTAAAACGCCGTTTAAGAAAGCAGTTTTGACATCCATCTGCCATATTTCGTAATCGTAATATGCAGCGATTGCTAACATTATCCGAATAGATTTTAGCATTGCAACTGGTGAAAAGGTTTCATCGTAATCCACACCGTGGACTTGCCTGTAACCTTTTGCAACCAATCTAGCTTTGAAAACTTCAAGTTTCCCATCCTTGTCCTTTTTCAGTTTGAAAACCCATTTGCTTCCAATGGCTTGGTAGCCATCTGGCAAATCGACCAAATCCCATACTTGGTTTTCAGACATGGAGTCTAATTCAGATTGCATGGCTTCTTGCCATTGCTTGGAGCTAGGGCTCGTCATAGCTTGTTTGTAAGTCGCAGGTTCATCACTTTCAAGTAATAGAACGTCATAGCTCTCGTTCGTCAAAATACCTAAGTACCTTTCTGGTTGAGATCTATATCTTTGCGATCTACGCGGGGTAACATTTCTAGATTGACCATGATTCTCACCAGATTCTTCTAAAGATCTCTGAGTTTTATCCTGAATGTCATCTTGAGCATTCTCTAGAGTTTATTGTTCGACTTGAATTTCTTCGAGGTCTACTTTTCTCCCACTTGTCATTTTGGAAATGTGATCTTTCTCCAAAAAGACACCATCTCGAGCAACAAACACCTTGTTCTCAGATGTATTGTAGAAGTAATACCCCTTTGTTTCCTTTGGATAGCCCACAAGGATACATTTGTCAAATTTTGGATGAAGTTTGTCTGAAATCAATCGTTTGACGTATACTTCACATCCCCAAATCTTCAGAAAAGACACATTTGGAGGCTTTCCAAACCATAATTCATATGGAGTCTTTTCGACAGCTTTAGACGGAGCTCTATTTATAGTGAGTGCAGCTGTATTTAGTGCATGTCCCCAAAATTCTAATGGAAGTTTGGCCTGACCCATCATTGACCTGACCATGTCTAGCAAGGTTCTGTTCCTCCGTTCCGACACACCGTTCCATTGTGGTGTTCCAGGAGGAGTCAATTCTGATAGAATTCCACATTCTTTCAGATGGTCATCAAATTCATAGCTCAGATATTCACCGCCTCTATCAGACCGCAGTGCCTTAATCTTCTTGCCTAATTGATTCTCTACTTCACTCTGAAATTCCTTGAATTTGTCAAAGGATTCAGACTTATGCTTCATTAGGTAGACATAACCATATCTACTGAAGTCATCAGTGAATGATAAAGTAGCTGAAACCACCTCTAGCATTTGTACTCATTGGTCCACATACATCTGTATGGATTAAACCCAATAGTTCATTTGCTCTTTCTCCAACTTTAGAGAAAGGTTGCTTTGTCATTTTGCCAAGTAAACATGATTCGCATTTACCATAATCCTCTAAGTCAAATGGTTCTAGAATTCCTTCCTTTTGAAGTCTTTCTAAGCGTTTCAAGTTTATATGGCCTAATCGACAATCACTACTACAAAAAAGGGCAAAGAGACCCTTCCAAAATGGCTTAAGAGATCTCCTTTCAAGGGGTCTCTATCTCACAGGTCTCTTTGATAAAGAGACCCCCTCATCGAGAGGGGGTCTGTTTGTTAAAATCTAGAGACCCCCCACGTAAGAAAGAGGGTCTCTTATGTAAAAGATGGTGAAAGTAATTTAGAAGGGAAAGAGACCCCTTATTAGAGATGTGAGATCTGTTTTTTAAATTTTTCAGACCACATAAGTAGGATAGGAGGTCTCTTTGAATATTTTTATTTTTGTTTATTAAAGCAGTTAAGACCTCATATATAGATAGGGGGTCTCTTTGTTATTTTTATTAATTTTTTTTTTCAAACTAAGACCTAATATCTTAGATATGGGTCTCTTTGAATTTTTTATTATTATAACTAGAGAGCCTTTATTACACCTGACGGGTCTATTTGCAACCCTTTTTTTTTAAAAAAAAAACAAAAAAAACGATAATAGCAGAATAATACCGCTGGTCGATCAGCGATATATTCAGAACTAATTAATATACATATTCAACCTGAGTTTACACCTCTAAAATACCGGCCAACAGGCACCGCATTAATATACACATTACACCTGCGTTTGCACCTCTATAAATACCGGTCAGTCGGCATCAAAGCACAAAACCACACCTACTATAATAAATAATTTGTAATAATTCGAGAACAACTCCATAATCCATATATTACCAAAAAAATATTTCCAACAAGTGATGCTCAAAACGCAAGCTTTACATAAACTGTGATTTGCATAAGCGTCAAACTTTACATCGAATTTCCAAAAACGTAAAACAAAAATCAATTTTAAAATATAATCATTCACACCAATTTACCAACAATTGGAACCGAAACTCATGGAGTTATTTCCATACCATCAACTTTGTTTTCTTGATCCGCTTTTTGGTTGAGCAAATACTCGACCCACATGTCTCTAACCTCATCCACATTTTCCGATGAATAAGTTTCTTCAGAAAACTGTAATAAGTAGCATAATTATTAATTAGTAGTAGTTAAACAAAGCATAATTTAAAAAAATTGGCATTACAGCGCAATAAGTTTGAAGACACTGTACGAACAAAATAAGGGCAACCAACAGTATATTAAGGGCAATTAATTGGTTTGAAGACACTGTATGCAGACTATTGTCATGCTTAAGGTTGAATTATGTAAACCATGACAATATGTATCTTACCAGATGAAAATATCCTAAAGATACAATGGAAACCATGATGCAGACTATGCTTAAGGTTGAAGCATAGTTTAAAATTATGTAAACCATTATCTCCTAAAGATACAAGTAAAATACATGATTAAAGAGCTGAGACACATCATTCACAGCAATGCAAGAACCATAAATTGCAGGGGGGAACTTTGTTTCTGCACTAAGTGTGAACCTTGGCCACTGTAATGCTATTAAGGCAGAATGGATGGCTCTAATATGAGGTTTGGAATTAGCAAGCAGGTTGGGTATCACTAAGCTACTAGTCCAAGTTGATAACTTGTCCTGCGTTCAAACGTTGCAATCAAATATGGCTGACAGAGGGGAGTTCACGCATCTGATTAACAGGTGCTTTGCTTTGATCAATGATACACACTGGACTATCAAAATCACTCATGTTTACAGGGAAGGAAACCGCGCGGCAGATTGGCTAGCTAATCAAGGAGTCGCTCAATCAACTAATGAATCTAAAACATCCAATTGACAGTTGACAAGCATGAAGAATTCAAATTCGACTAAAGCCACAATTTCACACAATCAATTAGAAATTTGCAGAAACTCAGAAAAGAAAAAACCTAACTTTGTAGTTGAAATTGAATTTGAAAAATTCAGGAAAAAAAAACCTAACTTTGTAACAACAATTACAAATTAAAATCGCAAATCGAAAATCCCACATGAAAATAACAATTACTAATTTCGCATAACACACAAACTTAGCCGCAATTCTTCATTTTCCGATTTATTACCTAGATTGCCTTTACGCCCACGAAACTTTTAACCAATCTGAAATCCTAATTCCCCTCAAATCATCCCGAAGAACGATCCCTAAAAACCCTAATCTCACAAAACATAACCGTGCAAGTAAAAAACCTTAAATTCCGTGAAATCCAGAACAAATAAGAAAAAAACGCAACACAATTGCAAACTAAATCAACATGAACTTAATTCAAATGAAATCAACAAAACATCACAAAATCTGATATTGAAACTAAAAAATTACAGACCTGGAAAAGGTTCTTCCAGTTTGGATCTGCGAGAGTGTAGCTTGCTGAACTCTGGATGCTTGCTTCCAGGTTCTTTCAAGTAATGAGGCGCCATTATCGCAGATTATTTTCTCAATCGGGTTTCCAGATCTAGAGGGGAAGTGCAGAGGAAGAGATGGAAGGAAAAGCTCTGGGTTTTAATTTTTTTCTAATGGAACAAGGTTGTTGGAAGATGTGAAAGAAGGAAACGAAAGAGACCCGGTATCAAATAAGGGCTCTCCTGCTTTTCTCGTAAATTGGCTTTGTGGGCCCAGGGTACACAGGAGACCCGTTATCTAAACTAACGGGTCTCACATTTCCCCTTTTGATTTTCTGTACGAAAAATGTGGGCCCTTTGATAAATTAGAGACCCGTTATTTAAAATAAGGGGTCTCTCGTTTTTTCCATCTTATTTTTCGCAGATAAATTGTGGGTAATTTCTGTAATTAGAGACCCGTTATCTCTAATATTGGGTTTCTTATATTAAAGAGACCTGTTATCTCAATCAATGGGTCTTTTCTTAAAGGTCTCTTTGCCTATTTTTGTAGTAGTGAATGCCACAGATAGGTGAGATCTGAATCATCCTTTTTGGCCTTTTTGGTATTTATGTTATATACTTGTTTGTCGTGATCTAATAAATAAAGTCCATTGACTAATCTAGCAGATCCATAAAACATCTCTTTAAAATAAAACGAACAACTATTGTCTTTTATTAAAAAGGAAAATCCCTTAGCATCTAAGAAAGAAACTGAAATGATGTTTTTAGTAAGACTTGGAACATGGAAACATTCTTCCAGTTCCAAAACTAGCCCGGAGGGCAACGACAAATAATAAGTTCCTACAGCTAATGCAGCAATCCGTGCTCCATTTCCCACTCGTAGGTCAACTTCACCCATGCTTAACTTTCTACTTCTTCTTAGTCCCTGTGGATTGGAACATAAGTGTGAGCCACAACCTGTATCTAATACCCAAGAAGTTGAATTAGCAAGTATACAGTCTATAGCGAAAATACCTGAAGATGGAACGACTATTCCGTTCTTCTGATCTTCCTTTAGCTTTGGACATTCTCTTTTGTAATGGCCTATTCCATCACAATAAAGACAGCTTGATGTGGACTTGTCCTGCTTTGATTTAGCATTGCCCTTGGACTTTCCACCTTTCTTGAACGGTCTCCTTCTAGCCTTGAGTAAATCTTTGGCTTCACAGTCCAGTATTATTTCAGCCTTTCTGACAAGGTGAACAAATTCTGCAATTGTTTCTTCTCTTGGTTCACTTAGGTATAGTTGCTTGAAGCGACCAAACCCACTGTGTAGTGAATTGAGCAAGATAGAGACTGCCATCCTTTCGCTTATTGGTGTTCCTAGTAGACTTAGGCGATCAAAGTATGAACGCATAAGATCCACATGAAACCTCAGTGGGACGCCTACCCTCTGTTTAGTGCGAAGGAGCTGAACATGTGTTTCTTGGACCTCCATCCTATAACACCTGTTGGGAGAACTAACCTTTAGACCAGACATTGATTCAATCAACTCATGGACGTTCAGGTCCCTGTCCTCCGTGCTTCCACGACAGATATCCCTCAGATTCTTGATGAGCGTAAAAGGTTCATAGGCTACAAACCTTCTAGCCCAATCATCAAGGATATTGTTCAGCGTGAGACTCATAACCTTTTTGAGATCCGCATCCCAGGCGTAAAATCTCTCAGGGGTCATGTCTCTGGCATAGTAGCTTGGCATGGGATGTGACAGTACATACTCAAGTCCATTGAGTTTGACTATTTCAACTAGCTTAGCTTCCCATTCAAGAAAATTTGCCAGGTTCAGCTTGACCATAAGCTCAGAACCTATGATGATGTTTTGATTGTTGTTTGCCATATTTAAAACTACAATTGAAAAGAATAAACAAATAAATAACCATTCACAGTTTCTCTTAATAAACTTAAATTCTAGAATACATGCATAATTCAATGTTTATTAAGCATTTTATTCAAGTTATGTGTTCCGGCAGGTGTGAATAAAATGATTCCAAGATCCTAAAATCATTGAAGAACTAAGCACAGTTTGTCGACTTAATCCTAAAACATCTTAGGTAAGCAAAAGCCTTTTGCTAATAGTCTAGAAACTATTCTTGGTTGATAGGTACGTCTAAGAACTTATTAGGTAAACCTATCGATTTTGCCACGACATAAAAGGACTCCTTACTTATATCGTTGAGTTTCACCAAAACTAACATGTACTCACAATTATTTGTGTACCTTGCCCCTTTAGGACCAATAAGTAACACCTCGCTGAGCGAAAACTATTACTAGATTGATGTAAAGTATATCCAAGCAAGTGTATATTTTGGCATGGCACCTTTTAACTCAATTTTTAAGTTTGGAACTTAAGGCTCTTACTATGTTGGTTAGATTTTAAGTGAACTAAAATCCTTAATCATGCAACATAATCAAGCTTTTGATCTCATGCATTTTAAGACATATTTAAAAGCAATAAATAACTTAAAACATGCATAAGATAAATGTGATCTAGTATGGCCCGACTTCATCTTGAAGCTTTAACTTCAAAGTCCGTCTTGAAAATCTCCGTGGGAGGCACCATTTTCTTCAAATAGGATAAGCTATAATTAAAACTAATTACAACTATTTGATGGTACGCAGACCATATTTGAATTGAAAAACAACTTTGGTACTTTAGACCAATTACATTCAAATTAATGGTACGCAGACCATATTTTCTATCCTATTTGGGCCATACTAGTCACTTCATAACCTGCAAAACAATACATATACAATATATACCATTCACCCATTCATTATCATGAATGGCCCACATAGCTGGTTAGTAAAACACATTATGCATCACGTAAACATTTGCAGCAATTAATCAAGGGCACCAATAATCTACCAATTATTCAGTCCTTATTAATTCTAATCAAGTTGTTTTAACCTTAAGGATTTGTAGACCTAATCAAGAGTTTATGACTAAAAGGGCTCCCACTTAAACCAATAAATTCATATGCTTTACTAATTTTAAACATAAAAATGTATTTCTAGTCTAACCGGAAACATACAATTTTAATTAAAATTTAAAGCTCATATAAATTTATAATTGAATCCAAAAGTTTAATTTAATTTCAGTTGTATTTAAATTAATTCATGATTTTAATTTTAGTAAAATAATTAGAATAAATAAAATTTATTATAATTACAATATTCAAAATTAAAATCCAAGAAAATAATTTAAATTATTAATTTTAAAATTACGTAAACTGAAAATTTCAAATTAAGATTTCAAAACGATCTAATCGCAACGCAACAACCCCACGCAACGTACGCCCATGGGCCACACGCACACAGCCATCGCTGGCCATGTGCGCGCAGCCCATGCGCTGCGTCGCATCGCTGCTGCTGCTTTCCCTCGCAAGGCATCACGCGAGCTGGTGCTCGCTGCGCGCGCCAGCACTCGATGCACGCGAGCCATCGCTCGCTGCGCTCGCTCGCCAGCGCTCGCTTCATGCGAACCAGCGCTCGCTGCGCGCGCTTGCCTGCGCTCGCTTTATGCGGGCCATTGCTCGCTGCGCGCGCTCGCCAGCGCTCGCTGCGCGCGCTTGCCAGCGCTCTATCCTGCGAACCATCGCTCGCTGCGCGAGGCATCGACGCTGGGCGTAGCACTCGTGGCACGCGAGCTTGCGCTCGCTGCGCGCGAGGCTCCGCACGCTTGCGCGAGGTAGTGCGCGCTGTGGCGCAACTCGCTTGCTGCCCACACGCGACTGCTGTGCCTTGCTTTCGCCCTCGCCCATTCGTCCATTGCTCACAGCCCATGACACAAGGCAGGGCTGCTGCCTTGTGCTCGTGCACCATGGCCTTGCTCATTGCATTCGTGCCGCATGGGCGACGAGCTCCCTTGCTCGTCGTCACATGCCCGCACTATACAACACCCCTTAAGGGTAACACGTAGCGTCTATTGCTTTGTGCGTGCAAGTTATATGAGCGAATCGCATAAAATTTAAAAATTTATATTTAAAATTAATGACAAATTAATAAATAATATTAATTTCATAATTTTAGGGCGAAAAATCGAAAATTTATTATTCAATTGATTTCCGATTAACATGGATTCAAGTATAGGTCATAAAAATTTAAAATTTAACATAAATTTACAATTTTTATGGTGGTTTTTAATCATAGGTATCTAATTAAATTATAATTAATTATGAAAATCAAATTAATTCTAAATTATTCTAATTTTCAACAAATTAATCATAATTACAAATTAGATTGCATAATTAACAAGGCTAGGCATTCAAACTTGTTAAACATATACAGTAGGTCAATCAAAAATTCAAGATTTATCAACAAGAATCGCAAATATTTAATTTAACATCTTAAATTTACGAAATTTTGCATTCGAAAAACTAAAACCTCCGAAAAGTCATAGTTAGGCTTCGAATTTGAGAATTCTGGGTTCGGCAGAAAAATACTGTTTTTGTCAAAATTTTAGAATGCCTTTTACATGCGGAATTGACACAAAAATCACTCGATTTGGATGAGTAACGAAGAAACTGCCGAAAAACTGCGTACGTATAATTAAATAAACGCAATTTGCAATTAATTAACAATTACGAAAATTAATCACCCCTTTTAATTCTTGCAAATTTGTAATATTTAACCATGTTCATGCAATTTAGATTATGAAAATAATAAGAGGCTCTGATACCACTGTTAGGTTATGATACATATGACAATTCATAAATCATGCGGAAAAACCATAAAGCCAGGAAAACATATTATTTACACATAATCATTTAGCATAGTTTAGATGCATACTCTTTGTTGCGTGCCTTCCCTAGCTGCGCCCGAACCGAACAAGAACAAGTCTTTAGGACTCCAAGTGTCGTCCCTCCGTAGATAGTCCACAGCACGTCCGGATCCGCCTTAATATTGACCAACTAGAATTGCCCTTAAGGTACTCTGAATTTTCGGCACTTTATAGGCAATTGTATGACTGAATTTTGCTCTCAAAAACTCACTTTGAATACTTGAAATACTCGATATAAATATGTGACCCTAGGCACCTATTTATAGAGTTATGGAAAAGGATTTGGAATCCTATTAGGAGACTAATTTATTTAATTATAATCCTACTAGGACTCCAATTAAATAAACTAAATCTTTTAGGATTAGATTTAATCATATGACAAATCCCGGTAGCTTTAGGATTCGAGTAGCACACAAACACACACGCACGCACAGCAGCCCACGAGGGGCGCCATGCGCGCGAGCGCAGCCCGCGTGCTCGCAGCCCACTGCCGCAAGCCCACACGCTGCCGTAGCCTTGGCGCGCGCTGGGCCTGCCTTGCGGTGGGCCTGGCGCAGCCTTGGCTGGTGCGTTTGTGGCGCGCTGGCTTGCTGGGCGATAGCCCGGCTTCGTGCTGGGCCTTCGTCTGGCAGGCCTCGTCCGATGCTAATTCGTACGATGCGCTTCCGATTAATTTCCCGATTCCGGAATTCATTTCCGATACGAACAATATTCAACATTTCCGATTCCGGAATCAATTTCCGTTTCGAACAAATATTTAATATTTCCGTTTCCGGAATTATTTTCCGATTCCGATAATATTTCCGATTCTGACAATATTTCCGTTTCCGGCAATATTTCCATTTCCGATAATATTTCCATTTCCGATAATATTTTCCGATACGTACCATGTTTCCGTTTCCGGCAACATCTACGACTTGGATAATATTTATATTTCCGATACGATCCATATTTCCGTTTCCGGCAATATCATCGTTTCCGGAGTATTCATTTCTTGCCTGTGACGATCTCAGCTCCCACTGAAACCAAGATCCGTCGATTCCGAATATCCATAGATGGAGTATTTAATGCCATTAAATACTTGATCCGTTTACGTACTATTTGTGTGACCCTACGGGTTCAGTCAAGAGTAAGCTGTGGATTAATATCATTAATTCCACTTGAACTGAAGCGGCCTCTAGCTAGGCATTCAGCTCACTTGATCTCACTGAATTATTAACTTGTTAATTAATACTGAACCGCATTTATTAGACTTAACATTGAATGCATACTTGGACCAAGGGCATTATTTCCTTCACTATGTCTAAGTTCCAGGTTCAAGTTCAAGAATTCAAATTCAAGTCCTGTAAGGCAGGCAGAACTACGTCCGGCCTGATTCCTTAACGGGACACGTAGGCAACCTCATTTCGAGGCCCGGCCACTTTAATACAAAAAAAATTCAAAGTTTCCTCAATTAAGGGCATCCTAAAAATCAAATTAAATTTCAAGGTTCAATTGTTGTTATCCCAAATGTGCCAATTCAAAGCAAAGCATGTTCAAACGGAATTTAACACAACAACTCCTTATTTGACCCTAAGGCCTTCAAAGCTAATTCAAATACAAAGTCAGAATCAAGTGAAGCAAAGTTCAAAATCCTTTTCACTTCCTAAACACATTTTCCAAACACATCTTTCTAAACACATCTTCTAAACACATTCTAAACACAATTCCTTCCAATACAATTTCAAACACATTTAGCCTACAAAGATCTAGGGTCGGGCGACTATGCTCTCGAGTCTTGGCACCTTGACTACTATCCCCTGTCTCCTCCCGCAATCAATCATCAATCTTCCTCTTGCCCAAGCGGCGGGAGAAGGAACTTGCAAGCCTTCCAAGACGGGAGGACGACGAACCTCCTTTGGATTCCGAACGGTCAAGCACCGGATGGGCCACACTCCCGTCACCTTCCTCATAGTCAGTTGATGCAGGACGTCTAGCTCTAGAACCTCGGACTCTAGCTGGTCCTGAGAAAGAAATGTCCTTCTGGCTTAGGCCTCTCATCCATACAATATACCCCGCAGACAGAGTAAGTGACTCGGGTGGGAACTGGATACTCAAGAATGGTTTGGCGACCCAATACCGCCTCCAAACTTCAAGTCGATTTGCATTCAGCGCAACAGGTCTCGGGTTCTCTTCCTTTCAGTCCGGGATCTCCTGTTTCAAGCCATATTGTCTCATTACTCGAGCAGGCGAGTAGAAGACCAGCATTGTGAGGCTTGGCACCCTCAAAGCAGTGGAACCAGGGGCATGTCTCATAGCAGCAATTCCCCACCAAGGAACTACCCACCTTATACAAGATTCAATCCCAGAGAGTGCACACCGCCACTCATCCAACGAAAGCCGGCCATACACCATGGGCCGCACAGTGAATCCCTTTCTATTATAGCTCGCCATGTTCTCCGGTGGTGTCACCAACATGAGCCTCTCCATAAGCCAAACCTTGGGGAGTATACAAGAAGCACATTTCAAAATTCAACATTCAAAATTCAAATACAAGTACAAGCTCAACAATACAAAGAAAGCTCCAGATCCTTACTTGGAGTAATACCGGACTTCCCGACGGCAATGAAGAGGGGTCCGACTTCAGCATGTCAAGGCCCATCAATGTTTCGCCAATCACAAGCGGCATTGGGTCCCGACCATTAGCAAACTGCTCTACAATCTCAATTAGGGAGGCATCGCCCTTGCAAAACCCCTGCTTCGAAAAGAGGAAGCGAGCAAATATACAAAAACTCAAGGCTCTCAGGCGAAAAACTTTGGGAACATCAAGCCCAGCAAAGTAGGTGACAAAGAGGGACAAATCCACCCCTCTGCCATATACAACAGCACTCAAAAGTGGGGGCTTCAAGCCCAAATACCTTTCAAAACTCAAGAAAAAGTGTTCTTCAACACTAGGCATGCATGGCTCCAGCATCAAGGGCCACCCCAATATGGCACTAAGTTCCTCAGGGAGGGAACATACCTCATTATTTCCAAAGCGAAAGACATGATGATTCCGGGTCCCAAGCCTCCAGAGCAGCAAGAATGAAGTGCAAGTCCAATTTTACAAACCGGAAAAAGACGAGCACCCTAAGATGCATGCCATCAAGCTCCCTTTTCTCCAACTTTCCTAGCGAACCAAGCCACGAGTTCAAGGCACTTTCAAAGGACACAACCATATTTTCTCTTCGTGAGGAAGCAGTATGCAATGATAGTAGGGAAGGATTGATGCAAGAAATAATCCAACAAGCTCCCTATTTATACAAGAGTCGGCTTGTACAACAGCCCACAGGCGTCAGGCGCCAAGCCCGCACCAGACACAGGGAGCCCGCACCAAAGGACGAGGCCACCGTCCTCTCTTATGACTCCGAGTACACACTCTTTAGTGTTTCGGACAGCAGAGTACAACCTCCATTATTCAAGATTCCAAAGCCGCAAGCCGCGCAATTTCAAGCAATCCGGATCAATGCTTCGGGCAGATTTTGGATCAATTTTTTCTTTCAAAATTCAAGAATTCTAGTCCTAGATCGGCGTCCTAAGTCGAGTCTGCATGTGCATAAGCAAGAGTTGAATATACTTTGACTTGCGCTTTTCCTAACCAAAAAAGCTCAGTCAAAGTGGGGGCTTATAGTAGGTACATACACCCGAAAAAATGGGCAAATTTTTTCAAATTTTTTCGCAAAATTGTCATGCATGCATATAGCTACAAAATTTCAAGGCACACACAACGCATACAATTTCAAGCATTCAAACATACAAAAGCCAATCTTCAAATTTTACAAACCATACAAACCATACAAATTCAAGTTTCAAGCCATACAAACACAATACAATCTAGCCTATACAAAATCAACCCGGGCAAGCTGGAACTCGCTACCATGCAGGGTCAGTCTGAGTCATCATCAGCAGTGATATCAACCACAGGTGCCTTGTCCTTGTTCCGCCTCCTGAGGCGCTCCAGCTCCTGATCCAGCTCCGTCCCAGGGGTACTAGGATCCTGCTCCGAGATACGAAGTGTGCCAGTGGAGGGATGAACTCCCTGCTGAGGAGAGGAATACTGATAAGGCGGCGGCATCGGCATATACGGGTATAACCCAAACATCTATGTCTGGCGCATCCTCTCCATCTCCGCGTACCAAGCCCATGAACCTGCACCCCAAGGCTGAGGACCACTTCCTCCGAAGTAGTAGCCGGAAGGAGGAACAAAGGGCCGTGAACCGCTAGCACCTCCAAATGAATGCCTGGTGGGGTCAACATGTACAAAAAGGGAAGCTCCCCACTCAGCATCAGAATGCCTCTGATGAGCACCAGCACCGGACCCCTGTGGCCCTATCCCAGCTCCAAGCTCGGTCCCTCCTGTCTCGAGGACGTCTCCGCCTGAGGCTCCCTGTCAACAGAGTCTCTACGGTCTCGACGGCGCTCCTATACAAGATACAATTTCAAGAATCAATTTCCCAGTTGGAATTTCCAGTATACAAGTTTCAAGATCAAGTGAGGAACCTCTCTGTTCCGGCCAGAAAGCTTCCGGGTCAGCTTGGCGCACTGCCTCTTCCAAGAATCAAGCAAGAGCATCCAGCGACGCACTCTCACCCGAGGCGCTTGCATACAAAATTCAAGATCAATTTTCCCATGCAAAGTTACAAATAGTTTCAAAAATGCAACAGTACTTACAGGGGCGTAATGCTCGGGTACAGCATCATATGATTTTCGGTGCGGAGGAGAAGCCCAAGGAATGGTCTCCACCACCTCTTCCCCGTTCGAATTCTCATAGCGGAGGATCCTATCAGCATGAGGAATGTCCTCAGGATCAACCTCCTCCTCCTACATACAATCATACAATCATACAATCATCCAATCAATACAAGAATACATCAATACAAGAATATAAGAATACAAGAATACAAGGTTCAAAGCTCACCGGCAGTACAAAGCGTACTGGTGGAGCCAGCCTCCTCAGGAAGTCATCATAGCTACCCTTCGTGTGCACAAGCTCCCTCCAAGAGCGGCAAACAGCATCGCCCCTAGCCTCCACATAGAGCCAGGCCAACTCTTCATCCAACGCCAGCATGGACCCTGGTGGGTCCTTGGGGATGAGTCTCTCCCCCGAATTGTGCTGAGGGGACACCCGCTCCCGCAGATACCACATATGGCGGTACACCCCTGGAAGAAAAACCCGCCGCCCAGACAGGAAATGGGCACGAGCAGCTGAGGCAGGTACAACCGCGTTGGCAAAAGGACGCCATACCACCTACAAAGCAGACAACTCAGGCAACAGTACAAATACAAATACAAGAGAGCAAAACAGTACAAGAATATTACCCTATCAGCAGGTAAAACTCTCCAAGCCCTGCGAGAAGCCGCCAAAGACGCACCAACGCGCACCGCTCCTATCCAAGAGGCAGCATACGGGTAAGCCGCATCTCTAGTACGCTCCGGCGCCAAAGTCGGAAAGTGCTCATAGATCCAAATCTTTCAAGGAACAAGAAAACATCAGTCAAGTTCAAGATACAAGCATACAAATATAATATACAAGTACAAGGTGTCTCGAATACCTCCAGCACGCTCCACAGAGCAGCCATGCTCGGGTCACTCCCCAGTGAAGTCCGGGAGGCCCGCCCCATTTCATACAAGAGGTGGCTATATGCCAAACCACCCTAGTTATAACTCGAGACAACTCTCAAGTCCCTCAGAGCGGACAAGAAGCTAATATGCACCCGACTGTTCCTACTCGGGGCAATCACTCTGCTAATCAAGACAATGAGGAAGAGCCTAACCCTCTGCTCCATACACCCTCACCACAGATAGCATCCACAAGCATCGTCACAGAAGCGTGAGAGTCGTCCTCTGACAAAACAACAACAGGGCCGAGGAAGTCCCTGGCAGCGGCTGAGCGCCACGTCAGCTCAGAATCAAAGGTCACATTCCTCTCAGAAAAAGGAAGACCTGTAATCATAGCAAACTCAAGAGGGGTAACAGTGATCTCTCCCCATGCCATGTGGAAAGTGTTGGTGGTATCCCACCACCGCTCTAACAAAGCCCACAAACGATTTTTAATCCCCGTTCTCCTCGGGGAACCTCCCATGGTGCGCCAGAAATCGGCCAGGCCCATCTGCGACCAAATCTCCATAGCCTCTGCATCAGCACGGAGAGCTTTAAAGGCCCTCTGAACCTCCACCAAGGACCAGTAAGTACGGAACGGCTTTCCGTCGGCCTACAGGTGAACGAGTTAGCTCAAGACCTATACAAGTACAAAGTACAAATTCAAAACACAGTACAAGACTCACCATGCCAGCGCGAGGCCGCTGAGACAAGTGTCAATCCGGCCGAAACACCAGGTCGGAAGGGGTCCAACCAGCACCAGGGAAAGCAGGCGCATCTCGGGGAACCATACCCCCACCTGGTGCATTTATTGCAGCCGCTTCATCATCCGAAGCGTCTTCCTCAGCAGCTCGAACCACAGATGATTCAGCGAGCTTTCTCCGAGTGTGACGAGGCATACTAAATCAAGTAGCATACAAAGAGTCAAAATTCTAAACTGGGGGCTATCCTATACTAGCCTAAAAAAAGTCAAAAATTTTCAACACAAAATCCCCAGTGGACCTCTATTTCAAGGCACAAGTTCTACACCAACGCCTAGGCTATCCACACCGAAGCAGGTATTCAAATTTCTACACCAACGCCGAAGCAGGTATACAATTCCTACACCAACGCCTAGGCTATTCATGCCGAAGCAGGTATTCAAGTTCTACATCAATGCCTAGGCTATCCATGCCGAAGCAGATACAAGTTCAAAAATTCAAAAGTACAAGTTCCAACAGTTCAAGTTCAAGTGGCTATCAAACAGTTTTCTACAAGATTCAAGAAGCTTAAGCATACAAGCATCATTTCAAAGTACGAGAAAATCAAAACTACATGCAATCCTAGAGTTATTTCATAAGCAAAAACATGAAAAACTTACATGGACGAGGCAAGAACAAGACCAAGGGATGAGCTTAATCAACCTTTGAGAGAAAGAGCAAAAGAATTTCAAGTGAATGTGCCTCAAAATGGCACGGCAAGGGGCACTTATATAGTGCAGCCCCGCGCCAGGCACCGCCCTAGCGTCGTGCGCTGACCTACTGCATGCGCAAGTCTGCAGCGCGCGCGGTCTCCCGTGCTGATTGCACGTGTAGCACCCCGACCTCTAATTACATTATTAAAGCATAATTAGCAGCGGAATTAACCTAATTGGTCGGGGCATTACCTGCCGTAACTCCCTCTTGGGAATTACAAGGCAACCTTCAATCATAAGATATTAAATCCCAATAAGAAATATAATAATCTTTTATATTACCAAAATAAAGGTACATAAAAAGTCTTTGATTAAACTATTAAAACTTAAGGCATAAACTAGGTGGGAATTATTAAAGTGAAATCCTCGCCACTACTCGTTCCCATCGATCCCAGCGGTACCTAAAACAGAAAACAAAATAACGGTGAGCCGAAGACTCAGTAACGAACTATTCTAGCAACGTAAATTCATTTCAATTCATTTTATTTAATAACACAGGGAGAATAGAATAATGTAAAACAATTTATAAAGTCCTTTATTTAATTCATTTTCAACTTTAGGGTGCACATGCTAGTCGTGGAAAGTATGACATGGTGGAACGTCTTCCACGATGGACCGCTGTCCATAAACATGGGGCCTTGGCCCGAAAACATGAGAGCCTTGGCTCAATGGGCGGATGCCCCATGGGTACATGCATGACCTAGAATCGTAACCTGTGAACATATACTGCCAAACGGACTAGGAATTTCACTTTCATTTATCATGTTTCGTTTAATTTTACATTTTAGTCTTTTTACTTCAGTTGAAGTAACATAATTCCTTTGGATCATAAGATCAAACATCCTTTCTTTCCTGGTTTCTTATAAAAAACATTTTATAAGAAATTCAATCAATCATCATAGCATTTTATAATCAATCATAAAATAAGGAATAATTCCATCAAATCATATTATAATAAATTATTCAATAAAATCATATTTCATTTCCCGCAATTCATAAAACATGTCAAAACATTCATTTAATAAATCAATCATATGTTGTAATTTCATAATTACATTTATAAGGGAATTGCGGGTACTAGCAATAGCCGTTACCTTAATTCCGCGACTTTGCTAAGGGATTTTCGTTGGTTCGTTCGTCCTGAGCTCCGAGTCCAGTTTCTTTAAAAAGTAGTAAATAAATGAATTAGTATTAGATTGATAAAAATCAATATCTTGTAAATCATAAATTTTATAAGTAACGAATTTGAAAATAACGAATTTTAATAAAACATAATTTCGAATTTAACGAAATATTATTATTATTAACCGAATTTTCGATCAAAATAGATATATATGCTTTATGGATCGATTTTCATGAAAATATTATTTCATTTTTATTAATTCAAGCTAGTGAATTGATTTTGGTAAATCCTGAAAATTAAATACATATTTCTACTTGAAAAATAATAAACAATTTGATTGGGAAAATAACTAAATTATCAAAATTTATTAAAGTAAGCAAATTAATAATTAGAATTTCTGAACATGAAATTCAGTTGGCAACTCACCCAAAAGCCCAAAGGGATTATGGCCCAAATTTTTTTTAATGTGGGATTTTAAGGAGAATTAAGACCAAAAATTAGAAACCAAAGTTTCTGGTTCTTTGGTTTCTGAAAGAGGGCACGAGTAGGGGAAGGGAAAGGGGCGAACGAGGAGGAGGAGAAAGAAGAGGGAGGAAGGGCCGCTGGCTGAGGTGGGTGACGCCGATTGATGCGACGGCGATGGTGGGTGGTTCTCGGCGGCGGAGCAGCGAGGGAATGGGTGGTGGGTTGCGCGAAGGAGGGAAAGGCAGGGGAGATTTTGTGTGGTGGTTTGCGGCGGTTCTGGGAGGAGTTGGGGGGTAGCTCGTTGGTGAAATAGGGCGGCGGAGGTTGGTGTGTGGGATGGTGATGTTGGTCGTTGGTGGGGTGTGATAGAGGTGGTGTGGGGCGGCGGAGAAAGAAGAAAACAGGGGAGGGGAACATGGGAGTGCGAAGAGAGCAGAGGAGGGAGTTGTGGTGGAGTGGTGGTGTTCGGTGGCTGGGGGCGTTTGCGACTGATAGGTGGTGAAGGTGGGTGACGGTAGACGGTGGTGGTGGTGGCTGCCGGAGGCGGTGGTGGTTCGATTTTAGGGAGAATAAGGAAGGATTGTTTTCAATTTTGTGGATTGATTTTGGTATTGAAATTTATCAGAAATTGAAGGGATTTTTGTAATTTTTTGAAAGGATTCTAGAAGGGGAAGACCTTGGGGCTCAAGGAATTGAACATGGACTGATTTGAGGGAAGGAGAGGAAGTCAAAACTTCCTGGTTTGAGCGTGGGGAGCAAGAAAATAAAGCTGACATCTTCATTTTTTTTTTTTATTTTTTTTTTTTAATAATAAATTCACAATATTTGGAAAAAAAAATTCAGAATTTGTAATAAAATGTTTAATTAAAATAATTCCTTAAAAATAAATAATTTATCGTTAACGAAAATAAATAATTCGGTTTATAAATTTATCGTTTAAAATAATTCGTAAAAACGATTAAAATAACGAAATTCGATTATTCGTAATTTAATTAAAACGAAATTAAGTTAATAAATATTTTCAATTTTAATAAATCGAATTTAAAATTTCGGGGTATTACATTCTTACCCCCTTAGAAAAAGTTTCGTCCTCGAAACTGGAGCTCAGTCGAACTAGCCATTCATAGAATCATATAATTCATACTTAATCGTTCTATTCGCTATACAAACATGGCGGAATAACATTATAACATAATCATTCAAAAAGCATATTAGAATTCATACATCTTATCGTTTCTAAACGAATAACTGGGGATATTTCGCTCTCATTTGCGCTTCGACTTCCCATGTGGCTTCAGATGTCAAGTGATTGGCCCACAAGACTTTAACCATTGGAATTACTTTGCTTCTAAGTCGTTTCTCTCTTCGTTCTAGAATTTCAATTGGCTTCTCCTCGTAAGTCAAATCGTTTCGCAATAGCAAGGGTTCGTGCGTAATCACGTGGCTAGGATCAGGAACATATTTTCTTAACATCGACACGTGGAATACATTATGCACCTTTTCCAAGTCGGTTGGTAAAGCTAGTCGATATGCTACTGCACCTACTCTTTCTAGTATCTCATATGGCCCGATGTATCTTGGGCTCAACTTTCCCGTTTGACCAAATCTCATTATTCCTTTCGTTGGCGAAATTTTCAAGAACACGTGATCTCCGACCTCAAACTCTAGTGGTCTTCTTCGTTGGTCTGCATAACTCTTTTGCCTACTTTGCGCTGCCATCATTCTTGATTGGATTAAACGAATCTTGTCAGTAATTTCTTGAATCAATTTTGGTCCTATAACACGCGCCTCATCGATATCACTCCAACATAATGGTGTTCGACATTTCCTTCCATAAAGTGCTTCGTAAGGTGCCATACCAATGGTGGCCTGATAACTGTTGTTGTACGAAAATTCAACCATAGGTAGAAACTTTTCCCAAGTTCCTTGAAAATCTAAAACACAAGCTCTCAACATATCCTCAACAATTTGGTTAGTGCGTTCTGTTTGTCCATCAGTCGTTGGGTGAAATGCGGTACTGAAGTTAAGTTTCGTCCCAAGGGCTTTCTGCAATTCTTTCCAGTAGGTTGATTGATACCTCGTATCACGATCAGAAACAATCGAACTAGGCACTCCATGCAATCGCACAATAGTGTTCACATATAGCTCGGCCAGTTGATCTAAACTCGAATTGCTCTTCATTGCTAAGAAATGTGCTGACTTCGTTAATCGATCAACAATAACCCAAATAGCATTCATTCCCTTGGTTGATCTTGGTAAACCTATGATAAAATCCATTGAAACTGAATCCCATTTCCATTCTGGCACATCCAGAGGTTGCAACAAACCTGCTGGTCTTTGATGCTCGATCTTGATTCTCTGACACGTCAAACATTTAGCCACATATTCTGCCACTTCTTGCTTCATGTTGCTCCACCAATACACTTGCCTTAAATCCTTATACATCTTATTTCCTCCAGGGTGAATCGAGTATGGTGAATTATGAGCTTCTTCTAAAATTCTCTTTTTCAACTTCTCATCATTAGGCACACATAATCTTCCCTGAAACCTTAACGTGCCATCTTCTTGAATGACAAAACCAGGTGACTTCTCGTTTTCCACTTCACTCCTTATTCTTTCTAATTGTGAGTCCTTACATTGCGCTTCCTTAATTTCATCAATCAAAGTTGGCTTCATTACCAACACATTCAAACAAGGGTTTCTTTTCATGGTAAACTCAATTTCCATCTCTTGTAGATCATATTGGTTGGCTCGGGAAAAAGTTAGGATAGAATTTAGGTGAGACTTCCGACTTAATGCATCTGCAACAACGTTAGCCTTTCCGGGATGATATTGAATATCAAGATCGTAATCTTTAAGAAGTTCTAACCACCTACGTTGTCTCATGTTGAGTTCTTTTTGGGTGAAAATGTACTTAAGGCTTTTATGGTCAGTGAAAATTTGACACGAAACTCCATACAAATAATGTCTCCAAATTTTGAGGGCGAAAACAACAGCTGCAAGTTCGAGGTCATGGGTAGGGTAGTTTTGTTCATGAACTTTGAGTTGGCGTGAAGCATACGCTATAACTTTTCCGTTTTGCATTAAGACACATACTAACCCATTTTTAGAAGCATCACTATTGATTACAAATCCGTCAGTTCCAGATGGAAGGGTAAGAATAGGGGCGGAGGTGAGACGTTTCTTAAGTTCTTGAAATGCACATTCACAATCATTATTCCACACAAATTTAGTATTCTTTCTAACTAATCGGGTTATGGGTAAGGCAACCTTAGAGAAATCTTGAACAAATCTTCGATAGTATCCAGCTAAACCCATAAAACTCCGTACTTCAGGTACATTAGTTGGTCTAGACCATTCCACAATTGCTTTTATTTTCTCAGGGTCAACAGATACACCTTTCTCAGAGATAATATGTCCCAAAAATGATATTTCCTTAAGCCAGAATTCACATTTCGACATCTTAGCATATAACTGGTTTTCAATCAACATATCTAACACTTTTCTCAGATGCTCCTCGTGTTCCTCATTACTCTTAGAATATACCAAAATATCATCAATGAAAACAACTACAAACTTATCAAGGTATGGTTTAAAAATACGGTTCATCAAATCCATAAATACAGCTGGCGCATTGGTTAACCCAAAAGGCATCACAACAAACTCATAGTGACCATATCTAGTTCTAAAGGCTGTCTTTGGAATATCCTCAGGTTTAATTCGAAGTTGATGGTAACCTGACCTCAAATCAATCTTAGAAAACACCTTTGCACCTCGAAGTTGGTCAAACAAATCATCAATACGGGGTAAAGGATACTTATTCTTAATGGTAATCTTGTTTAACTCTCGATAATCTATGCATAACCTCATAGTTCCGTCCTTTTTCTTCACAAACAAGACAGGAGCTCCCCAAGGTGAAACACTAGGTCGAACATATCCCTTTTCAAGTAACTCATCTAATTGTTTCTTTAATTCTTGTAACTCAGCTGGTGCCATTCTATATGGTGCCTTAGAAATAGGGGTAGATCCTGGAATTAATTCAATGCTGAAATCTAATTCTCTTGGTGGGGGCATACTAGGTATTTCTTCTGGAAAACATGTGGGTATTCACAAACAACAGGTATGTCAGTAATGGAAGGTACATGGGTATTTAGGTCAACCACACTACATAGGTAACCAGATAAACCACTCTCAATCATTTTACGTGCTCTCAAAGCATGGACAATTTGAATCGTTGGTTTTCTTACTAACTTACGGAATGAAACTCTCTCTCCATTTGGTGTTCTAAGGGTCACACTTTGCCTCGGACAATTAAGGTTAGCTTCATACTTAGTCAACCAATTCATTCCCAAGATTACATCAAATTCAGATAGGTCGAAGGCTACTAAGTCTGCTAGAAACTCTACTTTTTCTATTACAATGGGACAATCTCTATACATGGTTCTACATTTCACCATTTCTCCACTAGGAAGGGAAACACTCATAGCATGAAAGTCACAACATGGTTTCAAACTTAAACATTTAACAAACGATGGTGAAATAAAGGAATGTGAAGCTCCAGAATCAAAAAGAACATGGGCAGGTAACGAATGGATAGAAAAGGTACCGGTGATAACATTATCATCCTCATCTGCTTCATCTTGTCTCATCACAAAAACTCTTCCAGTTGGCGGTGGTCGAGGTGGGTTGCGGTTTGAACCTCCTACATTGTTGTTCCGACCACGATCGTTGTTAGTTGAAACTGGTCCTCTCATGGTTGGCGTCACTTGATTTGGGCAATCTCTGACGTAATGATCATGGCTTCCACAACGATAGCAAGCATTCGTGCCAACACGACATTCACTCTCAACATGACTCCTTTTCCCACATTTGGCACATCCTTGCAACCGATTGTTCCTTCCTTGAAATCCTTGTCCCCTATTATTTCCTTGATTACCATCATTCCTCCTTTGATTTCCCTGGTAACTTTGGTTAGGCTTCTTTGCTCCTCCTTGGCTTTGGTTATCATTTCTCCTTTTATACCCAACATTCTTCGCTTCTCGAAGTAGTACCACTCGCTCCACATTAGCTGCAATATCAACCATATCCTGGTATGAAGTAAACCTCTGAGTGGACAACCTATCCTGGTACTTAAGGTGCAGACCTCGTTCGAAACGGTTCATCCTGGACTGTTCTGTCGACACCAAGTCTGGTGCAAACCTTGACAACTCCATAAACTTATTTGCGTATTCCAACACGCTCATTGTTCCTTGTTGCAAGTGTAGAAACTCATCTTCTTTTTGTTTCCTCAAGGATGGTGGATAAAACTTGTCTCTCATTAACTTCTGTAGTTCGTTCCAACCAAATCCAGGCCCATTCTTTCGTTCCTTGTTAATTTCCACCATAATCCTGCTTGGCCTGACAAGTAGAACACTGCGAAATCAACTCTCCATTTCTCAGGGCACTGCAGGGTTTCAAACAACTGATCAATGCGACTTATCCAATCCTCGAACTCAACTGGATCAGGCTTGCCATCATAGGATGGTGGGTTGAGTGACGAAAAGTTCTTGAACATCGTTGCGCTCTCGTTTCCAATAACATCTTTCTTTTTCCGAGAATCATGGACTAATTCGGCCAACATTGAACTCACATTTTCCAATCGTTCCATCCTTTCCTCGTGGCCATTAACATGGACATACTCTTCATGAGTGATGTCGTTATCATCGTGAACATGATGCTCGTTGCGAGCTCCGTTGGTAACATCGTTGATAGCATCGATGGTCGACATTCTGCATAACATATCTTATCAGGTTGAAGCGAAATAATAATATAAAATAAACCCTTTGATCCCGTTCCTACACTCACACTCACATTCATTTTAATTTAGCAAGATTTTAAAACATTCTTTTTAACTCATTCCTTAAAATTCTTTACTTAAAGCCTAATGAATTCTATTCGTGCAAAAACCCGTAAGGTTTAGCACTTATGGTCCAGAACCTTTGCTCTTGATACCAAACTGTAACACCCCGACCTCTAATTACATTATTAAAGCATAATTAGCAGCGGAATTAACCTAATTGGTCGGGGCATTACCTGCCGTAACTCCCTCTTGGGAATTACAAGGCAACCTTCAATCATAAGATATTAAATCCCAAAAAGAAATATAATAATCTTTTATATTACCAAAATAAAGGTACATAAAAAGTCTTTAATTAAACTATTAAAACTTAAGGCATAAACTAGGTGGGAATTATTAAAGTGAAATCCTCGCCACTACTCGTTCCCATCGATCCCAGCGGTACCTAAAACAGAAAACAAAATAACGGTGAGCCGAAGACTCAGTAACGAACTATTCTAGCAAAGTAAATTCATTTCAATTCATTTTATTTAATAACACAGGGTGAATAGAATAATGTAAAACAATTTATAAAGTCCTTTATTTAATTCATTTTCAACTTTAGGGTGCACATGCTAGTCGTGGCAAGTATGACATGGTGGAACGTCTTCCACGATGGACCGCTGTCCATAAACATGGGGCCTTGGCCCGAAAACATGAGAGCCTTGGCTCAATGGGCGGATGCCCCATGGGTACATGCATGACCGAGAATCGTAACCTGTGAACATATACTGCCAAACGGACTAGGAATTTCACTTTCATTTATCATGTTTCGTTTAATTTTACATTTTAGTCTTTTTACTTCAGTTGAAGTAACATAATTCCTTTGGATCATAAGATCAAACATCCTTTCTTTCCTGGTTTCTTATAAACAACATTTTATAAGAAATTCAATCAATCATCATAGCATTTTATAATCAATCATAAAATAAGGAATAATTCCATCAAATCATATTATAATAAATTATTCAATAAAATCATATTTCATTTCCCGCAATTCATAAAACATGTCAAAACATTCATTTAATAAATCAATCATATGTTGTAATTTCATAATTACATTTATAAGGGAATTGCGGGTACTAGCAATAGCCGTTACCTTAATTCCGCGACTTTGCTAAGGGATTTTCGTTGGTTCGTTCGTCCTGAGCTCCGAGTCCAGTTTCTTTAAAAAGTAGTAAATAAATGAATTAGTATTAGATTGATAAAAATCAATATCTTGTAAATCATAAATTTTATAAGTAACGAATTTGAAAATAACGAATTTTAATAAAACATAATTTCGAATTTAACGAAATATTATTATTATTAACCGAATTTTCGATCAAAATAGATATATATGCTTTATGGATCGATTTTCATGAAAATATTATTTCATTTTTATTAATTCAAGCTAGTGAATTGATTTTGGTAAATCCTGAAAATTAAATACATATTTCTACTTGAAAAATAATAAACAATTTGATTGGGAAAATAACTAAATTATCAAAATTTATTAAAGCAAGCAAATTAATAATTAGAATTTCTGAACACGCAATTCAGTTGGCAACTCACCCAAAAGCCCAAAGGGATTATGGCCCAAATTTTTTTTAATGTGGGATTTTAAGGAGAATTAAGACCAAAAATTAGAAACCAAAGTTTCTGGTTCTTTGGTTTCTGAAAAAGGGCACGAGTAGGGGAAGGGAAAGGGGCGAACGAGGAGGAGGAGAAAGAGGAGGGAGGAAGGGCGGCTGGCTGAGGTGGGTGACGCCGATTGATGCGACGGCGATGGTGGGTGGTTGTCGGCGGCGGAGCAGCGAGGGAATGGGTGGTGGGTTGCGCGAAGGAGGGAAAGGCAGGGGAGATTTTGTGTGGTGGTTTGCGGCGGTTCTGGGAGGAGTTGGGGGGTAGCTCGTTGGTGAAATAGGGCGGCAGAGGTTGGTGTGTGGGATGGTGATGTTGGTCGTTGGTGGGGTGTGATAGAGGTGGTGTGGGGCGGCGGAGAAAGAAGAAAACAGGGGAGGGGAACAGGGGAGTGCGAAGAGAGCAGAGGAGGGAGTTGTGGTGGAGTGGTGGTGTTCGGTGGCTGGGGGCGTTTGCGACTGATAGGTGGTGAAGGTGGGTGACGGTAGACGGTGGTGGTGGTGGCTGCCGGAGGCGGTGGTGGTTCGATTTTAGGGAGAATAAGGAAGGATTGTTTTCAATTTTGTGGATTGATTTTGGTATTGAAATTTATCAGAAATTGAAGGGATTTTTGTAATTTTTTGAAAGGATTCTAGAAGGGGAAGACCTTGGGGCTCAAGGAATTGAACATGGACTGATTTGAGGGAAGGAGAGGAAGTCAAAACTTCCTGGTTTGAGCGTGGGGAGCAAGAAAATAAAGCTGACATCTTCATTTTTTTTTTTTTTTAATAATAAATTCACAATATTTGGAAAAAAAAATTCAGAATTTGTAATAAAATGTTTAATTAAAATAATTCCTTAAAAATAAATAATTTATCGTTAACGAAAATAAATAATTCGGTTTATAAATTTATCGTTTAAAATAATTCGTAAAAACGATTAAAATAACGAAATTCGATTATTCGTAATTTAATTAAAACGAAATTAAGTTCATAAATATTTTCAATTTTAATAAATCGAATTTAAAATTTCGGGGTATTACAGCACGTCCTTTGCTGCTACGGTCTTCCGCACCAAGCATCAAACGTCGCATCGAACCATCCATCGAAAATACGGGTATACACTTGTATCTCCAAATACAAACAGATGAATATTTCAAGAATACAAAGTCCAAAAAATACAACGACTCAGGCGCCCAACTCCCAACGGACCCAAGCTCCGGGAAAGTCAGTCGAAGTTCAAAAATTTTAAGGGCCAGTAAAAAGCTCTTATCCCTAGCAAAGCACATCCCAACGGATTAACTCCGGGTGTCAAAATTTAAAAATTCAAGATTCAAAAATTTAAATTTTCGATGCCAAGCTCCGTCCTGAACTAAAGGCGGAAAAATACAAGTACAAATTGGAGTCATCACCAACCGCACCGAGGTAGACTCTATCCTTTTTTCTAACGCCTGTTTTATGCAGGTACCGGCGTACAAAGAGTGGTCTCGATTGCAGAACATCTTGACCATTCTCCGTCCCTTTCTACTTTGACTTGCGCTTTCCTAACCGAACGCTCAGTCAAAGTGGGGGCTTCTGTAGACACCTAATATGTGTCTCCCCTTTGGGATGATGACGATACCATTATCCTTGTTAGGCGATTGGAGTAACTCCAGGCGAAAATCCCAATTGCTAAGAATACCTCCAAAATCCAAAGTCCAAAATCCAATCCCCGAGACCGTTCCCCTCCCGGAACTTAGTACAAAATACAACTTCCAAAATCCAATTTTAAAATCCAAGTTCAATCTCAATTAGTGGACCATCCCATTGGTCTTACTAGGCCTTTTCCACTCAAAATCATACAAGGCAAGTCAAATTCGGGCGCCGACCCACAAAACCGAGCATGCCAGGCTCCGTCCCGTAAAACTGGAATTCAAAAACCCGAGAAAGGCTTGTTTTTAGACGCAAATTCAAGTCTTAACCTCCAAGCAAACACTACACGCCAAACATCGTACTATTCGTACGAAGGTACACCCATACAAGACAAATCAAGGACGGCATCTTTCCGTCCTTTTTGGCGGCATTCAAGCCACCTCAGCAGCGCACAGCGCTGGCCTTGCGCCAGGCGCTGGCGTGTGCTGGCGTTTTGCACCATTCCCTCCTATAAATACCCCTCATTTCAATCGAAAAAAGGGGGAGCACAACACATACAACATCGTAATTTTGACATTACTCCTCACAATACAAACTTCAAAACTCCTCAAAAACACATACAAATTTCCAAAATTCAAAAGCAATTGGGAGCTCGTGCCTAAGCCTAACTAGGTAAATCCGAATCCCATTTCAATCAATCATGCTATTTTGATTTCAAATGATTAGCAAGTTGGTGTTTTTTGCCATAAAAAACACCACTTGCAACAATCATACATGCTTTTTCAAAAATACGAACTTTTTCAAAATACAAAATACAAACTTTCAAGATTCAAGGATGTTCAAAGTTGCTTGCATTAATCTCTTTGAACTAGAATCACCTTCAAGCATGGAGTAATCAAAGATGACACCTTTTTAGCATTTAAAGGTTTAATATTTTGAGATTCAAGACTCCATTTTTCAATATACAAGTTCAAGTCTTCAAATTTCAATATACAAGTTCAAGTTTTCAAATTTCAATCATTTCAAGTTCAAGTTTCAATCTTTTCAAGTTCAAACCTTTCAATATTTAAGCTTTCAATTTCAAGTTCAATATGCAAAATCTAGGACATTTGGGTTGAGCAACCTCTCCCAAGTTGAGATTTTTGGCTTTGAATTCGTGTCGGGCGCACTTATTTTTTAAGGAGCCGCTTGGCATTCAAATCTCATGTGCCCAAGTACAAATTTCAATTATGCACCTTTAAATATCGCAATTTCAATATCGCACCTTTCAATATCGCACTTTCAATATCGCAATTTCAATACCGCAATTTCAATACCGCAATTTCAATTTCGCACTTTCAATTCCGCACCTTTACTTGCCTAGTCCATTTCTAGGCAATGTGGACCTACTCCCTAGTCCTTTTCTAGGGGGTCTTATATTTACTAATTCCGCACTTTATTTAGTATTGTGGTGTTGCTTTATGTGCTTTATCGCTTCCATCACCAACATGCTAAATACAACAAAATACAAAGGTTACATCACGCTTAACGAAGATATTTTTGGACAAACCGGCCTTAGGTTCCTTAAATCAATCTTTAAAGCAAAGTTACCGCCGTACAATTAGAAATTCTATTTTGCTCTAATTTTCAAACCCACATAGTCTAATCTTAGGGTTTATTTTCGAAACAATGTTGTGCCAACGTACTTGAATATTTATAAAGCTCGCCGAATAAGCATTTTCGTTCCCGAGCCCGGATCTCACCCATCCGTTTCAAGGATTCAAGGCCTTATCCAAAAATAGAGTCATTTTGCGATCTTCCCAAACGGGACCTAAAATAAAGTTTGGTGGCGACTCCTTCGAGGTGCAAAAACAAAGTTCAAACGGTTCTCTAAACGAACTACCGCGTGCCAACCCCCCTTGTAGGAAACGGGAAAATACCAAAAAAAAAAACCCCTACAACTAGACCTGTCAAAAATCGACCCGACCCGAAAACCGACCCGAACCCGACCCGAAAAAAGCGGGTCTTGAACAAGATTTTTCAACCCGTAACCCGTTTTTATCCGAACCCGAACAACCCGGAATTTTCGGGTCCAAAACGGGTCGGATTCGGTATGACCCGCCGGGTTTAGTGGTTAAATGAATTTTTTTATTTTTTAAAAAAAATTTGAAAAAACAACCAAAAATCGCAATAAACCCTAAAACTAAAGTATAGTCAGGACTCAGGAGTCGACAAACACCCAAACATCTCTTTCCTCTCAAGCTCTCAATCCTCTTTGGTTTACTGGCCGCATATCTCCAGCTCTCATCCTCTCTGGTTAATCGGCCAAGGGTGCTTCTGCTTTCATGCTTGTTGCTTGCTGCTGCTTCTTCATGCTTGCTGCTGTATTTCTCTAGAAATTGGGAGGTAGCAGTTCTAAATTGTTTAACCTCCAACCATTAGATCGGTTAACAAGTACCCCTAGTTTAACTATATTACTATGTGGGTCTGTGTGTTTTAAAGTTTAACATTTTGAAAAGCCATGTACTCCATATCCTTGAATTTGGAACTTGGGAAGTATATGCTAATACAAGAAGTGAATATCAGTTGTAAAATTGTAATTGATGTTACAAGGGACCATGTACAGTGGTTATGATTGTTGGCTCACTTCATTTCTTCCTTTCTCAACTCCCTAACTTTAATTTTGTTTCTTGGGTTTCTTTAGCAGCTGTTGTTGTGTCACTCAGGCGAGTTGAGTCCTTGTGTTGCAGTTGTAATTAAGCACATATAACACAACGCTCGGATTATACAGGGGTGTGCACTGTGCTCTTCGTGCACCTGCCCAAAAACGCACAAAAATAACAATAAAACGCAACAAACATAAAAATTGCAAAAAAAAAAGAACAGAGAAAATAAATCAGAAAAGAACATTAACAAGTAAAGTAAAAGAACATTAGCAAAAAACCAAAAAGAACACTAATATTGACAAATCAGACAAAAGGTACAAATATAATAGCAGTTATATTTTTTCTTGTTCTTTTAAGTTCTGGAAATGTTCTTTTCCAACCAATTTATAGTATGTTCTAATTAAAAAATAAAACGACGAACCTTTGATGAACTTTAAAACCAGATTTATATTTTTTCTTGTTCTTTTAAGTTCTGGAAATCCAATTTATGTTCTAATTAAAAATTAAAACGACAAACCTTTGATGAACTTTAAAACCAGATCTATATTTTTTCTTGTTCTTTTAAGTTTTGGAAATGTTCTTTTTCAACCAATGGATGTTCTAATTAAAAAAATAACACGACGTAGAATTTTAAAAGTCGTTAGTGCACTTCTGATATATATTATTATTTAAGATTAAAAATATGTTTTAATTCCGTTATTTTATTTATCAAAAAATATTTGAAAACAACACTATAAATATGTAAAAAGAACAATTGCTGATTCTAAAAAAGAACACACTATTTTGATGCCACAGAAATAGAAAGTAATAAGAAAAGAACATTAAAATTTAAAAAGAACATAGAATTAAGAACGAGGAAATTTACCTTAATCACCCGATGCACCTTCATCAACAGCATAAACCTCTTTGAATGAATAAAAAAAATTCAAAAAATAGCGAAATTGAAATAGTATTTCGCTTAATAAACTAGTTTTTTTGTAAACGTAATTCAATTAAAATCACATTTCAGAGAAAGAAGGAGGGGAAATTTGGTTTTGAACTTTCTCTCTCATAAAATCTCTCTTTTGTTAGGAGAAACTAAAAGCTCTCCTCTTTCTCTCTCAAAAATGTGTTTCTAAAATGAGAAGTTATGAATCCAATAGGAGAAATATTATATATATAGAAAATGAAAAATAAAAAAAATAAAAAAAGGGGGAAGGAGAAGAAATACAAGCCATGTTCATGATAAGAACGGTGCACTTGTTTTTTTTTTTGTGTGTTTTGTTGTTCAGTTCTTTTATGTTTATTAGATATAAATCTTAATGTTCTTTTATGTTTGTTCTTTTTTTCAAAAAGTACATTATTGAAGAGCAAAGGAAGCTTTTACTTGACAAACAACAAATGATGTTAAATCTTCAAAAACAGCTGAAAGAACAAGAAGAGAGGCTGAATAAACAGAGCAATTCCTCAAAAGAACAAAAAGAGGATGAACCTCAAAGAACATTATAAATAAAAGAACATTATAAATAAAGAAAAAGAACATTATAAATACAGAAAAGAACATATCACGTAGAACACTTATTTTAACCATGTAAAACAACATTACCAATAAAAAAAATGAACAACAATAGAGCATAAAAGAACATAATAAAGTAAAGAAAAAGAACATTATAAATAACAGAAAAGAACATATCATGTAGAACACTTATTTTAACCATGTGAAAAAAGAATAAGAAAAAAGATAAAAGAACAACAAAAATGGTAAAAGGACAATTTGATCTGAAGTGTGTAATATCAAAAGAACAACAAGCTAAAGCAAAAAAGAACAACAAGCTAAAGCATAAAAGAACAACAAGCTAAAGCATAAAAGAACAACAAGCTAAAGCAAAACAGAACAACATGTTCAATAATTATTTTCTGTATTATTACAATCTCTTAATACATATATGAGAACCAATATATAAAAGAACAAAAGATAAGACTAAAAGAACATATAAAATCGAAAAAAGAACAGAAATCAAAATCATCAGAAATATATAATCAAGATACATTAATCATCAAAATCATCAAAATATAGAATCAAAATACATTAATCAAAGTTATTGAGAAATGCAGAAATCGAAATGATCAAAAAAATCAAAATATATTGAAATGATCAAAATAATAAACATCGAAATCAAAATCTATCATAAATAAGTAATTCGTTTTTAAAAAATTGAAAAATTACCTTCACAAATCGGATTATCAGCAGAGTAATTCAAATTTGAAGAAGAAGAATCTAAAGAATTTGATATTGAAGTAGAAAAATCAACCAATATCTGAGAATTTTCCATTACTTTCTCTCTCCTCTTCACAGTTTCTCTCTCCTTTCCATAGTTTTTCTCTCTACTCTTCACAAATTCTGATTTGAAAATTATAAAAAAGAAGGTATATATACCAGAAAAATGGAGTGAAAAACAAAAGAACGAAAAAAAAGGGACAGAGCAGTCATTGTTCTTTTTTTTAACAAAAGAACAACGTTTGTTCTTTTTTTATCAAAAAAACGTTTGTTCTTTTCTTCTCCGGATTAAACAAGGTATCCGCGTTTTATATTTATTGTCTGTCGTTTGGACACGAGTGCACCAAGAGCACCGTGCACACCCCTGCACCATCATATTTGCGCATATAACATACCAGGTCGATGCTGATATTTGTCTGCTTGATTTTAAACATTTTTAAAATGCTTTCAATTGAATCTTTCTTTGTTAAAATGTTTTACACTTGATTTTACTACTATTGTTAAAATGCCCAATTGGTGTAACTATAAAATACATCTGATAATATGATATCATTTCTATTTAATAAGCAGACGATACTATATTATTACCAATTGATCTCTCAATGTTGAAATTAAAAATGCTTTTAATTTCATGCACATCTAATTCATTATATGATTAACTAATATCATTATACGATTAACTAATAGTAATAATAATCATTCAACCCGTTGGGTCAATTTGAACCCGTAAAAAAGGCATATAACAGTAAAAAATATACGGAATAAAAAAAGGCGTAATAAATGCTCTCAACCCGTTGGGTCAACCCAAACCCGAAAACTCTGGGTCTTGAACAAGCATTTGTCAACCCGAACCCGATAGAACCCGAACCCGAAGTTGACCGACACTGACCCGACCCGACCCGACCCGTTTGACAGGTCTACCTGCAACATATACCCATTAACTACCAGTCCTTGTATTTTCCAATATTTCATTTCTTTGATGGCCTCTTATTGCCATTGATAAGAATTCCAACACCATCAATTTTATTTTTTCCCTTCATATTTTATGTAATCAATCTAAAAGCTTGAACATCTCAATCATTATCAATTTTATATCTGCCCAAATCAACACATGAAATCCAAATTCAAGAAAATGAAAAATATTAGAGCCAAAAAGGAAGAGAATAGGAGAATTGAATAGCAGGGAAAGACTCAGGGGCAATAGTCTGCAACATGAATTGTAGAGATGTCCGATCGACGATCGTGATCGGATCCGCCTCGCCGTAGATAACAGATTTAATCTTCACCTTCTCTGCCTTGTTGGTCATAGCTAGAGACCTTGAGTCGACCCTGCCGGCCAACCACCACCATTCTTGTTGCCGAGGGCTTGGAGAAGACTCTGGTATATCCTAGAGGAAAGAGATGACAGAAGAATAGAGAAGCGTGTGTGAGGAGAACCTTTCCCAAAACCAAAACCAAAACATTAAAACCACTTTTTGTGGTTTCCTAATTATCGTTGCAGATTTGTAATATGAATCAATAAATTGTTTTTTTCAACGGAACACCCGAACACTGATTTGTTTATTTTTTGTTTAAAAAAATAGAAAAACGGGAAACGGTAACTGTACCGAACATCCCCAAATATATTAAAAAGACACACGGAGAAATATTTAATAAGATTTTTTACCACTATGTTTTTTTCAATTATAAATCTCTATTATATAAGTTAAGAGGGGAGGGTTAGTTTAGTAAGTCCACTTTTCGTGTCCCCTATAGAAAAGACTGAAATACCCTTTGGTGTTCCATATGTAATATATTAAAAAAACTGATTTTTGTTTATCAAATTCAATCAATTTTAAAAACGAAATATTCAATGTTGATTGCCAATTATAAAAGTCTAAGGCATAAATCAAGCAATTGTGCAATTTAACAGAAAAAAGGTCAACAAAAAATTTACCCAACTTAGCAAGAAGGCATGCAGATGACGAATTCAGAAAGTTAATTAAAAAAATATACTTAATGGCTGCCGCAAATGACGCCTGCAATCCCTCTCATTAGTAACAACCGAATTAGAAAACGTAAATTTGAACTTTGTAAACACACTTTTGGTATATTATAAGTTAATTTTACGTATATTGTACTACTACTAAATTACTAATATAAACAAACAGGCGGTGATATAAACAAACACACCGACAAAATTTTGGTGGGTTTTTATTTTATACAAATTTTACGTATATAGTACTACTACTATTACCAGTCGAAGAAGTTCATTGAGGCAAATCGTCGAACAGGTGGTGATAAAAAAAAAACTTTTTCCAAATAGTTTATCATTCGCTGCGTCATATGTACTCCCTCCGTCCCTTAATACTCGCACCACTTTTTTCTTCGGGCTGTCCCTTAACACTTGCACCGCTTCTATAAATGAATTTTTTTTACCAATATTATATTATTTCTCACACTTACCTACTAACCCATTTCCTACAAAAAATCATTTAAAAATTCACACCCCCACTACCCCCTTACACATTTTCCACTAACTATATTAAAATATTATATATCCTACTATCAATTACCACCCATTAAATTATTAAGTCAATTCAAGTGTCTTAAATTACGCACCGGTCAAACCGGTGCAAGTATTAAGGGACCGAGGGAGTATGTTGTTATGGTTTGCTAGAAAAAATCATAATTCAGAATCCCTTGAGTTGGCTCAGAAACATTTTCCAAATATGTTTGACAGTATGAATGTGACCCTCGGAGAGAAAGATAATAGAGTGATGATGACCGTGATGCATATTGTGGTTGATATATTTCGTGTGGGATGTGGATCAATTGCGGGATGGAAATATGTAAGTTGTATTATGCAGGCTGAAATTCTATCATTTCTCATGTAACATACGGTTGGGCAAATTGTATGCCGATTTAGTTACTGTTATGGGATGTCATTCTTTTCGGAGATTGTCCATGAAAAGAGCCAGAAGTACAAAAAAGGGAAATCCAGTATTTTTTTTATCATATGTGTATCATTTAGATTCTTTGTCACGTAAAGGCATGATTACCCTGTTTCACTATTTAGATGTATGATTATATAGTATAACATTAATTTTTTTAAAATATGAACTTTTTGAACATTTTTTTTATCTAATATTTATATTTAGTAGTAGTAATACAATTTTAAGTTTTTATATAATCCCGCACGCATCGCGTGCATATAAGATTAGTTACTAAATATATTAACGGTAGAGAATGTAAAATTATAAATACTCCGTAGTATTCAATTGCTATTATATTGTTCATAGTGAAGTACTATCTCTCTCCTCAATTCTCTCTCCAACCAATAATTTAAAGGGTCTCTACAATTTTCTCTTCTCAAATCCAAAATATTTGTATGTTGCTAAACTTGCTCTGAGGCTTTAAAAATTTAGAATGTAGTAAGTGGCTACCAATATAGACAATTTTCTCTCTCTCCCAAACACCCAAAAAAAAAAAAAAAACAAATCCAACATTAGATAGCAAAAATTGGGAGATTGTAAATTGAGAAACAAAAACTTAAAAGAAACTATCATATTCTTGCAACAATTCTAACTTTTTTTTCCTTAGATAAATTAGGATACAATCTTGATAGAAGAGTATCCTAATTTTTATTTACCTTTCCTTACAGGAAAAAAGAAATAAATAAACAATCTAACCTTTTCAATCAAATATAGTGAATATTATTTTTCTTTTGGTCATACATTTGACAAGTTGTTCTTCTTATAACAAATTTTATATCAATTTCTTATTCATTTTCCCGAATCATTTCGTATTAACCCGTTTTTGAATTTAAATTTTAATACAAAGCTAATTATTAATCTTTCTCTTGGAGTGACATGATCAAGTTTGTTTATATTGTAAATTCTATACCTTATATTTACATGGTTTGGGATATATTTGGTTTATTTAACTTGCTAGTTTTGAGAAGAATTTTTTGATTTCAAAATTATCTAATTAATATGAGGCCTTGTAAACTATTTCGAAGTTTTAATTTACTTAGAAATTAAATAGTGTTTTAAAATCATTGTTAGCCTTTTTATAAGCATGAAAATGTAGATATGACCCTTGTATATGAAAACAAGTTAACTTCTTTTAGTGGTAGGATAGTCTAGAAAATGGTAGATAGGTGGAATCCATATGAAATTCATATATCTTGCTTAATGGTACTAGCCATTCTTTTAGAATTTCGAGAGTGTGAATCCCTCAATCCCGAAGGTATTATGGATAACTTTTCCTCCTTTCATGTGTTTCATTATATGTACAGCAACCGTAACAAATGTTGTACATATCTTTGTAGGATTAGCGTTACTCCAATTCAAAGAAAGAATAAATAAGGATCCTTATGGAGTTTTTGCGAATTGGGACCCAGATCATTTGGATCCATGTATGTGGCTAGGTGTTCATTGTCTAAATGGAAAAGTACAAAAATTGTAAGTCTGCATAAATTCAACTTTCAAATTATTTTCCAATCTCACATTACATAAACCGGCCTATTTTTTTCATACTCCATATTATCTTGCCCGTTAATGTGTTTGTTTGCACTTTTGTTAAGGGATTTTAATGGGCTTTCATTGCAAGGAACATTGTCACCAACATTAAAAAACCTAAGCTACATGCGATCATTGTAAGCCTAACGCTTATTTTTCTTTGACATTTGCATACACTTACCATCTCGTCTTCTACTAGGCCGACTAATATTTACTTAATTGTCAAATTATTTTAGTTTTTCTACTAGCTAGGTAGGAATTGAAGTTTGGTGACGTGAGTTAAGTGACATGTAGTAGTCCCATAGTTTGTCAAACAGTCATTTACAAGAATTCGTATGTTTGGCTTTGTATTTATTATATACAGAGGCTAAATCTCTCGTTTATTGCCATTAACAGATTGATAAGCAACAACCATTTATCAGGTTCTATTCCAAAAGAGATTGGAGAGCTTCAATTACTAGAAGTGTTGGATTTGACTCATAATAATTTGAGCGGAATAATTCCTTCAAAGATAGGTGTGATGACATCAATAAAATGCTTGTGAGTTTCTTCTTAGACTTGAAAAATGTTTCATACAATCAAATGACCTAGGCATAGATTAATATATAAATGTCATTAACCCACCAATGAGGTCTTTGTCACTGATCTGTGTACGATAGGTCAAAAATTCGACTCTCTATTTTCTTATTTGTAATTTGTAATTTGTAATGCCCTTATTACTAAAACTACAAAATGTCATTAATATATATTGTAGGTCGCTTTGTGGTAATGAGTTGCTTAGAGGTATTCCACCTGTAATTGGAATGCTTGATTATCTTCATCAATCAGACTGTAATCAACAAATCAAGTCAATTCTGTATGGAACAAAAGATTACTATAAAAAGACTATACGTTGGTGAGATTCTTTAAAATTATTGTATTATATATGCATTACTGGTAAGTAATTATTAATCACTAGTTCTTACTCGAAATATATATGAAATTCTAATGAAATTTAATTGCCTAGCAATATCGATATAGATTTTCTCTCTTTAAAGAAAACAAAAGACTTGTAAATTATTTTATTTCGTGTATAATTTAAGGTACAATTTCGAGGAGAAATTATATTCTAATGTATACGGATTCTTCTGACAGTAACTGGTGGCGCATTTTCAATGGATTGAAGAACTATTTTGGCATTAGATTTATGTAAGATGAACATTACTTGTAGTTTGAAACATACGTGGATGTGTTTGTATAATTATATTAGTGAAGTTTTCTTACTTTATGATTGATTTTGCAGTTGGGAGACTAAGAATACAGAGTGTTGTTTTTACGCCGGAGGAAACAATTGTTGCCACAATGTACCAAGTTCGTACGAGTTCCAATCCATGAGCCAATTTACGCGAATTTTAGTTTTAATTTTTTATTGACACATTCCTCTTTCTAAATTCTAATAGGTACAACGAAAGATTATGGTCGTCGTCTTTTGTTCGAACAATCAAATAACCTTCCGGCTGTACCACCGACAAATGTTACTAATGTACGAGAAAAGAGACCATCCCCAATTCTGTTTAGTAGCGGAGCTTATTCTATTCATATAAAAAAACCTACTATATTTGTACAACCTTCTACCTCTACAATGTCACCCGAGCGCCCGCGCCCTAGCCCTAGCCCTAGCCCTAAAAAAGACTTTTGTGTTCTTATAATAGCTTTGCTTATCGCAGTTGTAAGCTTTGTTTTACTTGTTAGTATACGTATTGCGTTAGTAGCCGTTCGACGTTATTGTGGTGCTAAGGTTGTACAAGCTCAAAATGCATCTCTACTTCATCGCTTGAGCAAGGTCTTTGTAACAGGTTTGTACTTGTTTGGTCATATCATGCATTACGTCCATTTTATTTTAGGAAAATTTGTCACAAACCACTTTAAAAAGTTTAAATTGATCACAAATCATCTTATATAAATTTATTGCCAAAAAGAAACCAAAAGAACATTACGCTTGAATTGGAATTTTGACTCCAACTTCCGGCTCTGACTTGCATGTGGATGGCAAGTCAACTCCAGAAAGAAATTCAAAGATCGGATTCTGCCGTAGCGTTTCTTTTCGCAAAAATAATTTACATTAAGCTTTATTTTTGCACAAAAAAAATATATATGAGGAGGTTTGTGACAAATTTGGGCTTTGATAAGGTGGTTTATAATAAATTTTCTTTTGTTTTATATAGAAATTCATGTATGTCCTTACATTTTGTTGACTTTCAGACGACATATCATTTTACCTATATCTAACATACTAACATGCTTGTGAGTGTCTAAAATTAAGTTCGACATTTTGCTAGACGGTCTCATATGAGATTCCGATGGTGTTTTATGATTAGTATATAAGTTGACTTGAATTTTGGAGTGTAGGAGTTCCACAATTAAATTCGGGAGAATTGGAAACAGCTTGTGAGGAATTTAGCAATATCATTGATACATTTTCGGGCTGTTTGATGTATAAGGGAATACTATCAAGTGGAGTGGAAATTGCTGTTTTATCTACTTCAATTAGGTCATCACAACAATGGTCAAATTACGCAGAAAGGGAGTTTAAAAGAAAGGTTTATAAAACTCCTCCTTAATTAATATTTGTTCATCATGTTATACGTATGCTATTACATCTATATACACGCGATATGCTATTTCTTGCGTGGTTTATCATTTTGATTAACGAAATCTAATCTCTTTTAAGATGTTCTATTTAATGTTATGTAGGTGGATACCTTTTCAAAGATAAACCATAAGAATTTCATAAATCTCCTTGGCCACTGTGAGGAGGACAATCCATTTGTAAGAATGATGGTATTTGAATATGCTCCAAATGGAAACCTTTATGAGCATTTACATGGTAATAATCTATACTAATATATTAAAAGCATTAATAAAAAACGTATACTATATTCCTCTTTATTACGCCACGTCATCACTAACAAACATCATGCTATGTTACTGACAATCAAAAAAACATGTCAGCAATCAATGATGTCTTGGCCCAATGGTTAAGACTGAGAGATTGTGTAAATAGGTCTCAGATTCGAATCCCCCGCCCTCATTAGTATTTATATTGCCCTCGTGGCTCTTTTACAACAACAACAAAAAAAGTATGTAAGCAAGGATTGAACTCCAAAACTCATGGATTAAAAGTTTACTTCCTACCATCTCCGTGTTAGTCTGTTTCATAGTGTTCTTTACACTTTACTTTATTCTATTTATGGACATGAAAATTTATTATCTCACCCTTCTTACCTCACAACATTTACTCTCTTACGTTCATTTTTTACATTCACCCACAGTTTTATTCATTTCTCTTACTTTATCCATATTTTATTATATTCACCCAACTTTTTCATTTTTGTCTTAACATTTAGGCACATTTACCAAAATAAACATTTTATAACCCAAATATTGCGAGAAATGACCTATACTACGTATAATTTTATTTTGTAAAATCACACCTTAATATAAACCTTTTTTGAGAAAGACAACCTATGATAGTTTCCGGCATTGACTGAGTTTTTCCGGCCATTGACTTGTACATGAGCAATACGTGTGGCTTCATTTGGCTACATTTTCAACAAAATGCATTGTCAAAGTGATGTTTATTGTGTAGTGCTCGATTTTGATATATTGTGTAGTGCTCGATTTTGATATATTGTGTCGTGCTTAAGGGAAGTTGTTTTGTTTCCACTAAACATGCTCGTTTTCACAAGTTAACATGTAATGAAGCCACACGTACTGCTCATGTGCAAGTCAATGGCCGGAAAAGCTCAGCCAATATAGGAAATTTTCCTTTGGTTGTCTTTCGCAAAAAATTTATATTAAGGTGTGATTTTCAAAAAAAAAATTATATAAGATCTTTTCTCGCAAAATCTAGACTATTTCGCAAATTTGCCTAATATTTATGCAAATAGTAACTGTAAATATTTTTGTGAAACGGAAGTGGTATGTTATATTTTTTTCCCATATAAATGTAAAATACAATCTTTTAAAAATTGGCACATTTTTACAAAACGTAAACCCCACTAAAACTAAATCCGGAGCAACCCCAGGTCACACACTAGTTATTAATTAAATTAGGAAAAATCATTTCAAGTACTCCGTATACTTTTATCTGATCATATTCAGCTCGGCTTGCTGTTCCAACCCGACCCAGTCCAAAAAATGTTCGGGATTTGGGAAGGACTTTTTAGGCCGACTCGGCCCAATTTAAAAAATCTGTGCAGGTTCTGGGAAACTCAAAGCTAAAATTTTATTTATAAACTTAGCGCTGCCTGAAACGGTTCAAAGTAGTTGATTTTGTGTACCAAAATGGCCTGATATTTGTCGGTCTAGCCCGTGTAAAGATTTATTGAGATTATATGTTTGACCCATCTCGGGTCAACCTGTCATTTAATCAGGTCTATTATATTATGAAAATGATAAAGGTCGTAATTTCGTAATATTCGATCTTTAAACCGTGTCACATGCAATGATAATATGATATTTTTATGTGTCATAATTTAAATGGGTAACTAAAATATTTAACTTATATAATCTATTATACATTTGTTTAAAAAAACAAGGTAGCAAAATCTTAATATTCTTATTTGTTTTTCTTTATATCGAATATCTTATTTACATATTTTCATAGTAAAAATATTGCATTGATAGTACAAAAATTCTGATGACACATAATATACATGATGCCTATATGTATCAAACTCCGACACGTAAAATTGCGAAATATTGTCGCAACTTACGTACCTTTATTATCGCCCATTATATTATTCAATTTTTTTATCCTTAAGTGGTTTTTTTTCCCAGTTAAGGATATGGACCATCTGGATTGGACCACTAGAATGAGGATTATCATGGGAACATGTTATTGTCTTGAGTACATGCATCACGAGCTCAATCCTGCTGTTGTTCATCCACATCTTCAATCAGATACAATCCTTCTGACAGACGATTATGCCGCAAAGGTACGTTTTATATTATTATCTACGTAATAATTTGAATCTTTTGTTCAGAATTTGCTAAATATTCATCCATTATGCAACAAGTATAAGGCCCTGTTCGGCAAAATTAGCGGTAGCGGATAGCGGTTAGCGGTTGAGTAGCGGGTAGCGATTAAAGTAGCGAGTAGCGGTGAATAGTAGCGGGTAACGGTTAGCTGTCAAAGTAGCGGTAACTAATATGAGTGTTCGGTAAAAGTAGCGGTTAATATTATAAAAATAAAAATAAAAACAAGAATATTATTTAAAACTTTATTATAAATTTGTCAAACGCTACCCGCTACCTTAAACGCTACTAATTTTAACGTTTGACAAAAGCTACCCAACCGCTACCTCAACCGCTAACCGCTACCTAAATCGCTACTTTACCAAACACTTCCAAATTTTACAAGTAGCGTCTTGACCAGGTCAAAACGCTACCCGCTACCTCAAACGCTACCGCCGAACACGCCCTAATACTTTTTGCATTCAAAATAATTGCAACAATGCCTTATTTAATTACTACGTAGTAATATTTTTTTTAGCACGTGTGATGTACAAGTTTATGAAAATTGAAAATATTGAAACAACGGTGTATGATAAGTGTATAATTGAATTTGATGCAAATTATTTAATTAAAATTTGAATGTGAAACCTATAAAAGAAATAATTAAAAGACATAATGATTCGAGAAAAATGAAATAAGTGGAGAGGGAAATGTATGATGGATTGGTGGTTTAAGAATAAGAAAAGAAATCCAAATACAAGGCCGGGGAGGAGGTACATGGCTTCATGGCATGTAAATATTTCTGTTTAAAAATAATACTCTTTTGGTCTCGTTTTATTTACCCCATTTTGATTAAAAAATTCTTATAAAAATTGATCATATAAATCAAGTAAAATGTGATGGAGGAAATAGTATAGATATGATCGACGTCAAATAACATGTCTCCACTTGTGTTGCAATTTAAATTTTATTAGAGGAACCATTGATGAAACAAACTAAGTTCAATTTTTTTTGGAAACTTCATTGGTGGCCTCCTACTTTTGTACTTTATTAATGGTAGTCAAAAAGGGGTGTTGAATTTTTGACTATTCTTGATAGCTCTCTTTTCTTAATTACTATCTAATAGCATTACTAACCTAAATTTGACAAAATTAATTACACACTTAAAACCTAACCATGGTTAACCTACGGTTAATCACACTCACCTTTTACATCGTGGACTACAGAATTATGCATATGTTTGACTATATGCCTTTCTTTCGTGAACTGGAATGAAATGGTCTTTGCGTGAATATGGACATATTATGTTATCGTGATATATATATATTTTTAATGTATTATATTGAGTCTTTTCGTAAACTTGTCGGACATAAGTATGTGGCCAAGTCCCCAAGTCATATGCAAGTTCAGAGGATCAAACACAAGAATATGTTTAGTCCCGAATCATACCCGAGGATCAAACACGAATACATGTCCAAGTCCCTGAAAATCCTAAGAATCAAACAAATTAGAACAAGAAATTACTCTCAGATAATAAGACTATATTCATGATTTCATTGATTCTTCACATTATAAGCATATTCAACTTCTCATTTATATACTACCGTAGAAGCATATTTTGCTCTTTATTTCATCAGCTCGGAATTACATAAAAAACAAGAAGGAAAGTCTTATCCTAAACCACTTCTCCTACATGGCAACCTGTGAACAAAAAAATGCAGAAAGCAAGCGGAGAAAGAGAAAAAAGGAAAAGGAAAAGTTAAAGAGGAAAGAAAGGGAAAATGCAAGGTTGGTAGCTATTAATAACCTAATTGTCGGATAATTGGAGGGAAATTTCTTTGTTTTTTTTGGGGTAATGCTAACTTAGGTTCTGGTGGAAAAGGCTAACCATGGTTGGACTTCAAGCGTGTAATTTTGTCAAATTTAGGTTTGTAATGCTATATTAGATAATAATTAAGTGGTGAAAACTTTAAGGGGAGCAACAAATAAAATTTGTGGAAAAGGTGGCAAGTGAAGGTATTTGGGCAGGGGATATGGATTTGGATATAGACTCATTATGGACAAGAATGGAGCACACCATAAAGGGAGTGGCGAAAGAGGTACTAGGGGAATCTAAAGGAATCATGCCACCAAGTAAGGACACACCTTGGTGGAACGAATTTGTGCAACAAGCTATAAAGAGCAAACTAGAATGTTATAAAGAGTTGGAAAAATGTAGAAGTGATGAGAACTACGAGAAGTACAAGGATGCTAAAAGGGAAGCAAAGAAGGCCGTAAGAGAGACTAGAGCAAAGCTGGATCAGAATTTTTACGCAAGATTGGATACAAAAGAAGGGAAAAAAGACATCTATAGACTTGCTCGAATGAGAGATAGAAATACGCGAGACATCGGGAGGATTAAATGTGTGAAAGATGTTGATCAAAAAGTTTTGGTGGGAGATAAGTAAATCAAGGATAGATGAAGGTTCTACTTTGATAACTTGTTCAACGGGGATCAAGGGCGCGATATTGGGGATACAAATATCCGTCGAGATAGGTTAACCTAAAATTTATGTGAAGAATTCAAAAGAGAGAAGTCGAAATGGCACTGAAAAAGATGGGACGTAAGAGGGAAGTGGGGCCCGATGGTATACCTATATAAGTTTGGAGATGCTTGGGAGAGAGAGGGGTTGTATGGTTAACAACACTTTTCAACAAGATTTGGGGAAGTAATAGGATGCCATTAGAGTGGAGGAAAAGTACTATCATCCCCTTGTACAAGAATAAGGGTGATGTCTAGGATTGAGCCAACTATCGAGGAATCAAACTAATGAGTCATACTATGAAACTTTGAGAGCGGATTATTGAGCAAAGATTGAGGAGAACTGTGAAAATTTCGGAGAAGCAGTTTGAATTTATGCCCGGGGGATCGATTATGCAGGCCATTCATCTTATAAGGCAACTAATGGAAAATTATCGGGATAAGAAGAAGGATTTACATATGGTTTTCATTGATTTGAAGAAGGCGTATGATAAGGTACCAAGGGAAATTCTTTGGTGGGAATTATGTAGGAAAGGAATTCCGAGGAAGTATATTGATATCATCAAGGACGTGTATGAGGGAGTTAGCACGAGTGTGAGAACTAGTGTTGGTAAGACCGAAGAATTCCCCATTACGATTGGAGTGCATCAAGGTTCCGCACTGAGCCCGTTTCTTTTTGCTATAGTCATGGACGAATTGACAAGGTCAATCCAAGATGGTATACCCTGGTGCATGATGTTTGCAGATGATATTGTGTTGATTGATGAAACAAAAGAAGGAGTGGAAAGTAAGTTGGAGTTATGGAGACAAACTTTGAAATCTCGAGGTTTTAGGCTGAGTAGAAACAAGACGGAATATATGGAGTGTAAGTTTAGTGTAGTCCAAGATAGAGAGACATGGACGATTACCTTAGATGGGAAAATTGTCCAAGGCTCTGAAATGTTCCGTTATTTAGGATCTATTATCCAAAATGATGGAGAATTGGATAGCGATGTGGCCCATAGAATCAAAGCAGATTGGTTGAAGTGGAAAGGCGCCACGGGGTTCCTATGTGATTCAGGCATGCCCCAAAGATTGAAGGGAAAATTTTACCGCACGACAATTCGACCGGCTTTGTTATACATCACAGAATGCTGGGCAGTGAAACATTGTCACGTGCACAAGATGAATGTGGCGGAGATGCGCATGTTACGTTGGATGCGTGGGCATACAAGAAAGGATCGTTTGAGGAATGAGATTATTAGGAAGAAAGTAGTGGATTGAGTTTAAGATGATGGAAAATCGTTTAAGATGGTTTGGACATGTAAACAGAAGATTAAGTGATGTCCCGGTTAGGAGGATAGAAAGGTGGCAAAGTGATAGAATTGCAAGGGGTAGGGGAAAACCTAAGAAAAGTTGGAAGAAGGTGATTGAGCATGATATAAGCTTTCTTGGGATTGAGGAAAATATGACGTTGGATAAGACAGAGTGGAGGGAGAGAATATACATTGATGACTTCATTTGACTTATACAGCTTCCATTTTTTATGTTTCTTTCTATTTATTTATTTATTTATTTATTTATTTATTTATTTATTTATTTTATTATTTTTATTATTTTTAAAATTCTTAATTTTTTTTTTAATTTTACATGCTATTTTGAAATGTACTACACTTATTTTACTTATTCGTTTATTATAAACGTTACTTATTTTTTATTATCTCTTACAATATTTCTTCTATAATATATATATATATATATATATATATATATATATATATATATATATATATATATATATATATATATATATATATATAATTCTTCTCTTATCTTACTTTCATTAATTCCACTTTCTCTTCCTTGTTTTTTTTATTCCATGCTCCTTCCTGGTTTGGTTGGTTACAATGACGATCTCCTACGACGATTCATGTTAGCCGACCCCAAATCAATTTGGGACTAAGGCTTTGTTGTTGTTGTTGTTGTTGTTGTTGTTGTTAAATGCAAACTAAGTTCATTACACTTTTGTTCATACTAGTTGTTGGACCATGCGTTAGCGCGCATGATCCTCAAGGTATAAAAAAAATATTTTGTAGAATTTTTTCGTAAAATGACATTACAAATTTATGTCGAACGCTAGGAAAACAAAGTTAAAGCTCGCTTTGCTCGTAATTGATAATATGTGATTATACATGCATATGTTTACAAGAGGTGCAATCAATATTTTAATATTTCACATACAATATTAAGCTCTCCTAAATTGTTATTGTAGCATTTCATATGGAACATTAGCAATTTGCTTAAGCTGAAAATGGAAGGGGGAGCATCTTAGAGAAAAACAACGACAAAATAAAGGGTGGAAATAGACATTACACTATTGATAAGAATAAGACAAAAAAAAAAAAAAAAACAAAGAATGAAATTGGGGGTATGTCCAAAATATGGTTTATGCACCCGGGTGCACAATGCTCACTGTGCACCCTGTTTTTGAATGGACATATAGTTCAAACACAAAGAACATATTGTTCATACCCAAAAAATATATAGCCAATGAACGTATAGTTTAAATTCATAGAATATATAGTTTAAATATTTCACTAATACATGTACATTGAAATCATTTTTCATGTTCATTAGATTTTCAATGCATGTTCAACAGGGTGCACAATAAACATTGTACACCTGAGTGTATTATCCAAATTACGTATATAATTGTATTATTGGGTGAATAGTAATAGAAGTTCACATATTTATAAGGGTTAGGATTATGTTTCACAAATCTTATATAAATATATACATTTCCATTTTTTCATAATTTTTAGGTAGCGGATGTTGCTTTCTGGGCTGATATTGTATCCAAAGCAAAGATTTCAGATGACGAAGAATCAGAACCTTTACATTCAAATCCAGGTCCCACGTGTGAAGACAATGTGTACGATTTGGGGATATTGTTGCTAGAATTAATTTCAAGCAAGTCCCTTAATATGCAGGAAAGGTCCCTAAATCGAGTGTTTAGATTTTATACGAGAAATCGTAATTTGACTTCGGTTTCAACATCATATTTCCACTTTTCGTTTTAATCTGTTTTATAATATTATTTACATTGTGTTTTATTCTATATTTTGACATAAAAATTTACTATTTTACCCCTATTATTTATATCATTTAAAACTTTCCAATCACTTTTTTGTTTTCACTTTATTGATTACTTTTTTCTTTCACCCACTTACATTTTTATTATCTTATTTATATTTTTTATATTTTCCCACATCTTAAAACACTTTTCATATTTTGTCTTAATAGGTGTATAAATACTGACCGTAAAAATTATTTTGAAACAGATGTAGTATTGATAAAATGCTCAAAGATTCAGATCCCTTACAAATAGCTTTCATAATTTCTAAAGAATAATAATATTGAATTGGTGATATATAAACTCATAATAACTACTCTAATACTCCATCCTACTAGTAGATTTTAGACTATGCTACATGTTTTACAATGGTGGTTAATTATTTTCAAGATAATGGTATGTTCTATTCAACTGATTTCTCATTTATTTTTTCTGAAATTTTCTTACTTGAAATTACCTATACTTATTTGAACTTATTAAAATTTACAAGAAGTTATTTTAGTAATATAAATTTTACATTGCTAGCCTTTAATTATTTTTTTTTCTGAACTTGACATAACATATACCGCTAACAATATATTTATTTTCAAAATATGGGAATGTCTTGTTATTTTACTTTTTACTAGGTTAACTTTCATCTCAATGATATTTATTTCTATTTATTTACACAATTTCAGGCTATGGAATGCTTAAGTGATAAGGAGAAATATTCCAAGTTGGTTGATCCCACTCTGAAGTCCTTCAAGAATAATGAGTTAGAAATTATCTGCGAGGTAATCTATGAGTGTCTAAATAAGGATCCAAGGCAGAGACCAACACTTAAAGATATAACTTTGAAGCTTGCGGCGGTAATTAAAATCTCGCAAGAGGCTGCTAGTGCTAGACATTCACCCTTATGGTGGGCGGAACTTGAGATTCTCTCTATAGAAAACTAGTTAGCCAACTACAAACACGGACATTATTCTCTCTGTATATAGAAAGAATCACATTTTTTGTCGTGTGTGTGTTTGACTAGGTAAATTCAAAATTTTGTTAAAGTTTCTTTTTGTTTACTCATATCTTTATTCTATAACACATAGATTTTTTTTTTCTTTTTATCTTCTTATTAAAGTATTACATAGACAATTTAGAAGGTGGACCATGGTGCATATAGAGCATGGTGCACCTTAAGAACACTAGTATATAATTGAAAGAACATCTGGTTACGAGAAAAGAACATGAGTATTTTTTTTTATTTAGGTTTTTAATAAATAGTAAAATAATATATTATTTTTATAACAAAAAAGTGAAATATTATATCGCATGTTCTTTTACCGTAGTGTCATGTTCTTTTGCTTATGCACATATGTTCTTTTGCTTATACACATATGTTCTTTTGCTTATGCACATATGTTCTTTTGGTGCACCATGTTCTATGTGCACCACGGTCCTTAGTTCAAGGATTGTGTTGCATAAGGTGAATCTAGATCAGTAGATTGTCTCCTTGTGCATGAATTGGAGCAAGATTTATAAAGGAATGATCAATGTAACAAACCGTAACTTTTCTTATTCTATTGCCAAAAAAAAGGTTTACTATTCTTCTCCTCTATTTTGTTACAAGTTGATCTTTTGGATGATATATGACAAGATTATTATTAGTCTTCCATGAAATAGGTGATTTACCCAGAAAAACTAGCCAGCCGGACAGAGAACAACGAGTAATCGAACAAGCTGCCCAATTCGAATCACACCAACCTTGAAGGGTTGAGTCACTATCGGCGCGTAGGAGAATACCTTGACCTGGAGTGCCTTTGAGATAACGAACGACACGTAGCGCATCATCCCAATGTGCAACTCGGGGTTCCTGCAAAAAATGAGACAATACGTGTACGGAGTAAGCAAGATCAGGACGTGTAACCGCCAAGTAAACAAGCCGCCCTACAAGGCGACGATATGCCTCGGGATTCGCAAAATGTGGGCCATCCGTAAGACTCAAACGATGGTTTTGCTCAATCGGGAATCCACAAGGCTTAGCACCAGATAATCCAGCTTCAGTGATAATATCTAAAGTATACTTGCGTTGGCATAAAATAAGTCGGTGGCACTACGTGCAACCTCAATGCCAAGAAAATATTTCAACGAGCCCAAATATTTCATCTTGAAGCAATCACTTAAATGTGACTTGAAAGTAGTAATCGCAGTGGAATCATTTCCAGAAATAATGAGATCGTCAACATAAACCAATACATTTATTTAAACGGAGCCTTTGGTGTAGGTAAATAAAGAGTAATCTGAATAATATTGAAAGAAGCCAAATTCTTTAAGGGCATGAACAAACTTTTCAAACCAACAACTAGGAGCTTGTTTCAGGCCGTACAATGACTTGCGAAGGCGACAAGCCAACTTTGGGTTAGAGCATTCAAACCCGGGGGGTAATTTCATGTAAACTTCTTCCTCAAGATCACCATGAAGGAAGGCATTATGAACATCCACCTGATGAATTTCCCAAATTTTGGAAGCAACTATAGCGAGAGAAGTGTGAACAGTGGTTATTTTGGCAACAGGAGCAAATTTTTCGTTATAATCAATACCTGCATTTTGATGATTTCCCAAATCAACCAATCTAGACTTGAGACGCTCAATGTCTCCGCTTGAGTAAAATTTGGTTTTGTAGACCCATTGACTACCAAAGGCACGCTTTCCTGGAGGGAGTTCTTCTAGAGTCCATGTCCCATTATCCTCCAAGGCTTGGATTTCTTCCTGCATGGATTTCTTCCATCCATCATCTCCCATAGCCTCCTTAAAAGACTTTGGATCCTTACTAGAAATAATAGCTGCAAAAAACGTACGATAATTTACAGAATTTTTTTTGCAATTAATATAATGTGCTATAGGATAAGGAGTACATGAGGAGTGATGTGGAGACGGAGTAGAGAGAGATGGACTTTCAGCAATAACTGTGTGAGTGACATAATCGCGGAGCCATGAAGGAGGATTTTTATCCCTTAATCCCCCACCCAATCCTGTATTTTGGGCCTCAACTGAAATTGTAGTAGGTGGGGACGCCATCTGGGTTGGGGTGGAAGTGGGCCGCGAGTCAGCTGAAAGGGAAGCTGACTGCTCCTCTTGGAAATGGTCTGGCTGGGCTGTAGGTGAGGAATTGGATGCATGCTGGACTGTGGCTGAGTTAGGGAGTAGATTTGTTGGGCTTAGGGAATTGTTTTGTTGTTGTTGGGCTGCTGTCTCACCAAGGAGAAGAGGAGTATTATTGGGCTTAGGAGAAGGGTGAGGAAAGTGGCAATTATGGGCTCAACGGCAGCAATGTCATTAATTGGATCAAAATAATTATCCAAAGAAAAGTCTAAGTCAATTTCTTCCTCACCAAATATCGGAACAATGGATTGTGGTTCAATGTTTACATCCTCTGGGTCAACAAACGGAAAAAGGTCCTCAAAGAATTTAACATCTCAAGAAACAAAAAATTCTTTTGTATCTAAATCAAAGACCGTCCATTCATTTTTACCAAATGGATACCCCAAAAATACACACTTACGACTTCTACTCTCGAATTTATTCCCCTTTGTTTTTGGATTATGAGCAAAGCAGAAGCAACCAAACGTACGTAGGGCATCATGTGAAGGCGGGAAACTAAATAATATTTCAAAAGGGGTTTTATTATTTAAAATAGGAGATGGGGTACGGTTGATTAGATGAGCGGAAGCGAGAACACATTCTCCCCAAAAATAAATAGGTAACTTTGCTTGAAATCTCAAAGCCCGAGCGACATTTAGAATGTGTTTATGTTTTCTCTCAACCCTCTCGTTTTGTTGTGGGGTGCCAAAACAAGAAGAGAAAAATAAAATTCCAGTGGCAGAAAAATAATCCCGCAAACAATTAAATTATGTTCCATTATCACTTTAAACAATTTTAATTTTTTGGGAAAATTGATGATCAACCATTGCAATAAAATTCATGAAAATACGAAAGACCTCAGTTTTGTTATCCAACAAATAAATCCATACAACTCTAGAAAAATCATCAACTATACTTAAAACATAACGAGCTCCACAAGAAGAAACATGTCTATATGAACCCCACAAATCACAATGAATTTTCTCAAAAATATCACTAGCTTTATTGTCACTAACGGGAAAGTTATCTCGAAGATTCTTAGCACGAAAACAAACTTCACATGCTTTATTTAAAGGGAAATTCTCAATGGTGACCCTATACAATTGCACTTTCTCAATGGTAGCCAAATTTTTCTCTTAATATCATTAATAGCCTTATATTTGTGTGTATTATCATTAATAGCCTTATATTTGGATTTATTATCAACAATGACCATAAAACTAACCATGGTAAACAAAGGATGATTTAATTACAATAACACCAATAAATTAACTTCAACCCCATCAAAAAATTAAAAGAAAAACAAAAAATCCCAAATTTTCTCTCCTTCTACGTCCCTTTTCCAGTTTCTCCTTTTCTTCATCCCTCTTCTTCTCTAATCCACCATATTTCCTGAACCTTTTAGACTATAGAATTAAATTACCTAGAAAAGTCAAGACTACTCATCTCTCAAGCCTCATGTATACTAGCTACTACTTCAAAATTACCCACTTAAGAAAGAAGGTAATTAAAACCCAAAAATTATATAAAGCACGAGCTGCGAGTCACAATGCGGCTTCATTGCTCCATAATTTGCTATGTATTTTTGGTTAACCTAAGTCAAAAGCCTAATTTTAAACAAAACTCAAGCATTAGACACTACTCCGAAAGGCGAGTAATGACTAATAGTTATAGAGTGGTATATCTAATTATTTATAATCAACTCATGGATGAAATAGAAAGCCGATAACGGAAGATATTAGAATACTGAAAGGTAAATGACTGCCCACTACAGAGGGTTTTACCAACATTGATGACACAGTCTTTGAAACGGGTAAGCTGGAAGATCATTGGGTTAATGGGGGAAGGCAGAGTTGAACCATCCACAATGGAGATGAATGTGAAAGATAGTACCGGGTGCTTGGTTAACCATAAGATCGAGAAACCAATTTTTCACGTAATATAAAGTACATTTATGGCTTAAATTGGCAACAATAAATAAATAAAATTGCCCATTAGTTTACCATGGTTAGATTAATGTCATTGTTGATAATAAATATAAACATGAGGCTACCGATGATAATGAGATATATTTTAGGCTACCATTAAGAAAGTGCAATTGTATAAGGCTACCATTGAGAATTTCCCTTATTTAAACTACCCTTAAGTTTAAGAACTGGAGGAAGTAACTTTACTACTTTTTATGAGGGGTGTCCCATCCTTTTGTGCCATAATTCTAATGACGATGTTGCTCCATTCACCGAAATATGATGCGCCGACTCAGCTTCTCCAAAATAGTAAAGTCCATCTCTTCTAACTCCCGTTCCAATCAGCTCCCCCCGTGTGGTCCTGTATAGCACACATAGAAGAATTAAATTTGACAACACTCAGTAAATTATCGATTAATTGAGAAACGGAAAGTAAATTGCAGTTTAATTAAGGAACATATAACACATGTTTTAGAGTGATATTTTCTGATAGCCGAACCGAGCCAGCTTGGTAGCATTCTCCGTTTTTCCATTGGGAAGTAAAATGGGACATTTATAAGTAATATTCGAAATATCAAATAACCAAGACTTGTCACTAGTGATATGATGAGAGGCTACGGTGTCAATGATCCACCAATCAATAGTAAACTTACCGGTTAAACGATTTTTGGGTATTTTAGTGGTCCCGAGAAGACTAGCAGTTGCCTGCCATTGATCGGCCGTAAATAATTGTGTATTGATGTTAGGAGTTGCTTGGTTGTTATCATTAAGTTGCTGTCCAGAAGAGTCAGAAATTTCTTGGGTTGCATGTGCACTAGCAGGCCCACGGGCTACTGCTCCTTTGCGCCCACGTGAAGAGTACCTGCCACGGCCAGCCTTTGGGCCTGCAGTTTTGGGCTGGTCTGGCAAGTTTTCTGGATATCCCACAATTAAATAACAATTTTCAGCAGCATGACCAGGCTTATTACAATGAATGCAAGGATACAAGGGCCAACAAGAAGCATTGTCATGACCCTGTTTTTGACAATGAGAGCAGTATGGCAGGCCGTCACAACCCTTTGGCATGTCAATCCCGATTGTTGCTCGGAGAGCGAAGCCTGACCCGTTCATCTTGTGTGACTAGTTGATATGCACGATCAAGAGAAGGTAGTGGATCTTGTAACAATATACTCGTACGTTGCTGGGTAGAATATGGAGCATATAGACCCATTAAAAACTCATGTAGCTTAGCCGTTTCACTCCTTTGGACATGTTTATCTGCAGTAGAACAATTCGAACAACACGTACAAGTAATAATAGCTCCAAGATTGCTTAAATCTTCCTACAAGGCATTCAGTTTACCATAATATTGAGAAACAGCCATAGACTTTGATTGTTCACAACGGGCGATAGCAGACTTAATTTGTTGAATTCTAGGACCATTAACAACAGAAAAACGATGTTTAAGATGATCCCATAAGCGCTTAGGATCTCTATATTTTGTTAATTGAGATTTTACCTCGGGGGTCAATCGTGTTGGTAATCCAAGAGACGAGCATGGCGTTGATTGTATTCCAATCCGATTGCGTGCATGGTGGAATTGAAGCCGTGAGGGTGCCGTCTAGGAACTCAAATTTTCGTCGTGCTTCCAACGCGGTTTGAATATCACCGACCATTCATCATAATTGTTATTGCGAAGACGAGTAGGAGTGATAAAATCACCAGGACGATCTTGACTGCCTAGGAAAAAAGGATAGTCGAAAGCTATACGTTTTTCCGGGGTAGGTGGAGTTTCTTCATCACCTTCCGCCACTGGGAATAAAAAAAATTATATTTATGCGTGAAGTATTCTCTAGCTTGATACCGTGACAAGATTATTATTAATGCTTTTAAGCTTCCGATTGTATTGATGAATAAGCCAAATATATATGGTACAAACTAGTTAATAATTCTGCTAGACTTAGGATGCCCTAACGTTATAAACTAATGCTACTACTAATACGTAGGAGTTCAAAGCTAACCTAAATTCTAGGATTAACGTAATAGTATTAAAATTGTAGTCCAATTCTAATTATTAACTTAATTATTATCCGTAACAATATATGATCATCTAGGAAACCATGTGTAACAACTTCTTCTTCCATTCTTATTTACATGACACAATTGAGTATAAGACACTATTCATATACGTTAGGTCTATTGACCAATGGAGTCTTAGACTAGTGGTTAATACTGAGAGTTTTTGTACGTTAGTTCTCAGGTTAGAATCCTCCCTCCTCATTTGTAATTGCATTAGCCAAAAAAAATGTTTTTAATTTTTTTTGACATATGCTTATAGAACAAAGTAAAACAAACTAAGCAAAACTATTAAAAGACAAAAGCGAAGTAAAAGCTGCAGGTGCAAGTTCATGAGTCTGTTGAACTTGTTGAAGATCCACCTTATTGACGCTCACTAATTAAAAGTTTTCCCAACTTTCTTAATTTTCGCAATCGTCCACAAGACCCACACATCTATCAAGGCATCTCCACTTAAAATTTCTACTAATCGTTGAGAATTTTATAAAAATTGTAACTCTTGCTATTGAAGATTGAGATACCCAATATAACCCTACAAGGCAAGCTTTAGCCTATGTTTGCAAAGCGCAATGTGAAGTTCCCGGCTATGTCCCTCTTAATACTTCCATTATGCTAATCTTCTAGTACCCAACCCATTCCTGCATTTCCAGTTGTCTTATGCCATCACTAGTAGAAAAAACCCCTGTTGCAACCCCCTTGTTGCAGCGTACATGTAATAATACGCTTCAACAACCAGTAGGTCAACGCGGGTCAAACTTTATAAAGGGTTGTTGCAGCGTACAAATTAATTGCCCGCAGCAAGAGAGTTTTTTGCAGCGTACAAAGTAAAAGCCCCCTGCAATAGCCCATTTATTTTGCAGCGTACAGATAAAAGCCCGCTGCAATAAAAAAATTTCGCTGCAAAGCTAATTAAGAAAAACATTTCGGATCTCAAACCTAAGGACGCTCATACTCCCTCTTCTTCCCTCAGCTTTCCCTGCGTACTCTCTCACCTCCTCATTCTTCTTCTTCTTCATCTTCTCTCTTTCTCTCTCCTAAATCCCTTCTTTCTCCGCCATATTCCCCCAATTCTGAGGTCCTTTTCGTGAATTCTCTCCCGTTTTCTCGCCGCGGTTTCTTCCCCAGGTAACTCCCATTTCGACGCTTTTTTCTGAATCCCCCCTTTTTTGTTCTAAGTTTTCTCTAATTCGTGGTTTTTTTGGGTTTTTTGCAAGTAATTGTTGAAATTGGGTGACAATTCATCTTGGTTTTTGTGAAAATTTGCTCGACTCTTTCTCTCCAAGCATCTGGCCTTCGACCTCAGCCTTCGAACTCAGCCGCCTTCGAAATTGAGGAGGTATAGTTTTCTAACTTTTTGTATTTGTTTTTCCCTAATTTCGTATTTTTAGGGTTTGCTTTCAGTCAATTCTTAATTTTTCCCCTAATTTCGTATTTTTAGGGTTTGATAATATAAATTATTCTTATTCTTATTTTTTGTGTTACTTGATCTTTTGGTGATACCACATTACAACTATTTGAGCCACGAATCTCAAAAATATACGTTGGTAAAAATACTTCTCTGCGATAATGATTATGTTGAAACTACTGTTGATTTGAATCTTTAAGTTTTAAGCATGTCCCTTTTATGTTAGTTTATTTTTAATGACTTCGCAGTGAGTCTGTACTTCAGCCCCTCAACCAGTTGCCTCCTCCAAATGTCAAACGGGAGCTTATAATGCTTTCTTTACCGGCAATAGCTAGCCAGGCCATTGATCCTATGGCTCAGCTGATGGAGACAGCTTATATTGGCAGTTTAGGTTGAAATCTTATTCTTTATTTTGAATTTAAAAAACACTTTGTTTTCTCTTATTTTGTGTGTGTCAATGATCTCACTTTGTTTTCATTATGTGTGCAGGTCCTGTACAGCTGGCATCCGCTGGTGTTTCTATGTCTATCTTTAATATCATTTCAAAGCTATTCAACATACCACTTCTTAGTGTTGCTACTTCTTTCGTAGCTGCAGATTTAGCAAAGTCTTCTTCATGTAAAATATTCTGAATGTTGTCATTCTGGTCATAATCTTTGCCATTGAACTATTGTATTACTTGATTATCATGTATTTTGTTTGCACCTTCTAGATGGCGATGAAAAAAATGAAAGAAAACAGTTATCATCAGTTTCGACAGCGTTATTTCTCGCTCTAGGCATTGGCATCATTGAGGCGCTAGCTTTACTTTTGGGAGCTGGATCATTCCTCAGGTTAATGGGTGTCTCAGCAGTAAGTTCTAAATAGTTAAATGGTTATTGAGATTTTGTTTCCATGACGAATTCAGTAGTGAAACTCGTGAAGTTGACCAACGAGCCCTTTGTTATCCCTGCTGGTCATGATCAAATTTATTCTTAGTACATTGATTACGTATTGCATACTGGAGTTATTTAATGTTCAACTGCAATTGCCTTGCAGGATTCTCCTATGCGAGTACAAGCAGAGAAGTTTCTGTCGCTTAGAGCTCTTGGTGCCCCCGCTGTTGTACTTTCTCTGGCTCTTCAGGGTGTGCTGAGGGGATTTAAGGACACAAAAACCCCTGTATTCTGTCTAGGCATGTTTTCAAGCCTCAGCATTGCATTTGTACTTTTTTTTTTTATCCCCTGGTTACTCTATTTTAATTGTTATAATTTATTTCTGTTTATTTTTAGTCTCTATTTCTTAATTTCCTTCTTTTTGACTTTTTATATCTGTACATTGATGATCTGCATGCAGGTGTTGCCAATCTTGCAGCTGTTTTTCTGTTCCCGCTTTTCATAAATTATTTTCAGATGGGTGTCACTGGAGCAGCCACTGCCACTGTTGTGTCTCAGTATGCACTTTCTTCCTGAAGTCTGTTAGTCGGCTTTCTTTTAACTATATTGGTAATCATGCTGCTTGTTTGTGTTAGGTTATGATACATATGACAAATACATAGATCATGCGGAAACAACCATTAACCCAGGAAACATATTATTTACACATAATCATATAGCATAATTAGATGCATACTCTTTGTTGCGTGCCTTCCCTAGCTGCGCCCGAACCGAACAAGAACAAGTCTTTTAGGACTCCAAGTGTCGTCCCTCCGTAGAAAGTCCACAGCACGTCCGGATCCGCCTTAAGATTGACCAACTAGAATCGCCCTTAAGGTACTCAGAAAATTCGGCACTTTTGAGCAAGATGTGTGTTTGATTTTCTCTCAAAAAACTCACTTTTGAATACTTGAAAACTTGTGTATAAATTATGAGCCCTAGGCCTTTATTTATAGAGTTATGGAAAAGGAATCGTAATCCTAGTAGGATGCGAATTAATTGGAATTAGAATTCTACATGAATTCTACTTAATCAATTTATCCAATAGGAATAGACATTTAATCATACACTGACTCTTGCAGATTCAGGAATCTCGCATGAGCTGAAACTCACACACACACGGCAGCCACAAGGGCTGCCCATGCGCGTGCGAGCAGCCCGCGCAGCACGGCCCACGCATGCGCGGCCTTGTGCGCGCTGGGCTGTGGCGTGCGTGCTTGCTGGGCGATGGCCTGGCTTCGTGCTGGGCCTTCGTCCGGCAGGCCTCGTCCGATGCTAATTCGTACGATACGCTTCCGATTAAATTTCCATTTCCGGAATCTATTTCCGATACGAACAATATTTAATATTTCCGATTCCGGAATTAATTTCCGTTTCGAACAAATATTTAATATTTCCGTTTCCGGAATTATTTTCCGATTCCGGTAATATTTCCGATTCTGACAATATTTCCGTTTCCGGCAATATTTCCAATTCTGGTAATATTTCCATTTCCAATAATATTTTCCGATACGTACCATGTTTCCGTTTCCGGCAACATCTACGACTTGGATAATATTCATATTTCCGATACGATCCATATTTCCGTTTCCGGCAATATCATCGTTTCCGGAGTATTCATTTCTTGCCTGTGACGATCTTAGCTCCCACTGAAACCAAGATCCGTCGTTTCCGAATATTCATAGATGGAGTATTTAATGCCATTAAATACTTGATCCGTTTACGTACTATTTGTGTGACCCTACGGGTTCAGTCAAGAGTAAGCTGTGGATTAATATCATTAATTCCACTTGAACTGAAGCGGCCTCTAGCTAGGCATTCAGCTCACTTGATCTCACTGAATTATTAACTTGTTAATTAATACTGAACCGCATTTATTAGACTTAACATAGAATGCATACTTGGACCAAGGGCATTATTTCCTTCAGTCTCCCACTTGTCCTTAGGGACAAGTGTGCATTTCCTAACTCCTTTGTCGCTCGATGCTTGCTCTTGAACATAAGGTAAGAGTTGTCATCCTTATTATGTCCAGAGGTGTTCCTCGGTTTCAGAGTTCAACTGATCAAATAAACAGATAATCATAGCCTATGATTCATCCGAGCACGGCCATGCATTTCACAGTTTCTAGCTCTCCGAGTGGCCTTGTACAACTTTTAAGCATCTCATCCCGATTTATGGGAGGACAATCCCAATCTTGCGATCTTGAGATTAGACTTCGTTTGATAGGTGATTACCTGAGCGTTGCCTTTATAGCCTCCTTTTACGGTGCGACGGTTGGTCAACGTCAAAGTAACCAGTTCTCAAACAAGTAATCTCAAATCACTCAGGTATTGAGGATTTAGTGTCTAATAATTTAATGAAATTTACTTATGACAGATTTTCATCTCTTACAGTAAAGTTTCATAGGTCTTGTCCGATACTAGTCTTCCCAAAGTAAGTATCTATGCAAATGATTATGACATTGCCATGTCCACATAGTTCAAGAAACAGAACTACTAGTCATCTTGCACTCTAATCGTCTAACGTTTTCTATGCGTCCAATTTTATAGAAAACTCCGATTAGGGACCATTTTCAACCTTTGACATTCAAGTTCACTTGATAGACATTTCTTAGTCACAGGACTGGTCCTGACAGTCTATCTTGAATATATCGTCAAGTTGAAGGGACTCATCATTTAATAAACCACAAATTAAATGGAAAAATGAATTCCTTTCATTTATTGTGAATGATTAACCAATAATGTTTTACAAAGATTTAAACTCTAAAACTTTAAAACATTAAACAGAGACATCAAAGCCATTCTCCAATATGCTTGATTCCCATAGCTGCAGTGTGCGAGTTGTGCTTCGCTTGCGGCAGAGGTTTAGTTAATGGATCTGATATGTTGTCATCAGTTCCAATTTTGCTTATCTCGACTTCTTTTCTTTCAACGAACTCTCGTAGAAGGTGAAATCTACGAAGTACATGCTTGACTCTCTGGTGGTGTCTAGGCTCTTTTGCCTGTGCAATAGCTCCGTTATTATCACAATACAGGGCTATTGGTCCTTTAATGGAGGGGACTACACCAAGTTCTCCTATGAACTTCCTTAGCCATATAGCTTCCTTTGCTGCTTCATGTGCAGCAATGTACTCCGCTTCAGTTGTAGAATCCGCAATGGTGCTTTGCTTAGCACTTTTCCAGCTTACTGCTCCTCCGTTGAGGCAGAAGACAAACCCAGACTGTGATCTGAAATCATCTTTGTCGGTTTGGAAACTTGCGTCCGTATAGCCTTTAACAATTAATTCATCATCTCCACCATAGACCAGGAAGTCATCTTTGTGCCTTTTCAGGTACTTCAGAATATTCTTGGCAGCAGTCCAATGCGCCTCTCCTGGGTCTGACTGGTATCTGCTCGTAGCACTGAGTGCGTACGCAACATCCGGGCGTGTACATATCATAGCATACATTATTGAACCAATCAATGATGCATATGGAATCCCATTCATTCGTCTACGCTCATCAAGTGTTTTTGGGCACTGAGTCTTGCTTAGAGTCATTCCATGAGACATGGGTAGGTAGCCTCGCTTGGAGTCCGCCATCTTGAACCTATCAAGCACCTTATTGATATAAGTGCTTTGACTAAGTCCAATCATCTTTTTAGATCTATCTCTGTAAATCTTGATGCCCAATATGTACTGTGCTTCTCCTAGATCCTTCATCGAAAAACATTTCCCAAGCCAAATCTTGACAGAGTTCAACATAGGAATGTCATTTCCGATAAGCAATATGTCGTCGACATATAATACTAGGAAAGCAATTTTGCTCCCACTGACCTTCTTGTATACACAAGATTCGTCCGCGTTCTTGATGAAACCAAAGTCACTGACTGCTTCATCAAAACGTATATTCCAGCTCCTGGATGCCTGCTTCAATCCGTAGATTGACTTCTTTAGCTTGCATACCTTTTTAGCATTCTTTGGATCCTCAAAACCTTCAGGCTGTGTCATAAACACAGTTTCTGTTAAAACGCCGTTTAAGAAAGCAGTTTTGACATCCATCTGCCATATTTCGTAATCGTAATATGCAGCGATTGCTAACATTATTCGAATAGACTTTAGCATTGCAACTGGTGAAAAGGTTTCATCGTAATCCACACCGTGGACTTGCCTGTAACCTTTTGCAACCAATCTAGCTTTGAAAACTTCAAGTTTCCCATCCTTGTCCTTTTTCAGTTTGAAAACCCATTTGCTTCCAATGGCTTGGTAGCCATCTGGCAAATCGACCAAATCCCATACTTGGTTTTCAGACATGGAGTCTAATTCAGATTGCATGGCTTCTTGCCATTGCTTGGAGCTAGGGCTCGTCATAGCTTGCTTGTAAGTCGCAGGTTCATCACTTTCAAGTAATAGAACGTCATAGCTCTCGTTCGTCAAAATACCTAAGTACCTTTCCGGTTGAGATCTATATCTTTGCGATCTACGCGGGGTAACATTTCTAGATTGACCATGATTCTCACCAGATTCTTCTAAAGATCTCTGAGTTTCATCCTGAATGTCATCTTGAGCATTCTCTAGAGTTTGTTGTTCGACTCGAATTTCTTCGAGGTCTACTTTTCTCCCACTTGTCATTTTGGAAATGTGATCTTTCTCCAAAAAGACACCATCTCGAGCAACAAACACTTTGTTCTCAGATGTATTGTAGAAGTAATACCCCTTTGTTTCCTTTGGATAGCCCACAAGGATACATTTGTCAGATTTTGGATGAAGTTTGTCTGAAATTAATCGTTTGACGTATACTTCACATCCCCAAATCTTAAGAAAAGACACATTTGGAGGCTTTCCAAACCATAATTCGTATGGAGTCTTTTCGACAGCTTTAGACGGAGCTCTATTTATAGTGAGTGCAGCTGTATTTAGTGCATGTCCCCAAAATTCTAATGGAAGTTCGGCCTGACCCATCATTGACCTGACCATGTCTAGCAAGGTTCTGTTCCTCCGTTCTGACACACCGTTCCATTGTGGTGTTCCAGGAGGAGTCAATTCTGATAGAATTCCACATTCTTTCAGATGGTCATCAAATTCATAGCTCAGATATTCACCGCCTCTATCAGACCGCAGTGCCTTGATCTTCTTGCCTAATTGATTCTCTACTTCACTCTGAAATTCCTTGAATTTGTCAAAGGATTCAGACTTATGCTTCATTAGGTAGACATAACCATACCTACTGAAGTCATCAGTGAAAGTGATAAAGTAGCTGAAACCACCTCTAGCATTTGTACTCATTGGTCCACATACATCTGTATGGATTAAACCCAATAGTTCATTTGCTCTTTCTCCAACTTTAGAGAAAGGTTGCTTTGTCATTTTGCCAAGTAAACATGATTCGCATTTACCATAATCCTCTAAGTCAAATGGTTCAAGAATTCCTTCCCTTTGAAGTCTTTCTAAGCGTTTCAAGTTTATATGGCCTAATCGACAATGCCACAGATAGGTGAGATCTGAATCATCCTTTTTGGCCTTTTTGGTATTTATGTTATATACTTGTTTGTCGTGATCTAATAAATAAAGTCCATTGACTAATCTAGCAGATCCATAAAACATCTCTTTAAAATAAAACGAACAACTATTGTCTTTTATTATAAAGGAAAATCCCTTAGCATCTAAGCAAGAAACTGAAATGATGTTTTTAGTAAGACTTGGAACATGGAAACATTCTTCCAGTTCCAAAACTAGCCCGGAGGGCAACGACAAATAGTAAGTTCCTACGGCTAATGCAGCAATCCGTGCTCCATTTCCCACTCGTAGGTCGACTTCACCCTTGCTTAACTTTCTACTTCTTCTTAGTCCCTGTGGATTGGAACATAAGTGTGAGCCACAACCTGTATCTAATACCCAAGAAGTTGAATTAGCAAGTATACAGTCTATAACGAAAATACCTGAAGATGGAACGACTGTTCCGTTCTTCTGATCTTCCTTTAGCTTTGGACATTCTCTTTTGTAATGGCCTATTCCATCACAATAAAGACAGCTTGATGTGGACTTGTCCTGCTTTGATTTAGCATTGCCCTTGGACTTTCCACCTTTCTTGAATGGTCTCTTTCTAGCCTTGAGTAAATCTTTGGCTTCACAGTCCAGTACTATTTCAGCCTTTCTGACAAGGTGAATAAATTCTGCAACTGTTTCTTCTCTTGGTTCACTTAGGTATTGTTGCTTGAAGCGACCAAACCCACTGTGTAGTGAATTGAGCAAGACAGAGACTGCCATCCTTTCGCTTATTGGTGTTCCTAGTAGACTTAGGCGATCAAAATATGAACACATAAGATCCACATGGAACCTCAGTGGGACGCCTACCCTCTGTTTAGTGCGAAGGAGCTGAACATGTGTTTCTTGGACCTCCATCCTATAACACCTGTTGGGAGAACTAACCTTTAGCCCAGACATTGATTCAATCAACTCATGGACGTTCAGGTCCCTGTCCTCCGTACTTCCACGACAGATATCCCTCAGATTCTTGATGAGCGTAAAAGGTTCATAGGCTACAAACCTTCTAGCCCAATCATCAGGGATATTGTTCAGCATGAGACTCATAACCTTTTTGAGATCCGCATCCCAGGCGTAAAATCTCTCAGGGGTCATGTCTCTGGCATAGTAGCTTGGCATGGGATGTGATAGTACATACTCAAGTCCATTGAGTTTGACTATTTCAACTAGCTTAGCTTCCCATTCAAGAAAATTTGTCAGGTTCAGCTTGACCATAAGCTCAGAACCCATGATGATGTTTTGATTGTTGTTTGCCATATTAAAACTACAATTGAAAAGAATAAACAAATAAATAACCATTCACAGTTTCTCTTAATAAACTTAAATTCTAGCATTCATGCATAATTCAATGTTTATTAAGCATTTTATTCAAGTTATGTGTTCCGGCAGGTGTGAATAAAATGATTCCAAGATCCTAAAATCATTGAAGAACTAAGCACAGTTTGTCGACTTAATCCTAGAACATCTTAGGTAAGCAAAAGCCTTTTGCTAATAGTCTAGAAACTATTCTTGGTTGATAGGTACGTCTAAGAACTTATTAGGTAAACCTATCGAATTTGCCACGACATAAAAGGACTCCTTACTTATATCGTTGAGTTTCACCAAAACTAACATGTACTCACAATTATTTGTGTACCTTGCCCCTTTAGGACCAATAAGTAACACCTCGCTGAGCGAAAACTATTACTAGATTGATGTAAAGGATATCCAAGCAAGTGTATATTTTGGCATGGCACCTTTTAACTCAATTTTTAAGTTTGGAACTTAAGGCTCTTACTATGTTGGTTAGATTTTAAGTGAACTAAAATCCTTAATCATGCAACATAATCAAGCTTTTGATCTCATGCATTTTAAGACATATTTAAAGCAATAAATAACTTAAAACATGCATAAGATATTTGTGATCTAGTATGGCCCGACTTCATCTTGAAGCTTTGACTTCAAAGTCCGTCTTGAAAATCTCCGTGGGAGGCACCATTTTCTTCAAATAGGATAAGTTATAACTAATTACAACTATTTGATGGTACGCAGACCATATTTGAATTGAAAAATAACTTTGGTGCTTTAGACCAATTACATTCAAATTAATGGTACGCAGACCATATTTTCTATCCTATTTGGGCCATACTAGTCACTTCATAACCTGCAAAACAGTACATATACAATATATACCATTCACCCATTCATTATCATGAATGGCCCACATAGCTGGTTAGTCAAACACATTATGCATCACGTAAACATTTGCAGCAATTAATCAAGGGCACCAATAATCTACCAATTATTCAGTCCTTATTAATTCTAATCGAGTTGTTTTAACCTTAAGGATTTGTAGACCTAATCAAGAGTTTATGACTAAAAGTGCTCCCACTCAAACCAATAAATTCATATGCTTTACTAATTTTAAACATAAAATTGTATTTCTAGTCTAACCGGAAACATACAAATTTAATTAAAATTTAAAGCTCATATAAATTTATAATTGAATCCAAAATTTAATTTAATTTCAGTCGCATTTAAATTAATTCATGATTTTAATTTTAGTAAAATAATTAGAATAAATTCCATTTATTATAATTATAATATTCAAAATTAAAATCCAAGAAATTAATTCAAATTATTAATTTTAAAATTAATTAAAATTACGTGAACTGAAATTTTCAAATTAAACATTCAAAACGATCTAATCGAAACGCAAACACCCTACGCGTTGCACGCCCATGGGCTGTACGCACACAGCCATTGCTGGCCATGTGCGCGCAGCCCATGCGCTCGTTGCATAGCTGCTGCTGTCCCATACGCAAGCCTCCGCACAGCGCCCACCGCACGCGAGCTATCGCTCGCAGCGCGCGCGCGTTACCGCGCTCGCTGGTGCGCGAGATCGCTCGCTGGTGCGCGCGAGCCATCGCTCGCTGGGGCGCTGCATCGCTCGCTGGTGCGCGCGAGCCATCGCTCGCTGGCGCGCGAGATCGCGCGCTGGTGCGCGCGAGCCATCGCTCGCTGGCGCGCGAGATCGCTCGCTGGTGCGCGCGAGCAATCGCTCGCTGGCGCGCGAGTGATGCTGTGCGCAGCGCTCGTGGCACGCGAGCTTGCGCTCGCTGCGCACGAGGCTGCGCGCTGTTATGCGAGGCAGCGCGCGCTGTGGCGCAGCTCGCTTGCTGCCCACACGCGACTGCCTTGGCTCGCCCCTCGCCCATGCCCATCCGTTCATTGCTCGTGGCACACGACACAAGGCAGGGCTGCTGCCTTGTGCTCGTGCACTACGCCCTTGCTCATTGCATTCGTGCCGCACGGGCGACGAGCTCCCTTGCTCGTCGTCGCATGCCCGCATTATACAACACCCCTTAAGGGTAACACGAAGCGTCCATTGCTTCGTGCGTGCAAGTTATTTGAACGAATCGCATAAAAATTTAAAATTTATATTTAAAATTAATGACAAATTAATAAATATTATTAATTTCATAATTTTAGGGCGAAAAAATCGAAAATTTATTATCCAATTGATTTCCGATTGATATGGGTTCAAGTCTAGGTCATAAAAATTTAAAATTTATCGTAAATTTACAATTTTTATGGTGGTTTTTAATCATAGGTTTCTAATTAAATTACAATTAATTATGAAAATCAAATTAATTCTAAATTATTCTAATTTTCAACAAATTAATCATAATTACAAATTAGATTGCATAATTAACAAGACTAGGCATTCAAACTTGTTAAACATATGCAGTAGGTCAATCAAAAATTCAAGATTTATCAACAGGAATCGCAAATATTTAATTTAACATCTTAAATTTACGAAATTTTGCATCCGAAAAACTAAAACCTTCGAAAAGTCATAGTTAGGCTTCGAATTTGAGAATTCTGGGTTCGGCAGAAAAATACTATTTTTGTCAAAATTTTAGAATGCCTTTTACATGCGGAATTGACACAAAAATCACTCAATTCGGATGAGTAATGAAGAAACTGCCGAAAAACTGCGTACATATAATTAAATAAACGCAATTTGCAATTAATTAACAATTACGAAAATTAATCACCCCTTTTAATTCTTGCAAATTTGTAATATTTAACCATGTTCATGCAATTTAGATTATGAAAATAATAAGGGGCTCGTGATACCACTGTTAGGTTATGATACATATGACAAATACATAGATCATGCGGAAACAACCATTAACCCAGGAAACATATTATTTACACATAATCATATAGCATAATTAGATGCATACTCTTTGTTGCGTGCCTTCCCTAGCTGCGCCCGAACCGAACAAGAACAAGTCTTTTAGGACTCCAAGTGTCGTCCCTCCGTAGAAAGTCCACAGCACGTCCGGATCCGCCTTAAGATTGACCAACTAGAATCGCCCTTAAGGTACTCAGAAAATTCGGCACTTTTGAGCAAGATGTGTGTTTGATTTTCTCTCAAAAAACTCACTTTTGAATACTTGAAAACTTGTGTATAAATTATGAGCCCTAGGCCTTTATTTATAGAGTTATGGAAAAGGAATCGTAATCCTAGTAGGATGCGAATTAATTGGAATTAGAATTCTACATGAATTCTACTTAATCAATTTATCCAATAGGAATAGACATTTAATCATACACTGACTCTTGCAGATTCAGGAATCTCGCATGAGCTGAAACTCACACACACACGGCAGCCACAAGGGCTGCCCATGCGCGTGCGAGCAGCCCGCGCAGCACGGCCCACGCATGCGCGGCCTTGTGCGCGCTGGGCTGTGGCGTGCGTGCTTGCTGGGCGATGGCCTGGCTTCGTGCTGGGCCTTCGTCCGGCAGGCCTCGTCCGATGCTAATTCGTACGATACGCTTCCGATTAAATTTCCATTTCCGGAATCTATTTCCGATACGAACAATATTTAATATTTCCGATTCCGGAATTAATTTCCGTTTCGAACAAATATTTAATATTTCCGTTTCCGGAATTATTTTCCGATTCCGGTAATATTTCCGATTCTGACAATATTTCCGTTTCCGGCAATATTTCCAATTCTGGTAATATTTCCATTTCCAATAATATTTTCCGATACGTACCATGTTTCCGTTTCCGGCAACATCTACGACTTGGATAATATTCATATTTCCGATACGATCCATATTTCCGTTTCCGGCAATATCATCGTTTCCGGAGTATTCATTTCTTGCCTGTGACGATCTTAGCTCCCACTGAAACCAAGATCCGTCGTTTCCGAATATTCATAGATGGAGTATTTAATGCCATTAAATACTTGATCCGTTTACGTACTATTTGTGTGACCCTACGGGTTCAGTCAAGAGTAAGCTGTGGATTAATATCATTAATTCCACTTGAACTGAAGCGGCCTCTAGCTAGGCATTCAGCTCACTTGATCTCACTGAATTATTAACTTGTTAATTAATACTGAACCGCATTTATTAGACTTAACATAGAATGCATACTTGGACCAAGGGCATTATTTCCTTCAGTTTGTGCTCCAGATACATAGGTAGCTTCTTGATGATTTGGTTTCTTAGCAAGAGAGTAATATTATTACCTCCAAAATTTGGAGATCTGAAGTTTGGGGTCTATTTAAAATCTGGTGAGTGTCAGAGAAATGTTTATGGTTATTTTCTGTTTTTGATTCTTTATCCAACACATTGATTTTAATAACCTTCTACTTAATAATCACCATTACAAACTTCTTAAATTAGTCTGCTTAAGTGGCCATTGTTTGTACCTACTTAAAGTGTTACTCGTACATGTTTGGATTGCCGTCTGTTTCCTTATGTTTACCTTTTTTCCAGGCGGATTTCTGATTGGAAGAACTGTGGCTGTTTTGATAACTATGACGATTGGGACCTCGATGGCTGCTCGTCAAGGTCCTCTAGCTATGGCTGCTCATCAAATCTGTATGCAAGTGTGGTTGGCTGTCTCTCTTTTAACTGATGGATTGGCCGCATCTGGTCAGGTATGAGCTTTCATCTAACTAGGAGGTTCGATATCCAGGCTATAGGTTTTTCAGGCATCTAGACTACCTCTATTCTACAGTGCTTGTCCATTATGATTTATGATTATCACAAAAGTTGAAGATTGTGAATAATGTGTGGGTTTTAACCAAATAGGAAAAGCTTCTTGGATTAATAAGCATTTGTTGTTGTCCAAAGATCCTGATTTGTGAACAATAAACCAAATAGGAAAAGCTACATATTTTCTCAGAGTATTACACTTATTACATGTTTAATATGAATAGTTGTAACTTTCTAACACTCATTCCAATCTACTTATGCAAATTTAAGGCTTGTTTGGTCGTTATAGGTCATATTAGGCTAAAATGAGGCTTTTTTGCTCCCAAATATGAAATAAAGAACCTTAGGACTCATTTTAAACATATTAAATGTTTTATATGATTAGTTTTAACTTTACAAGACTTAATCCAATCTATTTATGCACATTCATGACTTCTTTGGCCGTTATAGGTCATATTTAGGCTAAAATGACATTTTCGCTCCCAACTTTGATCTAACGAACTTAAAAACTAATTTCAAACTTATTACATGATTCATATGATTATTTTTAACTTTCTAGGACTCATTCCAATCCATTTATGCACATTTAAGGCTCATTGTGTCGTTATAGGTCATATTTAGGCTAAAATGACATTTTCGCTCCCAACTTTGAACTTAAGAACCTAATGACTCATTTTAAACTTATTATATGATAAATATGCTTAGTTTTAAGTTTCTAAGACTTATTCTAATCTATTTATGCACATTTAATGCTTGTTTTATCGTTATAGGTCATATTTAGGATAAAATAAGGCATTTTCGATCCCAACTTTAAAATAAAGAACCTAAGGACTTATTTTAAACTTATTACATGATTAATATGCTTAGTTTTAAGTTTCTAAGACTTAATCTAACTACTTATACACATTTAAGGCTTGTTTGGTCGTTATAGGACATATTTAGGCTAAAATGACATTTTCGCTCCCAACTATGAACCAAAGAACCTAAGGACTCATTTTAAACTTACTAAATGTTTTATATGCTTATTTTTAACTTTCTAGGACTCATTCCAATCCATTTATGCACATTTAAGGCTCATTGTGTCGTTATGGGTCATATTTAGGCTAAAATGACATTTTCGCTCCCAACTTTGAACTTAAGAACCTAATGACTCATTTTAAACTTATTATATGATAAATATGCTTAGTTTTAAGTTTCTAAGACTTATTCTAATCTACTTATACCCATTTAATGCTTGTTTGATCGTTATAGGTCATATTTAGGATAAAATAAGGCATTTTCGATCCCAACTTTAAAATAAAGAACCTAAGGACTTATTTTAAACTTATTACATGTTTAATATGCTTAGTTTTAAGTTTCTAAGACTTATTCTAACTACTTATACACATTTAAGGCTTGTTTGGTCGATATAGGACATATTTAGGCTAAAATGACATTTTCGCTCCCAACTATGAACCAAAGAACCTAAGGACTCATTTTAAACTTACTAAATGTTTTATATGCTTATTTTTAACTTTCTAGGACTAATTCCAATCCATTTATGCACATTTAAGGCTCATTGTGTCGTTTTAGCTCATATTTAGGCTAAAATGACATTTTCGCTCCCAACTTTGAACTTAAGAACCTAAGGACTCATTTTTAAATTATTATATGATTAATAAGCTTAGTTTTGAGTTTCTAGGACTTATTCTAATCTACTTATACCCATTTAATGCTTGTTTGATCGTTATAGGTCATATCTAGGCTAAAATAAGGCATTTTCGCTCCCAACTTTAAAATAAAGAACCTAAGGACTCATTTAAAACTTATTACATGTTTAATATGCATAATTTTAACGATCTAAGACTCGTTCCAATCTATTTATGCACCTATAGGCTCATTGGGTCGTTATATGTCATATTTAGGCTAAAATGACATTTTCGCTCCCAACTTTGAACTAAAGAACCTAAGGACGACTCATTTTAGACTATTAGGACATTGTCATTAGTTTCTTGAATGTTAAAATGTGATATTTAATTTGTATTTAATCTAATGTTTAATTTAAATTTCTGTTTTTGTAAAGGTCTACACTCCGAGGATTGCGCCTTATGCGAGGAATTTGATGTGGTTCGTGAGCAATGGGCTAAGTTTTTTACCAGCAAGTATTTATTATTGGCTTTAGCGCGCTTGATCGAGTTGGTTTAGTTGTTATAGAATAAATTTTATCTTAAAATGTATGTTTATGTTGAAATTGGAACATATATTTAAATGTAATATGTGCACTTTGGTTTTGGGATATATAGTATACAAAACTCCAGTTGTTGTTTTTATATTTGTTATACAGGTTGCGTTATTCTATTATTGTTTTGACAGGTTTCTATATTTGGTGCAAGGCACTCTAGGTATCCCTAAACAAAATTAGAATTTTCCCGCCAAAAGTGCTTTGTTGCAGCGTACATATATATTGTACGCTGCAACAAGGGAAAAAAATTTCGCAAAATTTCAGACTTGTTGCAGCGTACAAATAAATGTACGCTGCAAAAAGTTGAGTCTTTTGCAGCGTACATATATATGTACGCTGCAACAAGTCCAAATTTTTGCCAATTTTTTGGCACTTGTTGCAGCGTACATACATATGTACGCTGCAAAAAACCCCTTTTAGCAGCGAACATTGTACGCTGCAACAAGTTCAGACTTGTTGCAGGCCCCCCAGTTGCAGCATACGATGTACGCTGCAACAGGGGTCTAAAAGCCCGCTGCAATAAGGGTTTTTTCTACTAGTGCATGAATCGTCCACCACAATTATAGTTGGACGCTAGTAGAAAAAAGGTCAAGTGTGTCACTTAAAATGGGCTTATAGGTGACACTTTTAAGGTGTCACGTATTAGGGTGACACACTTGAAAATTTACAAATGTGTCACTTCGACAATTTTTGATTAGCAAACGTGACACTACTTTGAGAAAGTGTCACCTTTGACACAAGCAAAGGTGCCACTTTTTTTAAAGAAGTGCCGCATTTAACTGTACAAAAGGTGACACTTTTTTTCCAAAAAGTGTCACCTTTAAAATGTTCAAATGTGACATATTCAACAAAAGCGCCACATTATCTCTATTACATAAGCCAATAGATGAGGGCATTTGAGTAAAATCACTTTTCGTGTCCACCTTAAATTACTAAAATACCCTACTAGCTTATATTATACTAAGATATTAAAAGGCGTTCTTGAGAACGTATACGTGTCACGTATATCCCTCCTTATTACGCCACGTCACCACTAATCAGCATCATGACATGTCATTGACAACCAAAAAACATGTAGCAAGGATCGAACACCTGATCTCTTTGTTAAATGTTGCACTTCCTACCATCTTAACCAACTACAACTTATGTTACTAATCTTATATGCACGCGATGCGTGCGAGGTTGTATAAAAACTAAATATTGTTCCAAGCAACATTTATGTTACTCATCTGCTTCTCATTGTGCAAGTTCATGAACCCAATCAGAGACAAAATTCAAAATAGCTAAAATGCAGCCCACATCATACAAAATCAATAGATCAACATAAACTGATAGGAACTAAAGAAGCTACAAAACTATATGGCAAGCCTAAAATGAGCCATGTAGTCAGTCAATCACCTGTTAACATTTAGATGACTCAACTTCCTTTTCTCGCTCATAGCTTCCATGGTATCTCATAATCTTAACTAAAACACAACTAAATACATATTCTAATAGCATTGGCTATCAAGCAATTTCTTTCATTCTAACATTATGATATTGGAACAAAAAATAAAAGAAGTCCAACAACATATAATAGAAGTCCAAAATTTAAAAGAAGTCCAACAACATATAAAAGAAGTCCAACAACATTATGGTAATATTGTGCCAGTCCAACAACATATATCAAAAAGTAAAGTATCTAAATTTAGACCAGCCCAGTCTCCTGCAAAAGAATATATCTTCTTTGCAGTGTTCTTGCTGCTGTTAGCATTCATCTCACGGTATTGAGCAACAACAAAAACCATTACATCAAGCGATGAGTTGACAGGGAGTCGTATCACTGCTCTTCTCGAAGCTAATCGCCTCAACTTTTTTCAATTCCTAACATGATATTCTCTCAAAAAATATAATAGAATCATCCTTCAACTTCGACCTGCCAAAAAATCAACCAAATTCAAACAAAGATCGTTGAAAATTCTGAGGAAACCACCAATCAATATTCAATCACCAAAAAATTCAATCACCAATCAAATTCAATCACCAAAAAATCAAATTATGTACCCAACGACAGACAGAGAGAAGAGTAAATTGCGGTATTACCGTGGCAAAAAGTATACAATTTTGGGACTAAGGCTTTGTTGTTGTTGTACCGTGGCAAAAAGTATATAATTAGACTTCAGAACAAACTTGAGAGAGTCAAAAATCAAAATACCTATTCTCAATTTCTATAATTTGCTGATAGATCAAATAGGCTCATAAAGAGCATACTATACAAATATCAAATAGGCTCATAAAGAGCATACTATACAAATATCAATCAAGACAAACAAAGTGTAAAAAACTGAAAGGCATCAAGCTTAGAATCAGCTACCCATGGAAGAACAACAATACATCAATAATAATGAAACTCATCATTTAACAATTGTCAGCAAATTACCATGCCTTTCATTATGCATTAAATTAAAAATGTACCACATTAAATCCTAATAGATATCCAAGTTACGATTTTTAAGGTCAAGATTGCTTACAACAATTCAACCTGACATGTAAACCAACTTTTCATTGAACATGAATGTTTCTTAGCGTTGAAAAACATGTTTGGTGTCTATAACTCAAGCAAGTACGCCACTTTTAAGGCTCTGACTACAATTGCAAGCAGGAGAACAAATCAAGCATACAAAACAACCCAAGGTAATACAAAGTAGGATCTAACCCACACATAAATTCAAAGCAAACACACAAAAATAACACTTCAATCTCCAAACTAACAACAACCCACTTGCTCAAATCAAACCATAACAGTCATCAGACACCAGAAACAACATAGACAATCCAAATAACAACCCAGATGCTCAAACCTAAATTAAAACCACCAATTTACCAGAAACCCTCATACAAAAAAAAAATAGCAATAAAATCAATCAAAACTTCACCAGCTTGAGATGGGGGCAGAGGTTTTGAGGGAAATTTCGCAACTTTTGTAGGAAAAAGGTAATGTAAATAAATTACAAATTGAACATTATCAGACGAAGGGATCGAGTACATAATTACATATATACGCCTAGTGTGATAATCGCGATTAGGAACTTGGGAGTCTCATTCATTTAACAAAGGGAAATCATATTGTCCAACAAATATAGCTTCACAGTTTAATTGACAGCAAAAATATGTTTTCTAGTCTAGCTTCATGCAATACTTTAAAACCAATTGAAACTACACACAAAAAAATATGGTGCTGCAAATTAATCAGGTGTTAACTGTCTTAAAATGGCCATACTCAAAGGGTATATCATTTCCCTAAAAACCCAGAATTATGGGTCCAATTCAAAATCCAAGAACAGATGAGAATAGTCAGCAGAGTGATCAACAAACCCAACAAATCAGATTGACTAACAAACACATCATTAACATAAAAGGAGCAAAATTGAAAAAAATTTCCATATTGCCAGCTTCTGAAGAGGAAAAAAACTGGGGAATTTACTATAAATAACTAAACAAAATTGTGAAAGAAAAAAATAACAAACCCACGAAAAACAAATAGAAGATCAAAGAAACAAATATTATTAACAAAAAAGTTAATCAAAATTGGGGAATAGAAATGGGAGATTATTGAAAATTACCAACAGGAGAGGTGAGATAAGTTGAAAGTAAGCGAGATAAGAAAGAAGAGATCCTTCTGCTTGCCATTTCAAATTATTGCCGGAATACTCGAGCTCGGTCGCTGCATCATTTCGCACCCAGTAATTTTGAGAGAAAACCAAATCAGGGCAAAATCAATTACGGAGTATAATTTAAATTTAGATGAATTATGAAAATTACCGACGACACGAAGCTTGTGTTGAACGACCCATGACCTGACTGATTCCATGGTCAAAATCAATAGTCAATAAGATATCAATCAGGATTAGTCTTCCATCTTGGTGTGATTATCATAAAAACCCAAAAATGTAAGAAATTCAACAATTTATAGCACCAAAAATCTAAATAGACTGTGATTATGATAAAAACAAACACAAAATTCCAAGAAAATAAAATAATTCAACACGAACAACATGCAGCGTTAATCTCGAACCAGTAAGCACAAATCAGTTAAGCATGAGTTAATTACTACTAAGTTATCAGTTAATTCAACGAAATTCAGAAGAAATAGTACCGAAGTTGACGATCATATCGCCTCAATTCCCTTCTTCCCCTATCTTCAGTTGTTCGTAGACATCAAGCAATTGCTCAATCACCTTCACATATACGCTTTCATGAAGCAGCTAAGAAAATAGAAAAGGAAAAGAAAAACAGAGGAGCGTGCGTGAGTGTCTCTTACATACTACTCTTGTGAACTGAAACCTGTCATTCAATAAACAGATACGGAGTACTATGTAATTACCAGCCTACGACAGGTTGTACAGCGCTGACCAGCTGTACACCAACAGCCGCAAAGACAACAGAACGAACCAGCTTAGTGTCAGCATCATCCATGACAATTATGGCATTATTTCCAATCAATTCAAGCAACCATTTTCCAAATCTTTGAGACTGGACAATTCTTTCTGCAAAATATGGAAAAAATCTCAAAAGTTTAACTTTCCAATCATCAAAGTTTCACAAATTAATCACCAAAGTCAACATCTGTATAATATAATTATTCACTCTATTAAACAATCCAATGAATAACAACAACAGAAGACTAAAACCCTTTTGAATTTTTAGGTCAATTAAACTTCCGCACATCAAAAGCAACCATTTCAAGAGAAACTCAAATCAAGCAGTTTCCAGAAATTTCGTTCACAAACCAATTCAATTAAATTCCATATCACAAACCCAAAAGAAATGGACTTTCCACAAACATAATGTGATACAATGGCATCAAAAACCGTAATTAGTCATTAAAAACAACTTACGCAAGATTAAACCCCAAATCTTACAAATTTGAAATCGATCTTCAATCAATGGAGCTGGAACAAATTAAACCCCAAATATTACAAATTTGAAATCGAAATAATTAAGAAATGAAAGGAACCGAGTGATTTACCTGAGAGAGAAAGAGCGTGATATGGAACTCCATTTCTTCCCCAAATCTTAAAAAATTGAAATCGAAAGAACTGAGAATTGAAAAAACAATTGGAAAAAAAACATCAAATCCACAAAATATCCAGAATCAATTGGAAAAAAATGAAAATTTGAACAAATTGTTGAAATCTAACCCGGATCTCCAGAAGATCAGATGCTGGTGGTGATGGCGACGGCGAGAGGCGGATGAGAGAGAGTCTTCGTTTGCGGTGAGAGAGACACGAAATATTTAGGGTTTAGAATGGAAAATGGGGTTTGGTGGAAGACGATTAGAGGAAGAAGATCCACGAGGGAGGAGAGAGAAAACGGGAGGAAGGAAGGAAGGAAGGTTAGGGCCATTAATCACGTTTTGGGCGTTAGAAACTTGAAGGGTCTGGTATACACGTTAAACAGGGAAGGGTGTTATTGTAAATTTATTGGGGGACACGAAAAGTTAATTTACTAAAAAGCCCTCAGGAGCTGGCTTATATAATAGAGATATTTTCTATATAAACATATATGTGTATTTTACAATAAATAACAAATTGAATAAAATTGAATGCAAAAAAAGGGAATGATTACTTCATTTATAAATATACAATTATTATTTTCCTAGATTAAGCCTCAAAAACAAAAAATAAGCTCGGGGTAAGAGGAGAAACATTGACGGTTAGTAATTATAGAACAATATACATGCACACGGGTGCACCGTGAACTCTCTCACATTTTCTCCTTACATGTGAGGAGAAAATGTGATAGGGACCACCAATGGGTATAAAAGTACAATTGGGTAGACGATGAATGATGAAGAAAAGGATCCGACTTTGTTTTGAATTTCGGATGTGGGGTTTCAGCTTGGGAATGTTGCTAATCGACCGCTAATCTTGTGTCACCACCAGAATTCTATGACGACACCATTTATGTGGGCACATATTTACTACAAATAAATCCGAATAAAAGTCAAACCACGGGGCAACACCCGGGCCACACACTAGTTTATAATATTATAAAAGTGAAATAAGTAGATATCCAACCCAAAGTTAAACCGCATGCCAAAAGATAAAAAAGGAAAAGTACAATCAAATCATTAATCACAATATTCCCTAAAAAAAAATCATTAATCACAATATAATTTACTGCTTAGGCCAAAAATCACAGCAAACAGACCCCCAATTACGCTAGAAGTATGTGATAGAATATGTAAAATATTTAGTCAAAAATATTTTAGTAAATAGAATATTTTGTAATTATGGTAGTTTACGTTATGCATAATATTAGGCAAAATATTTGGTAATTAGTTGCTAAATTATAGCCGTAAGTTATGATGTAAATTGATGTATATTATCCCCCGAATTCAATGATAATGGCAAGGAATCAATCTCTTTCAATAGGTCCAAAAAAATATATATAGTTAACATAATTCGAACATCATATCATGAAATTATGTACAAACACTTTTTGGATCTATCTCTTTCAGTATGTACGAACACTTTTTGGATCTATAAAATCGTGAAATTACCCACAATGAAGAATCCCTTTGTAATTTTCCGCCAGATCAAGTTGTAATTGGGTTTTGATGACGTCAATCGGTTGTAAACAAGAGGCTTCTACTATCCCTCTGACTGAACCTGGAATTGCTTTCATTTATGGTGGGACTGTCACTTTGGCTGTGATTTGGCTTGAATTGTTGTTGTTATTATGTGGTTTACCATTTGTTAATTTTTAATTTTTTTTTGAGAAAACTGGAGGAAGAAGAAGGGGTTTTCTTCTTCTCCAGTCATCTGAGTTCTGAGTTGGGGAGAGAAAGAGAGAGAATGGTTTGATTCACTACTTTGTGGCCGCATGCGCTTTCTGACGTGGGAATGAAGTGGGTCATTGTTCTAAGTAAATACATTTGCCAGAAATTTGGAATTTTCTGAGTAATTAATTAATGACGTTTTATTTGCGTGTCAAAAATATTAAGTACACGCAAATCCTTATTTACAAGTACACTGGATAAAGATTAACTCGAAATTCTTAAAAGTTACTCTTATATATATACCAAATTTAACTTATCTCTTTTTTAGTGATCGATTTTTCATTTTAATAAAAATTATTTCTTAAACTTACTAATAAAATTAACCATTTTATCTTTTAAAATGTTTATCTATCATTTTTTTATTCTTAATATAAAAGCTATTTAAAACATATTAAAAGTACAAAAAACTACATAAAATTTACAAAAAAAAGTAGGTAAAAGTTATCTTAGTGTAGACTAAATTTATTGTACATCTTATGCGTGCAAAACCTTTTGATAGAGTAATTTCACAATTTTTTTCGTGGGTGTTGCTCCAACAATTGAACTTTTAATCCGGGACATTCTTATAATGTGAATTGTTACAAAGAGATAGGGTGAAGGAATGCACGTGGTTACGCAACATTGCAAGCGAAATAAACAAGTGATCAAAACACTACTATGTTCAATATCTTTACTTTGCTTTACAATTTAGATGTTTTTTTTATCATGTAAGGGCATGAGTGGGTTACATAGTTGCGCTTTAGATATTTTCAATATAGATGAATAGATGATGCATAATACGAAGTATTTGTTTAGATAAACTTTGTAAACATTTTTTTGTTGCCTATTATCCGATGTAATAACAAAACTTTTGGTTTTATACTTACGCACTCATCGCGTGCATATAAGACTAATATATATACATATGTATACCTCATCCGTTCCATAAATATCGCATTATGGTTGACTTTTACTTCTATAATGCATTAGTTTTACTCTTACTTATAAAAAATTGATATTTAGAAAATATTTATCGATACAAATCTTAATGACCACACATGAATACAATTTTCGTGAATAGTGTAAAAAACTAAATGGTGCGATATTTACGGAATTGAGGAATTATATATATATATATATATATATATATATATATATATATATATATATATATATATATATATATATATATATATATATATATATATATATGGTGAGAACCTAGCTTAAGATGAGAACCTAGGTTATAGTGAGAACCTCTCGCAGCCGTTGGATTATGATGAAACAGACGGCTGAGATCATTTGATGAATTAATGTGCGCGGCAACTTCTCTCTCTATTAATGTCTCACCCTGTCCATCAACTTTTTTTTATAAGCTTTACTTTTAAATTAGTTCCATATACTTTTTTTAGTTATTTATCTACTTTTAAGCAACTTGAGATTTTGCTTATAAACTTTACTTTTAAATTACTTTTAACTTTGTAAGTGCCCTTTGATTTAGAGCCGTAATTCATAATTCCTTCCTCTAATCATGTAAGTTGGATAGTGCCATAACCTTGGTGCTTATTTAGTGTTAGTAATTTATTTCTCTAATTATAAAAATTTTATAGATTTTTGGTTAAAGTAAATTAATTAGACTTAGAAGTAAATTGGAAATGATAAAATCCTGCTGGAAATGTTAACTTCTTTGCAATATTTTTCTACTAAGCATTGGAGATCTTGTATGATGGTTTGCATCTGGCAGTAGTTGTGTTTGGTTTAGAAGGAATGGCCTGTTGTTTAGAGCTTCGGTTTTGGTTGTTAGCTGCTGCAACCTGCGCAGGAAGTTGCAGTTGAGCTTCAGTTTTGGTTTTGCAGTTGCTCTTGTTTGTTCAGTTCAGTATTGTTCTTCTTGGTATGGTTTTTTTGTTGGGTGGAAGGCATAGCTTAGTAGGTCTTAGAATTTTCGTTTTTGGCTTGAAGTTTATGGGTTAGAACTGGTGCATGACTGCAGGCCTAGGAGATGAGTCAGCTGCAGTATGCTTAGAGTGGTGGTACTATAGTGTTTATGATAATGGCTTCAAATCCATAGGAAGGTATCAAATTAGTTGTTACCTATACCACAAATTGATGTCGATGGTGATGGCCAAATCAATTACAAGGAGTTTGTCAAAGTGATGATGGCCAAGTAAGGATGGTGACTGATAAGGAGGGAAAAGTCAAATTTGTAAAATGACTTAGTGAATTATTATGGGACTTATAGTTTCTTTTTGTATCTTTAGTAATTTCTGATGCATGGAAACCAGACATTTTAGTGATGTTGTGGTTTTGTGATTGTTTGATCATCCATGTTTACCCATTTGTGTAATGCTGTCTTGTCTTGGTGACTTCAAAATTATCTGGTATCTATTGTATCTCAATCGGATGTGAGAATCGATTAATTTTGATGAATGACTGACCCACGTTCTATCTAGTTTGTGTATATAATTACTGCATTTTTTTTTGTGTGCACAGATATTGCTTACTCTGGTTCATTTCCTTTGATCGTATTAATATGATTAAACGTGTACACACCATTGACTTGCGTGATTTATAGGGTTTAACAACACTATTATAAAATGATAAGAAATCCTTTACCTTTACCTTTATTGCTTCCTCTGCTATCAGAGAGTTTACAGTTAGAGTAACTTCAAAGTTCAGAGTCTGTTACGAATAGATCGCACTTCAATAATTCTCAAAGCTAGTATATATAAAGATGATTAACCAGTTATAAATTAAGTGAGTTTGTGTAACTTCCTTGGATGTAGGCCTGAGGGTTCAACTAGTATGCAGTGGATATTTTTTGGTTTTGCAGTTTCTCTTGTTTTTTTCAGTTCAGTTTTGTTCTTCTTGGTATGGGTTTTTTTGTTGGGTGGATGCATAGCGTAGTAAGTCTTAGAATTTTCGTTTTTGGCTTGAAGTTTGTGGGTTAGGACTGGTGCATGACTGCAGGCCTAGGAGTTTAGTCAACAGCAGTATGCTTTGAGTGGCAGTGTTGGTCCGTTGGTTCTCAGCTGTATAGTACTATAGTGTTTATGTTAGTAATGGCTTGAAGTCCATAGGAAGGCAACAACACAGTTATGCAATACCGCCTATTCCTTCCCTTATTTTAAAAGTAGATCAAAACTAGGTAAAAGTAAATAAATTAACATAATCTTCCTAATAGGGACGAGTAATTTACTTTCCTATTTTGCTTCCTTGAATTTTGATTTAAAGTCCCACATGTTGAGTGTCTCGCCCTATCCAGTAGCTTTTGTTTATAAGCTTTAATTTTAAATTAGTTCCATTTACATTTTTTAGTCTTTTATCTACTTTTAAGCAACTTGAGATTTTGTGTATAAGCTTTACTTTTAAATTACTTTTAAATGAGATGAAAATGAGGTTTTGTTTTTTAGATTTACTTTTAAATTAGTTCCATTTACTGTTTTTAGTTATTTATCTACATTTAAGAAACTTGAAATTTTGTTTATGTGAATTACTTTAAATCAAATCCACTTACTTTTAAAATAGTTGCATTAACTTTTCAGAGTTAATTATCTACTTTAGTTAATTATGTCGTGGCTTTATTTGGTACAGGTAAAAAGAAACGAAATGATGAAGATGAAGAATATATTCAAACAAATTCTGAAGATTCGGAAGATAAATTGTCTCCAATGAAAAGGCAGAAAACAAAGAAGGAGAAGATACAAGTGTTAGTTTATGGTACATATAACAGAATATAAATCATGCGGAAAAACCATTAAAGCCAGGAATCCAAATTAATTGCCACATAACAATTAGCATAATTAGGATGCATACTATTTGTAGCGTGCCCTCCCTTGCTGCGCCCGAACCGAACAAGAACAAGTCTTTAGGACTCCAAGTGTCGTCCCTCCGTAGAAAGTACACAGCACGTCCGGATCCGCCTTAAGCTTGACTAACTAGAATCGCCCTTAAGGTACTACAAATTTTCGGCAATATGGGGAAAAATAGATGACTGAATTTTTGCTCAAAATGATCTCTTTTTGAATACTTAAAACTCGTTATAAATTGTGAGCATTAATCACATATTTATAGGCTATGGAAATGCTATTGGAATCCTACTAGGAAACGAATTAATTAACTAGAATCTAATTAAAACTCTAATAATTAATTTATCCATTAGGAATAGGAATTTAATCATTAAACGAATCCTACACGATTTAGGTTTCGTACGGAAGCACAAACACTCACACGAGCATGACCCGCATGCGCAGGCCATGCCCGCGCAAAGCCCACGGAGCACGAAGCCCACGCGAGCGCGCTGCAGCCTAGGCGCGCGCTGGGCCTGCCTTGCGGTGGGCCTGGCGCAGCCTTCGGCTGTTTGTGTGGCGTGCCTTGCTTGCTGGACGTGGGCCTGGCTTCACGCTGGGCCTTCGTCTAGCAAGCTCGTCCGATGCTAATTCGTACGACGCGCTTCCGATTAATTTCCCGATTCCAGAATTCATTTCCGATACGAACAATATTTAATATTTTCGATTCCAGATTTAATTTCCGTTTCGAACAAATATTTAATATTTCCGTTTCCGGAATTATTTTCCGATTCCGATAATATTTCCGATCCCGACAATATTTCCGTTTCCGGCAATATTTCAGATTCCGCAATATTTCCATTTCCGATAATATTTTCCGACACGTACCATGTTTTCGTTTCCGGCAACATCTACGACTTGGATAATATTTATATTTCCGATACGATCCATATTTCCGTTTCCGGCAATATCATCGTTTCCCGAGTATTCATTTATTTGCCTTTGACGATCTCAGCTCCCACTGAAACCAAGATCCGTCGATTCCGAATATCCATAGATGGAGTATTTAATGCCATTAAATACTTGATCTGTTTACGTACTATTTGTGTGACCCTACGGGTTCAGTCAAGAGTAAGTTGTGGAGTAATACCATTAATCCACTTGAACTGAAGCGGCCTCTAGCTAGGCATACAGTTCACTTGATCTCACTGAATTATTAACTTGTATAATTAATACCGAACCGCATTTATTAGACTTACCATTAAATGCATACTTTGACCAAGGGCATTATTTCCTTCAGTCTCCCACTTGTCCTTAGGGACACGTGTGCATTTCCTAATTCCTTTGTCACTCGATGATTGCTCTTGAACATAAGGTAAGAGTTGTCATCCTTATTATGTCCAGAGGTGTTTCTCGGTTTCAGAGTTCAACTGATCAAATAAACAGATAATCATAGCCTATGATTCATCTGAGCACGGCCATGCATTTTACAGTTTCTAGCTCTCCGAGTGGCCTTGTACAACTTTTAGCATCTCATCCCGATTTATGGGAGGACAATTCCAATCTTGCGATCTTGAGATTAGACTTCGTTTGATAGGTGATTACCCGAGTGTTGCCTTTATAGCCTCCTTTTACGGTGCGACGGTTGACAACGTCAAAGTAAGCAGTTCTCAAACAAGTAATCTCAAGTCACTCAGATATTGAGGATTAGTGTTTAATAATTTTAATGAAATTTACTTATGACAGATTTTCATCTCTTACAGTAAAGTTTCATGGGTCTGTCCGATACTAGTCTTCCCAAAGTAAGTATCTATGCAAATGATTGCGACATTGCCATGTCCACATAGTTCAAGAAACAGAACTACTAGTCATCTTGCATTCTAGTCGTCTAACGTTTTCTATGCGTCCATCTTTATAGAAAACTCAAACCAGGGACCTTGTTCAACTTTTGACATTCAAGTTCACTTGACAGACATTTCTTAGTCACAGGATTGGTCCTGACAGTCTATCTTGAATATATCGTCAAATTGAAGGGACTCATCATTTAATACTAAACCAAGATAAAATGGAATATGAAAATACATTTCATATATGATAAATGTTCAACCCCAATGTTTTACAACCATGGGCCTCAAGCCCATCTTTAAAACAGTTCATGGAATTAAAGCTATGCTTGATTTCCAGTGCTACAACGTGAGTGTTGCTTCTCACTTGTTGCATAGGTTTGGTTATCATGCTTTGCCAATCTTAATATCCTTTTTCATCGAATGTTCTTCGAGATATGATGATAAGATCTTTTGAGTATGTTTATTTTGTGATCTAGTCTTTCTAGCTACATTAGTGGTTCTATGCATTTTGCAATGAAGAACCATTAAGTCAACAGACATGTGATCTACCCAAGTTCAGTGAAGAACTCTTTAACACAAACAACCCTGTTTTATTGCTTCTTATGCAATAAGTACTTTTACTTCAACTGTATAGGTTGCTAGTGATGCTTTGGTTGGATTTACTTATCCAAGCAGTTCACAGATATGTGGATGACTTTCCAGCTGTATCTTAGAACATAGAAATTAATATTTAATTTCCCATGCAACAACTCATGGTCTCCAATCCATGTTGCCATTTCAAAACACGATGCTCTATAGCTCATCCTTGCCAATGGTTAACTCCAAAGGGATCTTGCTTGATCCTTTGCCAGTTTTTATGCGTGTAGCATCAACTATTTAGCATATCTTTATTTCCTTGAATCAAGAACTATTCCTATGTACCTTTTCAAGTACCATAAGTTTTTCTTGATCTCAATCTAGTTGATCTTCACTTAGATTAATAGAGATTGGTATATGTTCGTTATGCCTAAAGCCATACGATACATTTTTGGCGATCCTCATATTATATCATACATGATAAATTCTTTTGCAGAATTATTCACTATTGAATTCTATTCATGTAACTTTAGCTCATTCAATTTCAGTAGATACTGAACCCAGCTAAATTATTTGACATATAATATAGGTTTAAGAATCTCACTTGGATCCTTTGATGTTTAACTTAGTAAATGCTTATACATAGTTCAAACATTCTTTACTTAGATTTATTCACATGGGTCGAATATCTCCAATGGAGTCTTTCGTGTTTGATTTAGCAAATGCCATTACTTAACAATATTATAAGATCTTTGTAACTAGATCTTAATACCCAGTATGTACTAAGTTTCGCCATGGTCCATCATTGATGAATAATTTCAAATCTAAGTCATTAGCATTTGAATGTTATTTCACAACAGAGAGATATGTGTGTGATACACATAGGACCAATTAAGTTTTACGTACTCCCACTAAACTTCTTATATATATAAGAGTCATGTACATTTTATGAAACTAAAATACTTATTAGCTTCACTAAAATACATTTCTAATTCCCAATTGCTTGCTTAAATCTGTACTTAGATTTCATAAGCTAGCTTTCTTTTCAAGCATTTATTTGGATCCACAAATCCTATGACATACCATGTACATAGTTTCTTCCAACATTTGATTGAGCAAGATGTTTTGTCATCCAATTTCCGTATGTACCAATAAGAAATCATTGCTTGATTTATAGATTTGAGCATTACGATTATGCATGAGGTTTCAACACAATCCACGCCGTGAATTTTCTTGTAACCTGTAGCAACTAATCTAGCTTTGTGTGTGAACACAATTCCATGTTTGATGGTTTTTAACCTTAAAACCAATTTGCAACGAATAGGTGTTTAATCTATTCTTGCAAATCAACAAAATTTCAATTTTGTCATCAAAACATTAAGTATGTTTTTATGGCCTTTAACCAATTAAACATTTAGTCTATATATGGCCTCTAACCATTTTAGGGAATCTAGGTTTCGTCATAGCCTTCTTACAAGTCACAAACTCATTAATCAACATAATAGTTTGACTGCAAGTTGTAGGTTTCTTTACTGTCTAATAGAAGAATTGCATAACTTCAGTGACCTGAACTCCATGTTTCTTCACTAAATAGAAGAATCTTATAGTTTCAGCGACTTGAACTCTATGCCTACTTGGGTATAGAACATCAAACAATAGAATATCAACAGACACTTGAAAGTTCTTTGAATATTCTATTCTCCTTGAAGCACTTGTAAAGTCTTCTAAGAGATGTCTATTATTTAAAGCCACTTCTAAAGTCCTTAAAGAATAAGTGTTCGGATTTTCTGAAGAACTTCAAAAGGCGGAATGTCCGTTTATGTTTGTTGTTCGCCTCGAAGACTTTCGAGGATTTTCTCCCACTTGTCATTTTGGAAATGAATCTCCCAAAGGACATTATTTCGAGCAAACAAACATTATGTTCTCAAAAATTCGTGGTAGAAACAATACCCTTGTGTCTTATTTGAATAAATCACAATGAAACATATATCTATACTAAGCTCCCACTGAGTTTAGGAACTCTTTAGATATATATTATGAAAAGATATTCTGAAATTACTTTTCAATAGCTTTGATGAGTTTGTTTTAGTTTGGTGGTAGTTGAGCATTTTGTTTTAGAAATTATAGGAAAAATCTTTATGAATCATCATTGACCGAATCAAGTACTAATTGACTTCGACCATTCCAACGTAGATATGCCATATCTTATGGAGCTAGATCGTGAAATTACAACACACAATCATTGATGATCATTCTTGGTATAAGTAATCAACAACATGACCTTACCTAGATCTTTATGATTTCTTGTCAAGTGGATTTTATACTTCTGAATCTTTGAACTAGCCAAACAGATTCAAACTTATATCACATTGAGTAAATAAATCCATATTCACTCAAAACCGTGTGAAATAATAAAGTCATAAAATCTTTCTTTAGCTTTGAACTCTATTGTCTAGGCGTTCTAACAATAGTTCATATCTTTTGTTACTTTCAACAAGTAAGACTAGCTTGTCTTGAATTGATCTAGAGATACACCAACTTTCAAAAGTCCATCAAAATAGAGCTTTAGAACGTTAACTTGTTGATATGGTCTAAGTAACAATGCCAAAGATTTGTGGAACTCAAATCAAGAGATTGATTTGAACCTAGTAAAGTTCTTATTGTTAAAGATTTGTTTGTTTTAATCAAGCATATTGACTTAACCCGTAAATGACCATTTCATTCAAATAAACAAACAAACATTGTTTTTGTTCTTCTTGAATGTGAGTCTTTCTGTGTTTGAAACTAGAAATTTAGGTATGCTGATTATGGAACATAATAGCCATTAAGTTCCAGCCTTGAAAGGACTTGAAACAAACTAGATGACCCTACAACTAATGTAGCATTTCCATGTTTCATTTCCTACTTGTAGGCCATTAGTGTAGCCTAGCTTCCATTGTTTGAGTTATTACCGAAGTAAGAACCTCAAGCGGTATATGATACCAAGGAAGTTGATTGTTAGGTCACTTCTCTTTAAACATAAACTTATAGGTAGAAACGGAATTGAAATTTCCTTTCCTTTGTTCCTTGTTTTCCTATTTCTTGTACCCTTTCTTATAGTCTTAAGAATTGAATTCTTTAGTGTTGACTTTTATACTTTGTTAGACATGTCCAATGTCACTCCAACAAAATTCTTACCATTTTATTTCTGTTGAATATTTGCTTCAACTAGATGATCTTACCAGAAACTTCTAAAGTTCTCTAAGCATCGATCTATTCGAATGTCTAGGGATGACTCATTCGAGAATTAAATGGAAATAGATATTAGGTTATTAACCATTGGTAAAGCTGAGTGTTTAAACTCAATGCTTTATGATCTCAAAACTACATTGTATTTTGAATTCACAAGCACCAATTGGTTTGCCATTCGACTTTGATATTCGAAAACAACCATAAAAGTCGCTAAAAGAAACGTACATTTTAAATTGCTCATTTTCTCTCATTTCCGTGAATCGTTCTTGGATTCACTACCAATCGAGGAAATTTACTGTTACCTTTCTAAAAGGATTTACTGCAGTGCAAGATATTTAATTATAAACAATAATTAAAACATACATTGAAGCATGCAAAGTCTAAACATTTATCATGAGTAATAACTTGAAAATTAAAGCAATCATGCAATTTAAACCAGTCATTTGCATTTTATTCGATTTTATTGTTCCGGAAGGTGTGAATAAAATGATTCCAAGATCCTTAAATCATTGAAGAATTAAGCACATTATGTATTTATACTCAATTCTAAAATATTTTAGGTAAGCAAAGCCTTTCCTAGTAGTCTAGAAACTACTCTTGGTCGATAGGTACGTCTAAGAACTTATTAGGTAAACCTAGCTCATTTGCCACGACATAAAAGGACTCCTTACTTATATCGTTGAGTTTAACCAAAACTAACATGTACTCACAATTATTTGTGTACCTTTACCCTTCAGAATCAATAAGTAACACCTAGCTATGGCGGAAAACTATTACTTGAAGGAAATATGTCCTTCACCCAAGGTGCATTAAGTCTAATACCAAGGTTCAGATTAATTGCGAACAATTAATTCAGTGAGATCAAGTGATCGGAACAGCTAGCTGGAGCAATGCTTCCGATCAGTGAGTTCTAATGGATATTGAACTCACAACTTACTCTTGACTGAACCTACAAGGTAACACCAATGACACGTAACAGATCACCGGATTAAATGAATTGGAAATTCATTTAATAGCTTTTCGGGAATTAGTTGGAAACGTATTATACGATACGACCTTTGTCGGAATCGTATATCGTATCACGAATATTCGTAAGCTGGGCGACACGAATAAATCGTATCGTACGACGGTGATTCAGCGTATACGAAACGATAAATAACAATATCGGAAATATATTAAATCGCAAATACGAAGGGCATCAGAGTTGCCGGCCCGTCGAGCCAAGCACGTAAGCGTGCAAGGCCCAACGAGCCAGCAAGCTCGCTAGCAAAGGCGAGCAAGGCCAGCCCATTGGGCGCGAGCACGCAACAGCGCACAGCAGCAACGAGCGAGCAAGGCCCACGGCCCAGCTGCTCGGCGCGCGCTGTGGGCTTCGGCCTGCAGTGTGTCGCTGGGCGCGGGCGTGCGGTCCGTGTGACTTGGCGTGCAAGGCTTGCTAGCCGGCCTTGCCTCTTGGCTTGGTCAGTTAGTAAGGTTATGTAAATAACCTTACAAACTAATTTCCAACTAAGCACAATTCATATTACTCAAACCCTAGAGACACAGAGAACCCTAATTCTCTCTGTGCCTCCAAAGTGAGTTCTTCCCAAAAGCAAAGTATCTTGATCAATTGTCTAAGCTACGATTATCAAGACGAATCTGATCGTGTCGGTGAACCAAGTAGAGGAATGAAAAGTGGAGTTCTTTGTTCGTGTTCGTTGACTGATTATTGTGGAAAACACGCTTCGAATGTAAGTTTGCTTAATCTGTGCTTTATACATGTTTCCTGGCTCTGGGGATTGTTCCGCACATGTTATTATGTTTAACTGTATTCCCCTACAGTGGTATCATGAGCCTTATGTATTCAAAGCATGAATTAGCATGATTATTATTGTTTTTGCATCTGTCGAAAATTTGGATTTTTTGTTGATTTTTCGGAATTTTTACGAATTATTGGATGAATTGCGTAATAATCAGGTCCGAAATCAAAAATGTTCGTTTTTCGAGTTTTTTAAACCGTAATTTGATTGAAAACGATTTTCTAAGATAATTTAATGGGAACGGAATTGCAAAAACAGGCCTCGAAGTATCGTTTTTTGGGCGTTTTTGTTAATTTTTATTAAAAATTAAAAGTGTCGGACAGTAATTCAATTAAAAGGTCGACCTAATCTACTCGGAATTGCTTGAAATGTTGACACAATGTTTCTGGGTACATGCTTGATCTATGGTAAAAATTTCAGATTTTTCCGATAAGTATGACAAAATTAGTATTTTTTCGGTCGAACCCAGAATTCTCAAATTCGAAGCCTAACTATGACTTTTCGGAGGTTTTAGTTTTTCGAATGCAAAATTTCGTAAATTTAAGATGTTATATTAAATATTTGCGCGCGATTCTTGTTGATAAATCTTGAATTTTTGATTGACCTACTGTATATGTTTAACAAGTTTGAATGCCTAGCCTTGTTAATTATGCAATCTAATTTGTAATTATGATTAATTTGTTGAAAATTGGAATAATTTAGAATTAATTTGATTTTCATAATTAGTTATAATTTAATTAGATACCTATGATTAAAAACCACCATAAAAATTGTAAATTTATGTTAAATTTTAAATTTTATGACCTAGACTTGAATCCATATTAATCGGAAATCAATTAAATAATAAATTTTCGATTTTTCGCCCTAAAATTATGAAATTAATATTATTTATTAATTTGTCATTAATTTTGAATATAAATTTCAAATTTTTATGCGATTCGCTCATATAACTTGCACGCACAAAGCAATGGACGCTACGTGTTACCCTTAAGGGGTGTTGTATAGTGAGGGCATGCGACGACGAGCAAGGGAGCTCGTCGCCCATGCGGTACGAATGCACCGAGCAAGGGCATGGTGCACGAGCACAAGGCAGCAGCCCTGCCTTGTGTCGTGGGCTGTGTGCGATGGGCGAATGGGCGAGGGCGAGAGCAAGGCACGAGCAGTCGCGTGTGGGCAGTAAGCGAGCTGCGCCACAGCGCGCACTGCCTCGCGCAAGCATAAGGAGCCTCGCGCGCAGCGAGCGCTAGTGTGCATGCGACGAGCGCTGCGCCCAGCGATGGCGTGCAGCGTGCTTGTTGCGACGTGCGACGAGCGCTGCGCCCAGCGATGGCGTGCAGCGTGCTTGTTGCGACGTGCGACGAGCGCTGCGCCCAGCGATGGCGAGCAGCTTGCTTGTTGCGACGTGCGACGAGCGCTGCGCCCAGCGATGGGCTGCGACAGCATGCTTGTTGCGTCGAGCGCTGGCGCGCGCAGCGAGCACCAGCTCGCGTGATGCCTTGCGATGGTGAGCAGCAGCGACGCGACGCAGCGCATGGGCTGCGCGCACATGGCCAGCGATGGCTGTGTGCGTGTGGCCCATGGGCGTGCGTTGCGTGGGATTGTTGCGTTGCGATTAGATCGTTTTGAAATTTTAATTTGAAATTTTCAGTTTACGTAATTTTATTTAATTTTAAAATTAATAATTTAAATTATTTTCTTGGATTTTAATTTTGAATATTGTAATTATAATAAATTTTATTTATTCTAATTATTTTACTAAAATTAAAATCATGAATTAATTTAAATACGACTGAAATTAAATTAAACCTTTTGGATTCAATTATAAATTTATATGAGCTTTAAATTTTAATTAAATTTGTATGTTTCCGGTTAGACTAGAAATACATTTTTATGTTTAAAATTAGTAAAGCATATGAATTTATTGGTTTAAGTGGGAGCCCTTTTTAGTAATAAACTCTTGATTAGGTCTACAAATCCTTAAGGTTAAAACAACTTGATTAGAATTAATAAGGACTGAATAATTTGTAGATTATTGGTGCCCTTGATTAATTGCTGCAAATGTTTTTGTGATGCATAATGTGTTTTACTAACCAGCTATGTGGGCCATTCATGATAATGAATGGGTGAATGGTATATATTGTATATGTACTGTTTTGCAGGTTATGAAGTGACTAGTATGGCCCAAATAGGATAGAAAATATGGTCTGCGTACCATTAATTTGAATGTAATTGGTCTAAAGTACCAAAGTTGTTTTTCAATTCAAATATGGTCTGTGTACCATCAAATAGTTGTAATTAGTTTTAATTATAGCTTATCCTATTTGAAGAAAATGGTGCCTCCCACGGAGATTTTCAAGACGGACTTTGAAGTTAAAGCTTCAAGATGAAGTCGGGCCATACTAGATCACATTTATCTTATGCATGCTTTAAGTTATTTATTGCTTTAAATATGTCTTAATTATGCATGAGATTGTGGCTTGATTATGTTGCATGATTAAGGATTTTAGTTCACTTAAAATCTAACCAACATAGTAAGAGCCTTAAGTTCCAAACTTAAAAATTGAGTTATAAGGTGCCATGCCAAAATATACACTTGCTTGGATATCCTTTACATCAATCTAGTAATAGTTTTCGCTCAGCGAGGTGTTACTTATTGGTCCTAAAGGGGCAAGGTACACAAATAATTGTGAGTACATGTTAGTTTTGGTGAAACTCAACGATATAAGTAAGGAGTCCTTTTATGTCGTGGCAAAATCGATAGGTTTACCTAATAAGTTCTTAGACGTACCTATCAACCAAGAGTAGTTTCTAGACTATTAGCAAAAGGCTTTTGCTTACCTAAAATGTTTTAGAATTGAGTCCACAAACTGTGCTTAATTCTTCAATGGTTTTAGGGTCTTGGAATCATTTTATTCACACCTGCCGGAACACATAATTCGAATAAAATGCTAATGACTTGTTTAAATTGCATGATTGCTTTCATTTCAAGTTATTATTCATGATAAATGTTTAGACTTTGCATGCTTCAATGTATGTTTTAATTATTGTTTATAATTAAATATCTTGCACTGCAATAAATCCTTTTAGAAAGGTAACAGTAAATTTCCTCGATTGGTAGTGAATCCAAGAACGATTCACGGAAATGAGAGAAAGTGAGCAATTTAAAATGTACGTTTCTTATAGCGACTTTTATGGTTGTTTTCGAACATCAAAGTCGAATGGAAAACCAATTGGTGCTTGTGAATTCAAAATACACTGTAGTTTTGAGATCATAAAGCATTGAGTTTAATACGCTCAGCTTTACCAATGGTTAACAACCTAATATCTTTGTCCATTTAATTCTCGAATGAGTCTAGTCCCTAGACATTCGAATAGATTGATGCTTAGAGAACTTTAGAAGCTTCTGGTAAGATCATCTAGTTGAAACAGAATATTCAACATAAATAAAATGGTAAGAACTCTGTTGGAATGACATTGGACATGTCTAACAAAGTATAAAAGTCAACACTATAGAATTCAATTCTTAGGACTATAAGAAAGGGTACAAGAAATAGGAAAACAAGGAACAAATGAAAGGAATTCAATTCTTGGGACTAAGGCTTTGTTGTTGTTGTACCGTGGCAAAAAGTATATAATTAGACTTCAGAACAAACTTGAGAGAGTCAAAAATCAAAATACCTATTCTCAATTTCTATAATTTGCTGATAGATCAAATAGGCTCATAAAGAGCATACTATACAAATATCAAATAGGCTCATAAAGAGCATACTATACAAATATCAATCAAGACAAACAAAGTGTAAAAAACTGAAAGGCATCAAGCTTAGAATCAGCTACCCATGGAAGAACAACAATACATCAATAATAATGAAACTCATCATTTAACAATTGTCAGCAAATTACCATGCCTTTCATTATGCATTAAATTAAAAATGTACCACATTAAATCCTAATAGATATCCAAGTTACGATTTTTAAGGTCAAGATTGCTTACAACAATTCAACCTGACATGTAAACCAACTTTTCATTGAACATGAATGTTTCTTAGCGTTGAAAAACATGTTTGGTGTCTATAACTCAAGCAAGTACGCCACTTTTAAGGCTCTGACTACAATTGCAAGCAGGAGAACAAATCAAGCATACAAAACAACCCAAGGTAATACAAAGTAGGATCTAACCCACACATAAATTCAAAGCAAACACACAAAAATAACACTTCAATCTCCAAACTAACAACAACCCACTTGCTCAAATCAAACCATAACAGTCATCAGACACCAGAAACAACATAGACAATCCAAATAACAACCCAGATGCTCAAACCTAAATTAAAACCACCAATTTACCAGAAACCCTCATACAAAAAAAAAATAGCAATAAAATCAATCAAAACTTCACCAGCTTGAGATGGGGGCAGAGGTTTTGAGGGAAATTTCGCAACTTTTGTAGGAAAAAGGTAATGTAAATAAATTACAAATTGAACATTATCAGACGAAGGGATCGAGTACATAATTACATATATACGCCTAGTGTGATAATCGCGATTAGGAACTTGGGAGTCTCATTCATTTAACAAAGGGAAATCATATTGTCCAACAAATATAGCTTCACAGTTTAATTGACAGCAAAAATATGTTTTCTAGTCTAGCTTCATGCAATACTTTAAAACCAATTGAAACTACACACAAAAAAATATGGTGCTGCAAATTAATCAGGTGTTAACTGTCTTAAAATGGCCATACTCAAAGGGTATATCATTTCCCTAAAAACCCAGAATTATGGGTCCAATTCAAAATCCAAGAACAGATGAGAATAGTCAGCAGAGTGATCAACAAACCCAACAAATCAGATTGACTAACAAACACATCATTAACATAAAAGGAGCAAAATTGAAAAAAATTTCCATATTGCCAGCTTCTGAAGAGGAAAAAAACTGGGGAATTTACTATAAATAACTAAACAAAATTGTGAAAGAAAAAAATAACAAACCCACGAAAAACAAATAGAAGATCAAAGAAACAAATATTATTAACAAAAAAGTTAATCAAAATTGGGGAATAGAAATGGGAGATTATTGAAAATTACCAACAGGAGAGGTGAGATAAGTTGAAAGTAAGCGAGATAAGAAAGAAGAGATCCTTCTGCTTGCCATTTCAAATTATTGCCGGAATACTCGAGCTCGGTCGCTGCATCATTTCGCACCCAGTAATTTTGAGAGAAAACCAAATCAGGGCAAAATCAATTACGGAGTATAATTTAAATTTAGATGAATTATGAAAATTACCGACGACACGAAGCTTGTGTTGAACGACCCATGACCTGACTGATTCCATGGTCAAAATCAATAGTCAATAAGATATCAATCAGGATTAGTCTTCCATCTTGGTGTGATTATCATAAAAACCCAAAAATGTAAGAAATTCAACAATTTATAGCACCAAAAATCTAAATAGACTGTGATTATGATAAAAACAAACACAAAATTCCAAGAAAATAAAATAATTCAACACGAACAACATGCAGCGTTAATCTCGAACCAGTAAGCACAAATCAGTTAAGCATGAGTTAATTACTACTAAGTTATCAGTTAATTCAACGAAATTCAGAAGAAATAGTACCGAAGTTGACGATCATATCGCCTCAATTCCCTTCTTCCCCTATCTTCAGTTGTTCGTAGACATCAAGCAATTGCTCAATCACCTTCACATATACGCTTTCATGAAGCAGCTAAGAAAATAGAAAAGGAAAAGAAAAACAGAGGAGCGTGCGTGAGTGTCTCTTACATACTACTCTTGTGAACTGAAACCTGTCATTCAATAAACAGATACGGAGTACTATGTAATTACCAGCCTACGACAGGTTGTACAGCGCTGACCAGCTGTACACCAACAGCCGCAAAGACAACAGAACGAACCAGCTTAGTGTCAGCATCATCCATGACAATTATGGCATTATTTCCAATCAATTCAAGCAACCATTTTCCAAATCTTTGAGACTGGACAATTCTTTCTGCAAAATATGGAAAAAATCTCAAAAGTTTAACTTTCCAATCATCAAAGTTTCACAAATTAATCACCAAAGTCAACATCTGTATAATATAATTATTCACTCTATTAAACAATCCAATGAATAACAACAACAGAAGACTAAAACCCTTTTGAATTTTTAGGTCAATTAAACTTCCGCACATCAAAAGCAACCATTTCAAGAGAAACTCAAATCAAGCAGTTTCCAGAAATTTCGTTCACAAACCAATTCAATTAAATTCCATATCACAAACCCAAAAGAAATGGACTTTCCACAAACATAATGTGATACAATGGCATCAAAAACCGTAATTAGTCATTAAAAACAACTTACGCAAGATTAAACCCCAAATCTTACAAATTTGAAATCGATCTTCAATCAATGGAGCTGGAACAAATTAAACCCCAAATATTACAAATTTGAAATCGAAATAATTAAGAAATGAAAGGAACCGAGTGATTTACCTGAGAGAGAAAGAGCGTGATATGGAACTCCATTTCTTCCCCAAATCTTAAAAAATTGAAATCGAAAGAACTGAGAATTGAAAAAACAATTGGAAAAAAACATCAAATCCACAAAATATCCAGAATCAATTGGAAAAAAATGAAAATTTGAACAAATTGTTGAAATCTAACCCGGATCTCCAGAAGATCAGATGCTGGTGGTGATGGCGACGGCGAGAGGCGGATGAGAGAGAGTCTTCGTTTGCGGTGAGAGAGACACGAAATATTTAGGGTTTAGAATGGAAAATGGGGTTTGGTGGAAGACGATTAGAGGAAGAAGATCCACGAGGGAGGAGAGAGAAAACGGGAGGAAGGAAGGAAGGAAGGTTAGGGCCATTAATCACGTTTTGGGCGTTAGAAACTTGAAGGGTCTGGTATACACGTTAAACAGGGAAGGGTGTTATTGTAAATTTATTGGGGGACACGAAAAGTTAATTTACTAAAAAGCCCTCAGGAGCTGGCTTATATAATAGAGATATTTTCTATATAAACATATATGTGTATTTTACAATAAATAACAAATTGAATAAAATTGAATGCAAAAAAAGGGAATGATTACTTCATTTATAAATATACAATTATTATTTTCCTAGATTAAGCCTCAAAAACAAAAAATAAGCTCGGGGTAAGAGGAGAAACATTGACGGTTAGTAATTATAGAACAATATACATGCACACGGGTGCACCGTGAACTCTCTCACATTTTCTCCTTACATGTGAGGAGAAAATGTGATAGGGACCACCAATGGGTATAAAAGTACAATTGGGTAGACGATGAATGATGAAGAAAAGGATCCGACTTTGTTTTGAATTTCGGATGTGGGGTTTCAGCTTGGGAATGTTGCTAATCGACCGCTAATCTTGTGTCACCACCAGAATTCTATGACGACACCATTTATGTGGGCACATATTTACTACAAATAAATCCGAATAAAAGTCAAACCACGGGGCAACACCCGGGCCACACACTAGTTTATAATATTATAAAAAGTGAAATAAGTAGATATCCAACCCAAAGTTAAACCGCATGCCAAAAGATAAAAAAGGAAAAGTACAATCAAATCATTAATCACAATATTCCCTAAAAAAAAATCATTAATCACAATATAATTTACTGCTTAGGCCAAAAATCACAGCAAACAGACCCCCAATTACGCTAGAAGTATGTGATAGAATATGTAAAATATTTAGTCAAAAATATTTTAGTAAATAGAATATTTTGTAATTATGGTAGTTTACGTTATGCATAATATTAGGCAAAATATTTGGTAATTAGTTGCTAAATTATAGCCGTAAGTTATGATGTAAATTGATGTATATTATCCCCCGAATTCAATGATAATGGCAAGGAATCAATCTCTTTCAATAGGTCCAAAAAAATATATATAGTTAACATAATTCGAACATCATATCATGAAATTATGTACAAACACTTTTTGGATCTATCTCTTTCAGTATGTACGAACACTTTTTGGATCTATAAAATCGTGAAATTACCCACAATGAAGAATCCCTTTGTAATTTTCCGCCAGATCAAGTTGTAATTGGGTTTTGATGACGTCAATCGGTTGTAAACAAGAGGCTTCTACTATCCCTCTGACTGAACCTGGAATTGCTTTCATTTATGGTGGGACTGTCACTTTGGCTGTGATTTGGCTTGAATTGTTGTTGTTATTATGTGGTTTACCATTTGTTAATTTTTAATTTTTTTTTGAGAAAACTGGAGGAAGAAGAAGGGGTTTTCTTCTTCTCCAGTCATCTGAGTTCTGAGTTGGGGAGAGAAAGAGAGAGAATGGTTTGATTCACTACTTTGTGGCCGCATGCGCTTTCTGACGTGGGAATGAAGTGGGTCATTGTTCTAAGTAAATACATTTGCCAGAAATTTGGAATTTTCTGAGTAATTAATTAATGACGTTTTATTTGCGTGTCAAAAATATTAAGTACACGCAAATCCTTATTTACAAGTACACTGGATAAAGATTAACTCGAAATTCTTAAAAGTTACTCTTATATATATACCAAATTTAACTTATCTCTTTTTTAGTGATCGATTTTTCATTTTAATAAAAATTATTTCTTAAACTTACTAATAAAATTAACCATTTTATCTTTTAAAATGTTTATCTATCATTTTTTTATTCTTAATATAAAAGCTATTTAAAACATATTAAAAGTACAAAAAACTACATAAAATTTACAAAAAAAAGTAGGTAAAAGTTATCTTAGTGTAGACTAAATTTATTGTACATCTTATGCGTGCAAAACCTTTTGATAGAGTAATTTCACAATTTTTTTCGTGGGTGTTGCTCCAACAATTGAACTTTTAATCCGGGACATTCTTATAATGTGAATTGTTACAAAGAGATAGGGTGAAGGAATGCACGTGGTTACGCAACATTGCAAGCGAAATAAACAAGTGATCAAAACACTACTATGTTCAATATCTTTACTTTGCTTTACAATTTAGATGTTTTTTTTATCATGTAAGGGCATGAGTGGGTTACATAGTTGCGCTTTAGATATTTTCAATATAGATGAATAGATGATGCATAATACGAAGTATTTGTTTAGATAAACTTTGTAAACATTTTTTTGTTGCCTATTATCCGATGTAATAACAAAACTTTTGGTTTTATACTTACGCACTCATCGCGTGCATATAAGACTAATATATATACATATGTATACCTCATCCGTTCCATAAATATCGCATTATGGTTGACTTTTACTTCTATAATGCATTAGTTTTACTCTTACTTATAAAAAATTGATATTTAGAAAATATTTATCGATACAAATCTTAATGACCACACATGAATACAATTTTCGTGAATAGTGTAAAAAACTAAATGGTGCGATATTTACGGAATTGAGGAATTATATATATATATATATATATATATATATATATATATATATATATATATATATATATATATATATATATATATATATATATATGGTGAGAACCTAGCTTAAGATGAGAACCTAGGTTATAGTGAGAACCTCTCGCAGCCGTTGGATTATGATGAAACAGACGGCTGAGATCATTTGATGAATTAATGTGCGCGGCAACTTCTCTCTCTATTAATGTCTCACCCTGTCCATCAACTTTTTTTTATAAGCTTTACTTTTAAATTAGTTCCATATACTTTTTTTAGTTATTTATCTACTTTTAAGCAACTTGAGATTTTGCTTATAAACTTTACTTTTAAATTACTTTTAACTTTGTAAGTGCCCTTTGATTTAGAGCCGTAATTCATAATTCCTTCCTCTAATCATGTAAGTTGGATAGTGCCATAACCTTGGTGCTTATTTAGTGTTAGTAATTTATTTCTCTAATTATAAAAATTTTATAGATTTTTGGTTAAAGTAAATTAATTAGACTTAGAAGTAAATTGGAAATGATAAAATCCTGCTGGAAATGTTAACTTCTTTGCAATATTTTTCTACTAAGCATTGGAGATCTTGTATGATGGTTTGCATCTGGCAGTAGTTGTGTTTGGTTTAGAAGGAATGGCCTGTTGTTTAGAGCTTCGGTTTTGGTTGTTAGCTGCTGCAACCTGCGCAGGAAGTTGCAGTTGAGCTTCAGTTTTGGTTTTGCAGTTGCTCTTGTTTGTTCAGTTCAGTATTGTTCTTCTTGGTATGGTTTTTTTGTTGGGTGGAAGGCATAGCTTAGTAGGTCTTAGAATTTTCGTTTTTGGCTTGAAGTTTATGGGTTAGAACTGGTGCATGACTGCAGGCCTAGGAGATGAGTCAGCTGCAGTATGCTTAGAGTGGTGGTACTATAGTGTTTATGATAATGGCTTCAAATCCATAGGAAGGTATCAAATTAGTTGTTACCTATACCACAAATTGATGTCGATGGTGATGGCCAAATCAATTACAAGGAGTTTGTCAAAGTGATGATGGCCAAGTAAGGATGGTGACTGATAAGGAGGGAAAAGTCAAATTTGTAAAATGACTTAGTGAATTATTATGGGACTTATAGTTTCTTTTTGTATCTTTAGTAATTTCTGATGCATGGAAACCAGACATTTTAGTGATGTTGTGGTTTTGTGATTGTTTGATCATCCATGTTTACCCATTTGTGTAATGCTGTCTTGTCTTGGTGACTTCAAAATTATCTGGTATCTATTGTATCTCAATCGGATGTGAGAATCGATTAATTTTGATGAATGACTGACCCACGTTCTATCTAGTTTGTGTATATAATTACTGCATTTTTTTTTGTGTGCACAGATATTGCTTACTCTGGTTCATTTCCTTTGATCGTATTAATATGATTAAACGTGTACACACCATTGACTTGCGTGATTTATAGGGTTTAACAACACTATTATAAAATGATAAGAAATCCTTTACCTTTACCTTTATTGCTTCCTCTGCTATCAGAGAGTTTACAGTTAGAGTAACTTCAAAGTTCAGAGTCTGTTACGAATAGATCGCACTTCAATAATTCTCAAAGCTAGTATATATAAAGATGATTAACCAGTTATAAATTAAGTGAGTTTGTGTAACTTCCTTGGATGTAGGCCTGAGGGTTCAACTAGTATGCAGTGGATATTTTTTGGTTTTGCAGTTTCTCTTGTTTTTTTCAGTTCAGTTTTGTTCTTCTTGGTATGGGTTTTTTTGTTGGGTGGATGCATAGCGTAGTAAGTCTTAGAATTTTCGTTTTTGGCTTGAAGTTTGTGGGTTAGGACTGGTGCATGACTGCAGGCCTAGGAGTTTAGTCAACAGCAGTATGCTTTGAGTGGCAGTGTTGGTCCGTTGGTTCTCAGCTGTATAGTACTATAGTGTTTATGTTAGTAATGGCTTGAAGTCCATAGGAAGGCAACAACACAGTTATGCAATACCGCCTATTCCTTCCCTTATTTTAAAAGTAGATCAAAACTAGGTAAAAGTAAATAAATTAACATAATCTTCCTAATAGGGACGAGTAATTTACTTTCCTATTTTGCTTCCTTGAATTTTGATTTAAAGTCCCACATGTTGAGTGTCTCACCCTATCCAGTAGCTTTTGTTTATAAGCTTTAATTTTAAATTAGTTCCATTTACATTTTTTAGTCTTTTATCTACTTTTAAGCAACTTGAGATTTTGTGTATAAGCTTTACTTTTAAATTACTTTTAAATGAGATGAAAATGAGGTTTTGTTTTTTAGATTTACTTTTAAATTAGTTCCATTTACTGTTTTTAGTTATTTATCTACATTTAAGAAACTTGAAATTTTGTTTATGTGAATTACTTTAAATCAAATCCACTTACTTTTAAAATAGTTGCATTAACTTTTCAGAGTTAATTATCTACTTTAGTTAATTATGTCGTGGCTTTATTTGGTACAGGTAAAAAGAAACGAAATGATGAAGATGAAGAATATATTCAAACAAATTCTGAAGATTCGGAAGATAAATTGTCTCCAATGAAAAGGCAGAAAACAAAGAAGGAGAAGATACAAGTGTTAGTTTATGGTACATATAACAGAATATAAATCATGCGGAAAAACCATTAAAGCCAGGAATCCAAATTAATTGCCACATAACAATTAGCATAATTAGGATGCATACTATTTGTAGCGTGCCCTCCCTTGCTGCGCCCGAACCGAACAAGAACAAGTCTTTAGGACTCCAAGTGTCGTCCCTCCGTAGAAAGTACACAGCACGTCCGGATCCGCCTTAAGCTTGACTAACTAGAATCGCCCTTAAGGTACTACAAATTTTCGGCAATATGGGGAAAAATAGATGACTGAATTTTTGCTCAAAATGATCTCTTTTTGAATACTTAAAACTCGTTATAAATTGTGAGCATTAATCACATATTTATAGGCTATGGAAATGCTATTGGAATCCTACTAGGAAACTAATTAATTAACTAGAATCTAATTAAAACTCTAATAATTAATTTATCCATTAGGAATAGGAATTTAATCATTAAACGAATCCTACACGATTTAGGTTTCGTACGGAAGCACAAACACTCACACGAGCATGACCCGCATGCGCAGGCCATGCCCGCGCAAAGCCCACGGAGCACGAAGCCCACGCGAGCGCGCTGCAGCCTAGGCGCGCGCTGGGCCTGCCTTGCGGTGGGCCTGGCGCAGCCTTCGGCTGTTTGTGTGGCGTGCCTTGCTTGCTGGACGTGGGCCTGGCTTCACGCTGGGCCTTCGTCTAGCAAGCTCGTCCGATGCTAATTCGTACGACGCGCTTCCGATTAATTTCCCGATTCCAGAATTCATTTCCGATACGAACAATATTTAATATTTTCGATTCCAGATTTAATTTCCGTTTCGAACAAATATTTAATATTTCCGTTTCCGGAATTATTTTCCGATTCCGATAATATTTCCGATCCCGACAATATTTCCGTTTCCGGCAATATTTCAGATTCCGCAATATTTCCATTTCCGATAATATTTTCCGACACGTACCATGTTTTCGTTTCCGGCAACATCTACGACTTGGATAATATTTATATTTCCGATACGATCCATATTTCCGTTTCCGGCAATATCATCGTTTCCCGAGTATTCATTTATTTGCCTTTGACGATCTCAGCTCCCACTGAAACCAAGATCCGTCGATTCCGAATATCCATAGATGGAGTATTTAATGCCATTAAATACTTGATCTGTTTACGTACTATTTGTGTGACCCTACGGGTTCAGTCAAGAGTAAGTTGTGGAGTAATACCATTAATCCACTTGAACTGAAGCGGCCTCTAGCTAGGCATACAGTTCACTTGATCTCACTGAATTATTAACTTGTATAATTAATACCGAACCGCATTTATTAGACTTACCATTAAATGCATACTTTGACCAAGGGCATTATTTCCTTCAGTCTCCCACTTGTCCTTAGGGACACGTGTGCATTTCCTAATTCCTTTGTCACTCGATGATTGCTCTTGAACATAAGGTAAGAGTTGTCATCCTTATTATGTCCAGAGGTGTTTCTCGGTTTCAGAGTTCAACTGATCAAATAAACAGATAATCATAGCCTATGATTCATCTGAGCACGGCCATGCATTTTACAGTTTCTAGCTCTCCGAGTGGCCTTGTACAACTTTTAGCATCTCATCCCGATTTATGGGAGGACAATTCCAATCTTGCGATCTTGAGATTAGACTTCGTTTGATAGGTGATTACCCAAGTGTTGCCTTTATAGCCTCCTTTTACGGTGCGACGGTTGACAACGTCAAAGTAAGCAGTTCTCAAACAAGTAATCTCAAGTCACTCAGATATTGAGGATTAGTGTTTAATAATTTTAATGAAATTTACTTATGACAGATTTTCATCTCTTACAGTAAAGTTTCATGGGTCTGTCCGATACTAGTCTTCCCAAAGTAAGTATCTATGCAAATGATTGCGACATTGCCATGTCCACATAGTTCAAGAAACAGAACTACTAGTCATCTTGCATTCTAGTCGTCTAACGTTTTCTATGCGTCCATCTTTATAGAAAACTCAAACCAGGGACCTTGTTCAACTTTTGACATTCAAGTTCACTTGACAGACATTTCTTAGTCACAGGATTGGTCCTGACAGTCTATCTTGAATATATCGTCAAATTGAAGGGACTCATCATTTAATACTAAACCAAGATAAAATGGAATATGAAAATACATTTCATATATGATAAATGTTCAACCCCAATGTTTTACAACCATGGGCCTCAAGCCCATCTTTAAAACAGTTCATGGAATTAAAGCTATGCTTGATTTCCAGTGCTACAACGTGAGTGTTGCTTCTCACTTGTTGCATAGGTTTGGTTATCATGCTTTGCCAATCTTAATATCCTTTTTCATCGAATGTTCTTCGAGATATGATGATAAGATCTTTTGAGTATGTTTATTTTGTGATCTAGTCTTTCTAGCTACATTAGTGGTTCTATGCATTTTGCAATGAAGAACCATTAAGTCAACAGACATGTGATCTACCCAAGTTCAGTGAAGAACTCTTTAACACAAACAACCCTGTTTTATTGCTTCTTATGCAATAAGTACTTTTACTTCAACTGTATAGGTTGCTAGTGATGCTTTGGTTGGATTTACTTATCCAAGCAGTTCACAGATATGTGGATGACTTTCCAGCTGTATCTTAGAACATAGAAATTAATATTTAATTTCCCATGCAACAACTCATGGTCTCCAATCCATGTTGCCATTTCAAAACACGATGCTCTATAGCTCATCCTTGCCAATGGTTAACTCCAAAGGGATCTTGCTTGATCCTTTGCCAGTTTTTATGCGTGTAGCATCAACTATTTAGCATATCTTTATTTCCTTGAATCAAGAACTATTCCTATGTACCTTTTCAAGTACCATAAGTTTTTCTTGATCTCAATCTAGTTGATCTTCACTTAGATTAATAGAGATTGGTATATGTTCGTTATGCCTAAAGCCATACGATACATTTTTGGCGATCCTCATATTATATCATACATGATAAATTCTTTTGCAGAATTATTCACTATTGAATTCTATTCATGTAACTTTAGCTCATTCAATTTCAGTAGATACTGAACCCAGCTAAATTATTTGACATATAATATAGGTTTAAGAATCTCACTTGGATCCTTTGATGTTTAACTTAGTAAATGCTTATACATAGTTCAAACATTCTTTACTTAGATTTATTCACATGGGTCGAATATCTCCAATGGAGTCTTTCGTGTTTGATTTAGCAAATGCCATTACTTAACAATATTATAAGATCTTTGTAACTAGATCTTAATACCCAGTATGTACTAAGTTTCGCCATGGTCCATCATTGATGAATAATTTCAAATCTAAGTCATTAGCATTTGAATGTTATTTCACAACAGAGAGATATGTGTGTGATACACATAGGACCAATTAAGTTTTACGTACTCCCACTAAACTTCTTATATATATAAGAGTCATGTACATTTTATGAAACTAAAATACTTATTAGCTTCACTAAAATACATTTCTAATTCCCAATTGCTTGCTTAAATCTGTACTTAGATTTCATAAGCTAGCTTTCTTTTCAAGCATTTATTTGGATCCACAAATCCTATGACATACCATGTACATAGTTTCTTCCAACATTTGATTGAGCAAGATGTTTTGTCATCCAATTTCCGTATGTACCAATAAGAAATCATTGCTTGATTTATAGATTTGAGCATTACGATTATGCATGAGGTTTCAACACAATCCACGCCGTGAATTTTCTTGTAACCTGTAGCAACTAATCTAGCTTTGTGTGTGAACACAATTCCATGTTTGATGGTTTTTAACCTTAAAACCAATTTGCAACGAATAGGTGTTTAATCTATTCTTGCAAATCAACAAAATTTCAATTTTGTCATCAAAACATTAAGTATGTTTTTATGGCCTTTAACCAATTAAACATTTAGTCTATATATGGCCTCTAACCATTTTAGGGAATCTAGGTTTCGTCATAGCCTTCTTACAAGTCACAAACTCATTAATCAACATAATAGTTTGACTGCAAGTTGTAGGTTTCTTTACTGTCTAATAGAAGAATTGCATAACTTCAGTGACCTGAACTCCATGTTTCTTCACTAAATAGAAGAATCTTATAGTTTCAGCGACTTGAACTCTATGCCTACTTGGGTATAGAACATCAAACAATAGAATATCAACAGACACTTGAAAGTTCTTTGAATATTCTATTCTCCTTGAAGCACTTGTAAAGTCTTCTAAGAGATGTCTATTATTTAAAGCCACTTCTAAAGTCCTTAAAGAATAAGTGTTCGGATTTTCTGAAGAACTTCAAAAGGCGGAATGTCCGTTTATGTTTGTTGTTCGCCTCGAAGACTTTCGAGGATTTTCTCCCACTTGTCATTTTGGAAATGAATCTCCCAAAGGACATTATTTCGAGCAAACAAACATTATGTTCTCAAAAATTCGTGGTAGAAACAATACCCTTGTGTCTTATTTGAATAAATCACAATGAAACATATATCTATACTAAGCTCCCACTGAGTTTAGGAACTCTTTAGATATATATTATGAAAAGATATTCTGAAATTACTTTTCAATAGCTTTGATGAGTTTGTTTTAGTTTGGTGGTAGTTGAGCATTTTGTTTTAGAAATTATAGGAAAAATCTTTATGAATCATCATTGACCGAATCAAGTACTAATTGACTTCGACCATTCCAACGTAGATATGCCATATCTTATGGAGCTAGATCGTGAAATTACAACACACAATCATTGATGATCATTCTTGGTATAAGTAATCAACAACATGACCTTACCTAGATCTTTATGATTTCTTGTCAAGTGGATTTTATACTTCTGAATCTTTGAACTAGCCAAACAGATTCAAACTTATATCACATTGAGTAAATAAATCCATATTCACTCAAAACCGTGTGAAATAATAAAGTCATAAAATCTTTCTTTAGCTTTGAACTCTATTGTCTAGGCGTTCTAACAATAGTTCATATCTTTTGTTACTTTCAACAAGTAAGACTAGCTTGTCTTGAATTGATCTAGAGATACACCAACTTTCAAAAGTCCATCAAAATAGAGCTTTAGAACGTTAACTTGTTGATATGGTCTAAGTAACAATGCCAAAGATTTGTGGAACTCAAATCAAGAGATTGATTTGAACCTAGTAAAGTTCTTATTGTTAAAGATTTGTTTGTTTTAATCAAGCATATTGACTTAACCCGTAAATGACCATTTCATTCAAATAAACAAACAAACATTGTTTTTGTTCTTCTTGAATGTGAGTCTTTCTGTGTTTGAAACTAGAAATTTAGGTATGCTGATTATGGAACATAATAGCCATTAAGTTCCAGCCTTGAAAGGACTTGAAACAAACTAGATGACCCTACAACTAATGTAGCATTTCCATGTTTCATTTCCTACTTGTAGGCCATTAGTGTAGCCTAGCTTCCATTGTTTGAGTTATTACCGAAGTAAGAACCTCAAGCGGTATATGATACCAAGGAAGTTGATTGTTAGGTCACTTCTCTTTAAACATAAACTTATAGGTAGAAACGGAATTGAAATTTCCTTTCCTTTGTTCCTTGTTTTCCTATTTCTTGTACCCTTTCTTATAGTCTTAAGAATTGAATTCTTTAGTGTTGACTTTTATACTTTGTTAGACATGTCCAATGTCACTCCAACAAAATTCTTACCATTTTATTTCTGTTGAATATTTGCTTCAACTAGATGATCTTACCAGAAACTTCTAAAGTTCTCTAAGCATCGATCTATTCGAATGTCTAGGGATGACTCATTCGAGAATTAAATGGAAATAGATATTAGGTTATTAACCATTGGTAAAGCTGAGTGTTTAAACTCAATGCTTTATGATCTCAAAACTACATTGTATTTTGAATTCACAAGCACCAATTGGTTTGCCATTCGACTTTGATATTCGAAAACAACCATAAAAGTCGCTAAAAGAAACGTACATTTTAAATTGCTCATTTTCTCTCATTTCCGTGAATCGTTCTTGGATTCACTACCAATCGAGGAAATTTACTGTTACCTTTCTAAAAGGATTTACTGCAGTGCAAGATATTTAATTATAAACAATAATTAAAACATACATTGAAGCATGCAAAGTCTAAACATTTATCATGAGTAATAACTTGAAAATTAAAGCAATCATGCAATTTAAACCAGTCATTTGCATTTTATTCGATTTTATTGTTCCGGAAGGTGTGAATAAAATGATTCCAAGATCCTTAAATCATTGAAGAATTAAGCACATTATGTATTTATACTCAATTCTAAAATATTTTAGGTAAGCAAAGCCTTTCCTAGTAGTCTAGAAACTACTCTTGGTCGATAGGTACGTCTAAGAACTTATTAGGTAAACCTAGCTCATTTGCCACGACATAAAAGGACTCCTTACTTATATCGTTGAGTTTAACCAAAACTAACATGTACTCACAATTATTTGTGTACCTTTACCCTTCAGAATCAATAAGTAACACCTAGCTATGGCGGAAAACTATTACTTGAAGGAAATATGTCCTTCACCCAAGGTGCATTAAGTCTAATACCAAGGTTCAGATTAATTGCGAACAATTAATTCAGTGAGATCAAGTGATCGGAACAGCTAGCTGGAGCAATGCTTCCGATCAGTGAGTTCTAATGGATATTGAACTCACAACTTACTCTTGACTGAACCTACAAGGTAACACCAATGACACGTAACAGATCACCGGATTAAATGAATTGGAAATTCATTTAATAGCTTTTCGGGAATTAGTTGGAAACGTATTATACGATACGACCTTTGTCGGAATCGTATATCGTATCACGAATATTCGTAAGCTGGGCGACACGAATAAATCGTATCGTACGACGGTGATTCAGCGTATACGAAACGATAAATAACAATATCGGAAATATATTAAATCGCAAATACGAAGGGCATCAGAGTTGCCGGCCCGTCGAGCCAAGCACGTAAGCGTGCAAGGCCCAACGAGCCAGCAAGCTCGCTAGCAAAGGCGAGCAAGGCCAGCCCATTGGGCGCGAGCACGCAACAGCGCACAGCAGCAACGAGCGAGCAAGGCCCACGGCCCAGCTGCTCGGCGCGCGCTGTGGGCTTCGGCCTGCAGTGTGTCGCTGGGCGCGGGCGTGCGGTCCGTGTGACTTGGCGTGCAAGGCTTGCTAGCCGGCCTTGCCTCTTGGCTTGGTCAGTTAGTAAGGTTATGTAAATAACCTTACAAACTAATTTCCAACTAAGCACAATTCATATTACTCAAACCCTAGAGACACAGAGAACCCTAATTCTCTCTGTGCCTCCAAAGTGAGTTCTTCCCAAAAGCAAAGTATCTTGATCAATTGTCTAAGCTACGATTATCAAGACGAATCTGATCGTGTCGGTGAACCAAGTAGAGGAATGAAAAGTGGAGTTCTTTGTTCGTGTTCGTTGACTGATTATTGTGGAAAACACGCTTCGAATGTAAGTTTGCTTAATCTGTGCTTTATACATGTTTCCTGGCTCTGGGGATTGTTCCGCACATGTTATTATGTTTAACTGTATTCCCCTACAGTGGTATCATGAGCCTTATGTATTCAAAGCATGAATTAGCATGATTATTATTGTTTTTGCATCTGTCGAAAATTTGGATTTTTTGTTGATTTTTCGGAATTTTTACGAATTATTGGATGAATTGCGTAATAATCAGGTCCGAAATCAAAAATGTTCGTTTTTCGAGTTTTTAAACCGTAATTTGATTGAAAACGATTTTCTAAGATAATTTAATGGGAACGGAATTGCAAAAACAGGCCTCGAAGTATCGTTTTTTGGGCGTTTTTGTTAATTTTTTATTAAAAATTAAAAGTGTCGGACAGTAATTCAATTAAAAGGTCGACCTAATCTACTCGGAATTGCTTGAAATGTTGACACAATGTTTCTGGGTACATGCTTGATCTATGGTAAAAATTTCAGATTTTTCCGATAAGTATAAACCCTAATTTTGCCTTTCCCCAATTCGTAAAATTTGAAACCCTAATTGAATTTTAGTTAATTTTGGTTTAATAATTCGGTTAATTGGGAAAGGGGATATAATTTCATGGGTCAGTGGCTAATTTTAAAAATTATTGGATTAAAATTTTGAATGGTTTCGTTAATTTTAATCGCACTTAAACCAAATTATTAAAAATCTGAAATTTAATTGTTTATGTATGATTTAAAGCTTCGGATTTTATTAATTAAAAGTTCAAACTTTAATGTTGATTCGATCGTTCTTAAAAGTTTGAATATTGTTAGCCCTTGATTTATTAATTTTACGAAATTGGATTGTCGTTTAAGTTTATGTCGTTAAAAATCGTTGTTTTTCAAAAATAAAAATCGTAACTTTTTTGAAAAATAAAATTAATGCAAGTTCATGAATTAAATTTTAATTTTAATTAAGTTGGTCCGTATTACGAACCAAATGCACGAACATGAGCATGGTGGACATATAGCTCGTCGAGCCATACGAGGCCATTGTGCTTGGACCGAGCCGCATGCGACACGGGCAGCAGCAGCTACGCTGCGTGCCTCGTGCGCGCTGGGCAAGGAAGGGGAATGCGGGTGAGCTTGCGGGGCTGCGACGAAGCGAGGCGCAAGCCTTGCGACGTGCAGCACACACACGATGCACAACACGCAGCACAGGGGCAGTATAGCTGCGGGGATGCGGTGCGCGCGCGCGATGGGGCTGGGGTGTGTGAGCCTTGCTCGTGCGCTCTTGGGCCTCACGCAAGGCACGGGGCTGGGCGCAAGCCTAGCCCGACTAAGTAATTGGACTTTGTTTTTTGTTAAAATCGTTTAATTCGTTGGGCTTCGTATGTTTGCATTAATTTGGGCTAACGGGATATTTAATTTTAATATTTTATTTGCTTGGGCCGGGCCGCGAGTTTTAATTTAATATTTCATAATTAATTATCCGGAATAATTATTGGTTTGAGTGGGAGCCACTAAATGAAATTAAAATGAAATAATTATTTTAATTATTTTCGTAGGTCGCATTATTTTAATTAAATTCAATTTTAATTAGAATAAAGTCTAAGGATTAATAATTTGGAAATTGATTAATCTTTTAGGACGCGTTTATGTGAACGTGAATTTTAATTAATTCACGTAAATACTTGCATATTAATATGGGCCATTCGTTTTAGCATACGAATGGGTGAATGCATAAAATATATATTTTATGTAATGCAGGTACTCCAAGTGACTAGTATGGCCAATTTAGGATAGTTAAATACGGTATGCGTACCGTTCTATCTTTGAATGTAAAGTTTTAAATATGGTCTGCGTACCATGGAAATTTTGATGTAATTTATTATTTTCAAGTATTTCTAAGTTTAGAACTTTAAGTTAGCATTTGAACGAAGATTCAAGACGATGCCAAGCTAACAAGGAGGTGATGAAGATTGGATGCTTCAAGACAAGATGTTTTGGGCCATACTAGATCACCATTTATTTATGCAATTTAATATATATATGTATTATGCGTGAATGTATGAATGTATGTATGCTTTGCATGAACAGGTTGTTTCCTATGAATCGATTAGTTTTAAGTTCACTTAATAATCGAACCAACATAGAAACAACTAGGTCCAAGTAATATTGAGTTTAAAAATTGCCTTCCAAATCAACACTTACGAAAATCTAGGGATCTAAGATAGTAGGTTTACGCTAAAGTGAGGTGCTATTTTAGTTGACTTAGGTGGTACGGCGTCCAAAAGGAGCACGTTGATTGTGGTTACAACTCAAACAACAATGGCATTAAGTTGTGGCAATGGGATAAATTATGGAATTAATTTATTAACCAAGAGTAATTTGGAGATTACTAGCAATATGTTTTGCTTACCTGAAATCATAAACTACTTAAGACATGCTAAAGCTGCTTAAGGATTTAGGACTTTTGGGGTCTTGGAATCGTTTCATTCATTTTGGACCATGTTTTTGCTTTTTGCATGAATGAAATGTTTTAATAGCTTTAATGATTGCATGTTTTACTTTTATTTCAAAGTTATTGAATTGTATGAATGGTTATTTATTGCAAATTCTTTTCGATTGTAGTAATCAAATGGCCGCAAACAATAACACCTTCAATCCGCGTTCAATTCTCGACAAGGAGAAGTTGAATGGCAACAATTTCCTCGACTGGCAAAGGAACTTACAAATAGTTCTTATGCATGAGGAAAAAGAATATGTCCTTGAGGAAGAGTTACCGCAAGAGGCTGGGCCGGAGGTAAGTCAAGCTGCCCTTAATCGTTGGATTCAGGCCAACAGGGATGTCAAATGTGTGATGCTTGCATCCATGAGTCCTGAACTTCAGAAAACGTTCATTAACTCGGATGCTTACCAAATCATCTCGGAGTTGAAGAACATGTTTCAGGACCAAGCCAGAATCGAAAGATTCGAGACTCAGAGGTTGATCCTTGAGACTAAGCTCAAGAAAGGAGAACCAGTGAGCCCACATGTTCTTAAAATGATTGGACTCTTTGAGAACATGAGAGCTCTAGATTCTGACGTCTCAAATGAAATGGCTATTGACATCATTCTCCATTCGTTTCATAATGGCTATGATAAGTTCAAGTTGAATTACAACATGAACAGCATGGAGAAATCTCTTACTGAGCTTCACGGTATGCCGAAAACCGCTGAAAAGACGCTCAAGCAAGAGAACAAGCACGATATGCTTATGGTGCGTAAGGGCAAGAACTTCAAGAAATCAGGCAAGAATAAGGGAAAGAAGGGTAAGGGCAAGGCTTCGCCCTCATCCAAGTCCAACGGCGCCAGTTCTGGTAAACAGAAAAGGGCGACTCGTTCTCTTGCCGACTCTGAATGCTTCTACTGCAAGAAGAAGGGGCATTGGAAGAGGGATTGCTTGAAGAAGAAGGAAGATGAGAAGAACGAGAACATTACTTCTACTTCAGGTATATATGTTATACATTGTAATCTTGCTAATTCTACTTCTTGGGTATTAGATATTGGTTGTGGCTCACACATATGTTCCAATTCACAGGGACTAAGGAGAAGTAGAAGGCTTGATAAAGGCGAGATGGATCTACGCGTGGGAAATGGAGCACGGATTGCTGCATTAGCCGTAGGATCTTATTTTATTTCTTTGCCTAGTGGGTTTTTTTTGGAACTAGAAAACTGTTACTACGTTCCTAGTATCACCAGAAACATCATTTCCGTTTCAAGTTTGGATTCTAAAGGTTTTAGTTTTCAATTTAAAGACAATAGTTGTTCTTTTTCTTTAAATGGAATGTTTTATGGTTCAGCACAACAAGAAAACGGTCTTTATGTGCTAGATACGAGAAAACACATTTATAACATAAATACCAAAAAGGCTAAAACTGGTGATTCGGATCTCACATTTCTGTGGCATTGTCGATTAGGCAATATAAACATAAAGCGCATGGAATTACTTCAACGGAAAGGAATTCTAGAATCATTCGACTTAGTGAAGATTGATCAATGCGAATCTTGTTTACTTGGCAAAATGACAAAGCAACCTTTCTCAAAGGTGGGAGAAAGAGCAAGCGGACTACTAGGGCTAATACATACGGACGTATGTGGGCCTATGAGTACGAAAGCTAGAGGTGAGTTCAGCTATTTCATAACGTTTACGGACGACTTCAGTAGATATGGCTATATTTACTTAATGAAGCACAAGTCTGAATCGTTTGAGAAATTCAGAGAATTTCAAAATGAAGTAGAGAATCAACATGGCAAGAAAATCAAAGCTCTAAGATCAGATCGAGGAGGTGAATATCTTAGCCACGAGTTTGATGACCATCTAAAAGAATGCGGTATTCTTTCTGAATTGACTGCTCCGGGGACACCTCAATGGAATGGAGTGTCGGAACGGAGAAATAGGACCTTACTCGATATGGTCAGGTCAATGATGGGTCAGGCCGAACTTTCTTTACAGTTATGGGGACATGCGTTGAAAAGACTCCATACGAATTATGGACTGGGAAACTTCCAAAGTTGTCTTTTCTGAAGATTTGGGGTTGCGAAGCATATGTCAAGCGATTAATTTCGGACAAGCTACAACCTAAATCTGACAAATGTTTCTTCGTTGGGTATCCAAAAGAAACTATGGGGTATTATTTCTACAACAAGTCAGACAACAAGGTATTCGTTGCTCGTGACGGTGTCTTTTTGGAAAGAAATCATATTTCCAAATTGACAAGTGGGAGAATAATAGACCTCGAAGAGATTCGAGACGAGCAACGAACTCAGAACTCTTTAGAAGCAGTTCAAGTTGATGAACCTCCAAGGTCTTTAGAAGAGCCAGTGGGAGTAGTTCCTCAAAACGTTGTTGCCCCTCGTAGGTCAAATAGAACTATTTTTCAGCCGGACAGATGGACAGGCGTCCTCTTGACTGAAAACTTAGACGTTCTCATATTGGATAGTGATGAACCTTTGACTTACAAGCAAGCTATGAAGAGCCCAAGCTCCAATAAATGGTTAGAGGCCATGCAATCTGAAATAGACTCCATGTCTGAAAATCAAGTCTGGGATTTGGTTGATTTCCCGGATGGGTTCACACCTATCGGATGCAAATGAGTCTTCAAGTTGAAGAAAGACAAAGATGGAATTGTATACATATACAAGGCTAGATTGGTAGCAAAAGGTTACAGGCAAGTTCACGACGTTGACTATGATGAAACCTTTTCTCCAGTCGCGATGCTTAAGTCTATTCGGATAATCCTTGCGATTGCCGCTTTTCATGACTATGAAATATGGCAAATGGATGTCAAAACTGCCTTCTTGAACGGTGTTCTTGAAGAGACTGTGTTCATGACACAGCCGGAGGGTTTTGTCGATCAAAAGAACCAAGGAAAGGTATGCAAGCTTAAGAAGTCCATCTACGGACTAAAGCAGGCATCAAGGAGTTGGAGAAAACGATTTGATGAAGCAGTCAATAAGTTTGGCTTCATCAAGAATCAGGACGAATCTTGTGTATACAAGAAGGTCAGTGGGAGTAAAATTTCATTCCTAGTCTTGTATGTTGACGACATACTGCTTATTGGAAACGACATTCCTATGTTGGAGTCTGTAAAGACTTGGCTCGGGAAGTGTTTCTCAATGAAGGACTTAGGAGAGGCACAGTACATATTGGGCATCAAGATCTATAGGGATTGATCTAAGAGGATGATTGGACTAATCCAAAGCACTTACATTGACAAAGTGCTAGCTAGGTTCAATATGATGGAAGCCAAGAGAGGCCATCTACCCATGTCACATGGCGTATATCTAAGCAAGAATCAGTGTCCCAAAACATCTGATGAGCGTAGAAAGATGAGTTGAATTCCATATGCTTCGGCTATTGGATCCATCATGTATGCTATGATTTGTACAAGGCCAGATGTTTCGTTCGCACTCAGTGCAATGAGCAGGTACCAGTCAGAACCAGGTGAGGTGCATTGGACTGCTGCCAAGAACATCCTAAAGTACCTGAAAAGGACTAAGGATCAGTTTCTGGTTTATGGTGGTACAAATGAGTTGATTGTTAAGGGCTATACGGACGCAAGCTTTCAAACCGACAGAGATGATTTCAGATCACAGTCTGGGTTTGTGTTCTGCCTCAACGGCGGAGCAGTAAGCTGGAAAAGTGCTAAGAAAAGCACTATTGCGGATTCTACAACTGAAGCCGAGTACATTTCTGCCTCAGAAGCAGCAAAGGAAGCTGTTTGGATTCGGAAGTTCATCGAAGAACTTGGTGTTGTCCCCTCCATTAAAGGACCAGTGGCTTTGTATTGCGACAATAGCGGAGCCATTGCCCAGGCAAAGGAGCCTAGGAGCCACCAGAAGTCCAAGCACGTACTGCGGCGATTTCATATACTTCGAGAGATCGTTGAAAGAAAGGAAATCGAGATTTGCAAGGTTGGAACTGACGACAACGTCGCGGATCCATTGACTAAACCGTTGCCACAAGTGAAACACAACGCACATGTAACAACCATGGGAATCAAGCATGTTGGAGAATGGCTTTGATTTTCTAAGTATTGTTTTAGAACATCTGTTAGATCTATGTTTAAAACAATTGGTTTAACCATTTCATATTTATGAAATTTATTTATTTCGTATTCATATAATTGTGGTTTAGAATTAAATGATAAGTCCATGTGATTCAAATCATTCAAATGGGATGTCAAGATGGATCCTTCGACAAAGAAACACCCATAAGTGAACTTGAATATTGAAGTCACAAAGGATCCCTAATCCATGTCATTGAAAGGTGGACAACCAATGACTAATGAAGATTAGATTGCAAGAAGATTACTTAGTTCTGTTTCTTGAACTAGAGTGACTGGATGTCAGAATCTTTTGCATAGATACTTATTGGATCTTGTACCGGATTGACCATGAGAACACTTTAAGAGATTAAAGTCATGTCATAGGTAGTTCTCATTAATGGTGATTAGAAACCGTTCCTCAGAACATGAGTGATTATGTCTGCTCGTTTGAGAATTAGTTTGCTTTGATACTAGCTAAACGTCGTGAAGGAAATAATGCCCTTGGTCCAAGTATGCATTCTATGTTAAGTCTAATAAGTGCGGTTCAGTATTAATTAACAAGTTAATAATTCAGTGAGATCAAGTGAGCTGAATGCCTAGCTAGAGGCCGCTTCAGTTCAAGTGGAATTAATGATATTAATCCACAGCTTACTCTTGACTGAACCCGTAGGGTCGAACAAATAGTACGTAAACGGATCAAGTATTTAATGGCATTAAATACTCCATCTATGGATATTCGGAATCGACGGATCTTGGTTTCAGTGGGAGCTGAGATCGTCACAGGCAAGAAATGAATGCTCCGGAAACGATGATATTGCCGGAAACGGAAATATGGATCGTATCGGAAATATAAATATTATCCAAGTCGTAGATGTTGCCGGAAACGGAAACATGGTACGTATCGGAAAATATTATTGGAAATGAAAATATTGCCGGAATCGGAAATATTGCCGGAAACGGAAATATTGTCAGAATCGGAAATATTATCGGAATCGGAAAATAATTTCGGAAACGGAAATATTAAATATTTGTTCGAAACGGAAATATTAAATATTTGTTCGAAACGGAAATTAATTTCGGAATCGGAAATATTAAATATTGTTCGTATCGGAAATGAATTCCGGAATCGGGAAATTAATCGGAAGCGTATCGTACGAATTAGCATCGGATGAGGCCTGCCAGATGAAGGCCCAGCACGAAGCCGGGCCATCGCCCAGCAAGCCAGCGCGCCACAACGCACCAGCCAAGGCTGCGCCAGGCCCACCGCAAGGCAGGCCCAGCGCACGCCAACGCTGCGGCAGCGTGTGGGCCTCGTGGCAATGGACTGCGAGCTCGCGGGCTGCGCGCGCGCGCATGGCGCCCCTCGTGGGCTGCTGTTCGTGCGTGTGTGTGTTTGTGTGCTATACGAATCATAAAGCTATCAGGTTTTGACATATGATTAAATTCCTAAACCTAAAAGGATGAATTAATTAAATAAGAATTCTATTAGGATTCTAGTTTAATTAATTCGTATCCTAATAGGATTCCAGTTCCTTTTCCATACCTCTATAAATAAGGGCCTAGGGTCATTATTTGTATAAATGATTCAAGTATTCAAAGTGATTTTTGAGAGCAAAAATTCAGTCATACAATTGCCTACATCAGCCGAAAATTCTTAGTACCTTAAGGGCGATCCTAGTTGGTCAAGCTTAAGGCGGATCCGGACGTGCTGTGGACTATCTACGGAGGGACGACACTTGGAGTCCTAAAGACTTGTTCTTGTTCGGTTCGGGCGCAGCTAGGGAGGGCACGCAACAAAGTGTATGCATCTAAACTATGCTAAATGATTATGTGTAAATAATATGCTTTCCTGGCTTTATGGTTTTTTCGCATGATTTATGAATTGTCATATGTATCATAACCTAACAGTGGTATCACGAGCCTCTTATTATTTTCATAATCTAAATTGCATGAACATGGTTAAATATAACAAATTTGCAAGAATTGAAAGGGGTGATTAATTTTCGTAATTGTTAATTAATTGCAAATTGCGTTTATTTAATTATACGTAGGCAGTTTTTCGGCAGTTTCTTCGTTACTCATCCAAATCGAGTGATTTTTGTGTCAATTCCGCATGTAAAAGGCATTCTAAAATTTTGACAAAATTAGTATTTTTCGGTCGAACCCAGAATTCTCAAATTCGAAGCCTAACTATGACTTTTCGGAGGTTTTAGTTTTTCGAATGCAAAATTTCGTAAATTTAAGATGTTATATTAAATATTTGCGCGCGATTCTTGTTGATAAATCTTGAATTTTTGATTGACCTACTGTATATGTTTAACAAGTTTGAATGCCTAGCCTTGTTAATTATGCAATCTAATTTGTAATTATGATTAATTTGTTGAAAATTGGAATAATTTAGAATTAATTTGATTTTCATAATTAGTTATAATTTAATTAGATACCTATGATTAAAAACCACCATAAAAATTGTAAATTTATGTTAAATTTTAAATTTTTATGACCTAGACTTGAATCCATATTAATCGGAAATCAATTAAATAATAAATTTTCGATTTTTCGCCCTAAAATTATGAAATTAATATTATTTATTAATTTGTCATTAATTTTGAATATAAATTTCAAATTTTTATGCGATTCGCTCATATAACTTGCACGCACAAAGCAATGGACGCTACGTGTTACCCTTAAGGGGTGTTGTATAGTGAGGGCATGCGACGACGAGCAAGGGAGCTCGTCGCCCATGCGGTACGAATGCACCGAGCAAGGGCATGGTGCACGAGCACAAGGCAGCAGCCCTGCCTTGTGTCGTGGGCTGTGTGCGATGGGCGAATGGGCGAGGGCGAGAGCAAGGCACGAGCAGTCGCGTGTGGGCAGTAAGCGAGCTGCGCCACAGCGCGCACTGCCTCGCGCAAGCATAAGGAGCCTCGCGCGCAGCGAGCGCTAGTGTGCATGCGACGAGCGCTGCGCCCAGCGATGGCGTGCAGCGTGCTTGTTGCGACGTGCGACGAGCGCTGCGCCCAGCGATGGCGTGCAGCGTGCTTGTTGCGACGTGCGACGAGCGCTGCGCCCAGCGATGGCGAGCAGCTTGCTTGTTGCGACGTGCGACGAGCGCTGCGCCCAGCGATGGGCTGCGACAGCATGCTTGTTGCGTCGAGCGCTGGCGCGCGCAGCGAGCACCAGCTCGCGTGATGCCTTGCGATGGTGAGCAGCAGCGACGCGACGCAGCGCATGGGCTGCGCGCACATGGCCAGCGATGGCTGTGTGCGTGTGGCCCATGGGCGTGCGTTGCGTGGGATTGTTGCGTTGCGATTAGATCGTTTTGAAATTTTAATTTGAAATTTTCAGTTTACGTAATTTTATTTAATTTTAAAATTAATAATTTAAATTATTTTCTTGGATTTTAATTTTGAATATTGTAATTATAATAAATTTTATTTATTCTAATTATTTTACTAAAATTAAAATCATGAATTAATTTAAATACGACTGAAATTAAATTAAACCTTTTGGATTCAATTATAAATTTATATGAGCTTTAAATTTTAATTAAATTTGTATGTTTCCGGTTAGACTAGAAATACATTTTTATGTTTAAAATTAGTAAAGCATATGAATTTATTGGTTTAAGTGGGAGCCCTTTTTAGTAATAAACTCTTGATTAGGTCTACAAATCCTTAAGGTTAAAACAACTTGATTAGAATTAATAAGGACTGAATAATTTGTAGATTATTGGTGCCCTTGATTAATTGCTGCAAATGTTTTTGTGATGCATAATGTGTTTTACTAACCAGCTATGTGGGCCATTCATGATAATGAATGGGTGAATGGTATATATTGTATATGTACTGTTTTGCAGGTTATGAAGTGACTAGTATGGCCCAAATAGGATAGAAAATATGGTCTGCGTACCATTAATTTGAATGTAATTGGTCTAAAGTACCAAAGTTGTTTTTCAATTCAAATATGGTCTGTGTACCATCAAATAGTTGTAATTAGTTTTAATTATAGCTTATCCTATTTGAAGAAAATGGTGCCTCCCACGGAGATTTTCAAGACGGACTTTGAAGTTAAAGCTTCAAGATGAAGTCGGGCCATACTAGATCACATTTATCTTATGCATGCTTTAAGTTATTTATTGCTTTAAATATGTCTTAATTATGCATGAGATTGTGGCTTGATTATGTTGCATGATTAAGGATTTTAGTTCACTTAAAATCTAACCAACATAGTAAGAGCCTTAAGTTCCAAACTTAAAAATTGAGTTATAAGGTGCCATGCCAAAATATACACTTGCTTGGATATCCTTTACATCAATCTAGTAATAGTTTTCGCTCAGCGAGGTGTTACTTATTGGTCCTAAAGGGGCAAGGTACACAAATAATTGTGAGTACATGTTAGTTTTGGTGAAACTCAACGATATAAGTAAGGAGTCCTTTTATGTCGTGGCAAAATCGATAGGTTTACCTAATAAGTTCTTAGACGTACCTATCAACCAAGAGTAGTTTCTAGACTATTAGCAAAAGGCTTTTGCTTACCTAAAATGTTTTAGAATTGAGTCCACAAACTGTGCTTAATTCTTCAATGGTTTTAGGGTCTTGGAATCATTTTATTCACACCTGCCGGAACACATAATTCGAATAAAATGCTAATGACTTGTTTAAATTGCATGATTGCTTTCATTTCAAGTTATTATTCATGATAAATGTTTAGACTTTGCATGCTTCAATGTATGTTTTAATTATTGTTTATAATTAAATATCTTGCACTGCAATAAATCCTTTTAGAAAGGTAACAGTAAATTTCCTCGATTGGTAGTGAATCCAAGAACGATTCACGGAAATGAGAGAAAGTGAGCAATTTAAAATGTACGTTTCTTATAGCGACTTTTATGGTTGTTTTCGAACATCAAAGTCGAATGGAAAACCAATTGGTGCTTGTGAATTCAAAATACACTGTAGTTTTGAGATCATAAAGCATTGAGTTTAATACGCTCAGCTTTACCAATGGTTAACAACCTAATATCTTTGTCCATTTAATTCTCGAATGAGTCTAGTCCATAGACATTCGAATAGATCGATGCTTAGAGAACTTTAGAAGCTTCTGGTAAGATCATCTAGTTGAAACTTAATATTCAACATAAATTAAATGGTAAGAACCTTGTTGGGGTGACATTGGACATGTCTAACAAAGTATAAAAGTCAACTCTAAAGAATTCAATTCTTAAGACTATAAGAAAGGGTACAAGAAATAGGAAAACGAGGAACAAATGAAAGGAATTTACGATTCCGTTTCTACCTGTAAGTTTATGTTTAAAGAGAAGTGACCTAGCAATCAAACTTCCTTGGTATCATATACCGCTTGAGGTTCTTACTTCGGTAATAACTCAAACAATGGAAGCTAGGATACACTAATAACCTACAAGTGGGAAATGAAGCATGACAATGCTACATTAGTTGTAGGGTCATCTAGTTTGTTTTAAGTCCTTTCAAAGGCTGGAACTTAATGGCTATTTTGTTCCCTAATCAACATACCTAAATTTCTGTTTTCAAACACAGAAAGACTCACATTCAAGAAAAACAAAAACAATGTTTGTTTGTTTATTTGAATGAAATGGTCAATTACAGGTTGAGTCAATATGCTTGATTAAAACAAACAACTCTTTAAAGAACTTTACTAGGTTCAAATCAACCCCTTGATTTGAGTTCCACTAATCTTTGGCATTGTTGCTTGAGACCATATCAACAAGTTAACATTCAAAAGCTCTATTTTTGATGGACTTTTGAAAGTTCATTGATTTCTAGATCAATTTAAGACGACTAGTCTTACTTGTTGAAAGTAACAAAAGATATGAACTATTGTTAGAACGCCTAGACAATAGAGTTCAAAGCTAAAGAAAGATTTTATGACTTTATATGGATTTGAGTGAATATAGGTTTATTTACTCAAATGTGATATAAGTTGATTCTGTTTGGCTAGTTCAAAGATTCAGAAGTATAAAATCCACTTGGCAAGAAATCATAAAGATCTAGGTTAGATCATGTTGATGATTACTTGAGAACTAATATGATCATCAATGATTGTGTGTTGTAATTTCACAATCTAGGTCCATAAGATATGGCATATCTACGTTGGAATAATCGAAGTCAATTAGTACTTGATTCGATCAATGATGAATCATAAAGACTTTTCCTATAATTTCTAAAACAAAATGCTCAACTACCACCAAACTAAACCAAATTCGTCAAAGCTATTGAAAAGTAATTTTCAGAATAACTTTTCATAAAATATATCTAGAGAGTTGCAAAAACTCAGTGGGAGCTTTGTGTTTGTCATTCGACAAACTAAGGCCCAAGTATGGATATATGTTTCATTGTGATTTATTCAAATGAGACACAAGGGTATTGTTTCTACCACGAATTTTTGAGAACATAATGTTTGTTTGCTCGAAATAATGTCCTTTTGGAGATTCGTTTCCAAAATGACAAGTGGGAGAAAATAGACCTCGAAAGTTTTCGAGGCGAACAACAAACATAAACGGACATTCCGGAGGCTTTTCGAAGTGCTTCAGAAAACCCGAACTTATTCTTTAAGGACTTTAGAAGTGGCTTTAAAGAATAGACTTCTCTTAGAAGACTTTACAAGTGTTTCAAGGAGAACATAATATTCAAAGGACTTTCAAGTGGCTATTGATATTCTGTTGTTTGATGTTCTATACCCAAGTAGGCATAGAGTTCAAATCACTGAAACTATGAGATTCTTCTATAGTGAAGAAACATGGAGTTCAGGTCCCTGAAACTATGCAATTCTTCTATTAGATAGTGAAGAAACCTACAACTTGCAGTCAAACTATTATCATGTAGATTAATGAGTTTGTGACCTGTAAGAAAGCTATGACGAAACCCAGATTCCCTAAAATGGTTAGAGGCCATATATAGACTCAAATGTTTTAAATGGTTAGAGGCCATAAAACATACTCAATGTTTTGATGACAAAATTGAAATTTTGTTGATTTGCAAGAATAGTTTCACACCTATTGGTTGCAAATTTGTTTTAAGGATAAAAACCATCAAACATGAAATTGTGTTCACAACACAAAGCTAGATTAGTTGCTAAAAGGTTACAAGAAAATTCACGGTGTGGATTGTGTTGAAACCTCATGCATAATCATAATGCTCAAGTCTATAATTCAAGCAATGATTGCATATTGGTACATATAGCAATTGGATGACAAAACATATTCCTCAATCAAATGTTGGAATAAACTATGTACATGGTATGTCATAGGATTTGTGGATCCAAATAAATGCTTGAAAAGGAATGCTAACTTATGAAATCTAAGTACAGATTTAAGCAAGCAATTGGGAATTGGAACTGTATTTTAGTGAAGCTAATAAGCATTTTAGTTTCATAAAATATACATGATTCTTATAGATATATAAGAAGTTTAGTGGGAGTACATAAAAACGTAATTGGTCCTATGTGTATCACACACATATCTCTCTATTGTAAAATAACATTCAAATGCTAATGACTTAGATTTGAGATTATTCATCAATGATGGACCATGGCGAAACTTAGTACATACTGGGTATTAAGATCTATTTACAAAGATCTTATGATATTGTTTTGGATTAAGTAATGGCATTTACTAAATCAAACACGAAAGTCTCCATTGGAGATATTCGACCCATGTGAATCAATCTAAGTAAAGGATGTTTGAACTATGTATAAGCATTTACTAAGTTAAACATCAAAGAGTCTAAATGAGATTCTTAACCTATATTATATGTCAAAGAATTTAGCTGAATTTAGTATCTACTGAAACTAGATAAGCTAAAGTTACATGAATAGAATTCAATTGGGAATTATTCTGCAAAAGAATTTATCATGTATGATATAATATGAGGATCGCCAAAAAAGTATTGTATGACTTTAGGCATGACGAACATATACCAATCTCTATTGATCTAAGTGAAGATCAACTAGATTGAGATCAAGAACACTTATGGTACTTGAAAAAGTACATAGGAATAGTTCTTGATTCAAGGAAATAAAGATATACTAAATATTGATGCTACACGCATAAACACTGGCAAAGGATCAAGCAAGACCCTTTGGAGTTAACCATTGACAAGGACGAGCTAAAGAGCATCGTGTTTTGAAATGGCAACATGGATTGAAGACCATGAGTTGTTGCGTGGGAAATTAAAATAATAATTTCTATGTTCTAAGATATAGTTGGAGAGTCATCCACATATCTGTGAACTGCTTGGATAAGTAGATCCAAACAAAGCATCACTAGCAACCTATACAGTTGAAGTAAAAGTAATTATTGCCGAAGAAGCAATAAAATAGAGTTGTTTATATGAGTTCTTCATTGAACTTGGGAAGATCACATGTCTGTTGACTTAATGGTTCTTCATTGCAAAATGCGTAGAACCACTAATGTAGCAAGAAAGACTAGATCACAAAATAAACATACTCAAAAGTTCTTATCATCATATCTCGAAGAACATTCGATGAAAAGGATGTTAAGATTGGCAAAGCGTGATAACTAAACCTATGCAACAAGTGAGAAGCAACACTCACGTTGTAGCACTGGAAATCAAGCATAGCTTTGAATTCCATGAACTGTTTTAAAGATGGGTTTGAGGCCCATGGTTGTAAAACAATGGGGTTGAACATTTATCATATATGAAATGTATTTTCATATTCCATTTAATCTTGGTTTAGTATTAAATGATGAGTCCCTTCAATTTGACGATATATTCAAGATAGACTGTCAGGACCAGTCCTGTGACTAAGAAATGTCTATCAAGTGAACTTGAATGTCAAAGGTTGAAAATGGTCCCTAGTCGGAGTTTTCTATAAAATTGGACGCATAGAAAACGTTAGACGATTAGAATGCAAGATGACTAGTAGTTCTGTTTCTTGAACTATGTGGACATGGCAATGTCATAATCATTTGCATAGATACTTACTTTGGGAAGACTAGTATCGGACAAGACCTATGAAACTTTACTGTAAGAGATGAAAATCTGTCATAAGTAAATTTCATTAAAAATTATTAGACACTAAATCCTCAATACCTGAGTGATTTGAGATTACTTGTTTGAGAACTGGTTGCTTTGACGTTGACCAACCGTCGCACCGTAAAAGGAGGCTATAAAGGCAACGCTCAGGTAATCACCTATCAAACGAAGTCTAATCTCAAGATCGCAAGATTGGGATTGTCCTCCCATAAATCGGGATGAGATGCTTAAAAGTTGTACAAGGCCACTCGGAGAGCTAGAAACTGTGAAATGCATGGCCGTGCTTGGATGAATCATAGGCTATGATTATCTGTTTATTTGATCAGTTGAATTCTGAAACCGAGGAACACCTCTGGACATAATAAGGATGACAACTCTTACCTTATGTTCAAGAGCAAGCATCGAGCGACAAAGGAATTAGGAAATGCACACTTGTCCCTAAGGACAAGTGGGAGACTGAAGGAAATAATGCCCTTGGTCCAAGTATGCATTCTATGTTAAGTCTAATAAGTGCGGTTCAGTATTAATTAACAAGTTAATAATTCAGTGAGATCAAGTGAGCTGAATGACTAGCTAGAGGCCGCTTCAGTTCAAAGGGAATTAATGATATTAATCCACAGCTTACTCTTGACTGATCCCGTAGGGTCACACAAATAGTACGTAAACGGATCAAGTATTTAATGGCATTAAATACTCCATCTATGGATATTCGGAATCGACGGATCTTGGTTTCAGTGGGAGCTGAGATCGTCACAGGCAAGAAATGAATGCTCCGGAAACGATGATATTGCCGGAAACGGAAATATGGATCGTATCGGAAATATAAATATTATCCAAGTCGTAGATGTTGTCGGAAACGGAAACATGGTACGTATCGGAAAATATTATCGGAAATGGAAATATTGCCGGAATCGGAAATATTGCCGGAAACGGAAATATTGTCAGAATCGGAAATATTATCGGAATCGGACAATAATTCCGGAAACGGAAATATTAAATATTTGTTCGAAACGGAAATTAATTCCGGAACCGGAAATATTAAATATTGTTCGTATCGGAAATGAATTCCGGAATCGGGAAATTAATCGGAAGCATATCGTACGAATTAGCATCGGATGAGGCCTGCCAGACGAAGGCCCAGCACGAAGCCGGGCCATCGCCCAGCAAGCCAGCGCGCCACAACGTACCAGCCAAGGCTGCGCCAGGCCCACCGCAAGGCAGGCCCAGCGCACGCCAACGCCGCGGCAGCGTGTGGGCCTCGTGGCAATGGGCTGCGAGCTCGCGGGCTGCGCGCGCGCGCATGGCGCCCCTCGTGGGATGCTGTGCGTGCGTGTGTGTGTTTGTGTGCTATACGAATCCTAAAGCTATCAGGTTTTGACATATGATTAAATTCCTAAACCTAAAAGGATGAATTAATTAAATAAGAATTCTATTAGGATTCTAGTTTAATTAATTCGTATCCTAATAGGATTCCAGTTCCTTTTCCATACCTCTATAAATAAGGGCCTAGGGTCATTATTTGTATACACGATTCAAGTATTCAAAGTGATTTTTGAGAGCAAAAATTCAGTCATACAATTGCCTACATTAGCCGAAAATTCTTAGTACCTTAAGGGCGATCCTAGTTGGTCAAGCTTAAGGCGGATCCGGACGTGCTGTGGACTATCTACGGAGGGACGACACTTGGAGTCCTAAAGACTTGTTCTTGTTCGGTTCGGGCGCAGCTAGGGAGGGCACGCAACAAAGTGTATGCATCTAAACTATGCTAAATGATTATGTGTAAATAATATGCTTTCCTGGCTTTATGGTTTTTTCGCATGATTTATGAATTGTCATATGTATCATAACCTAACACGTCGCACCGTAAAAGGAGGCTATAAAAGCAGTTATTGGGAGTACTATGAATCAAAGTGAGTGTTCATAGATTGCAAGAATGGATTGTCCTCCTATCTTTGATAGGATATGGTGTTGTTGTGTAATAAGGCCTCTCGGAGAGTTAGATACTGTAAAATGCATGGCCGTGCTTAGAATGGTTAGGCTTAACCTTCTGCAAAAGTTTGACAGTTGAACTCTGTAATCCGAGAAACATTTATGGACCTAATAAGGATGGCTTGGATCTTACCTTATGTTCAGTAAGTAACACTAAGTGACAAAGGAATGTGGATGCACACTATTCTGAATGACAAATGGGAGATTGAAGGAAATATGTCCTTCACCCAAGGTGCATTAAGTCTAATACCAAGGTTCAGATTAATTGCGAACAATTAATTCAGTGAGATCAAGTGATCGGAACAGCTAGCTGGAGCAATGCTTCCGATCAGTGAGTTCTAATGGATATTGAACTCACAACTTACTCTTGACTGAACCTACAAGGTAACACCAATGACACGTAACAGATCACCTGATTAAATGAATCGGAAATTCATTTAATAGCTTTTCGGGAATTAGTTGGAAACGTATTATACGATACGACCTTTGTCGGAATCGTATATCGTATCGCGAATATTCGTAAGCTGGGCGACACGAATAAATCGTATCGTACGACGGTGATTCAGCGTATACGAAACGATAAATAATAATATCGGAAATATATTAAATCGCGAATACGAAGGGCATCAGAGTTGCTGACCCGTCGTGCCAAGCACGTAAGCGTGCAAGGCCCAACGAGCCAGCAAGCTCGCTAGAAAAGGCGAGCAAGGCCAGCCCATTGGGCGCGAGCACGCAACAGCGCACAACAGCGACGAGCGAGCAAGGCCCACGGCCCAGCTGCTCGGCGCGCGCTGTGGGCTTCGGCCTGTAGTGTGTCGCTGGGCGCGGGCGTGCGGTCCGTGTGACTTGGCGTGCAAGGCTTGCTAGCCGGCCTTGCCTCTTGGCTTGGTCGGTTAGTAAGGTTATGTAAATAACCTTACAACCTAATTTCCAACTAAGCATAATTCATATTACTCAAACCCTAGAGACATAGAGAACCCTAATTCTCTCTGTGCCTCTAAAGTGAGTTCTTCCCAAAAGCAAAGTATCTTGATCAATTGTCTAAGCTACGATTATCAAGACGGATCTGATCGTGTTGGTGAACCAAGTAGAGGAACGACAAGTGGAGTTCTTTGTTCGTGTTCGTTGACAGATTATTGTGGAAAACACGCTTCGAATGTAAGTTTGCTTAATCTGTGCTTTATACATGTTTCCTGGCTTTGGGGATTGTTCCGCACATGTTATTATGTTTAACTGTATTCCCCTACATTACTAAGATTGATGTAAAGGTTATCCAAGTAAGTGTTATTTTGGCATGGCACCTTTTAACTCAATTTTAAAGTTTGGAACTTAAGACTCTTACTATGTTGGTTAGATTTTAAGCGAACTAAAATCCTTAATCATGCAACATAATCAAGCCACAATCTCATGCATAATTAAGACATATTTAAAGCAATAAATAACTTAAAACATACATAAGATATAAATGTGATCTAGTATGGCCCGACTTCATCTTGAAGCTTCAACTTCAAAGTCCGTCTTGAAAAATGGATTGGAAACTCCGTCTTGAATTTCACCATGGGAGACGCCATTTTCTTCAGATAGGATAAGCTATAATTAAACTAATTACAACTATTTGATGGTACGCAGACCATATTTAAAAGCAATAAAATTTGGTACTTTAGAACTATATTACATTCAAATTAATGGTACGCAGACCATATTTTATATCCTATTTGAGCCATACTAGTCACTTTTCAATAACCTGCAAAACAGTACATATATATAATATATACCATTCACCCATTCATTATCATGAATGGCCCACATAGCTGGTTAGTAGAACATGTTATGCATCACATAAATATTTGCAGCAATTAATAAAGGCTTCCAATAATCTACCAATTATTCAATCCTTATTAATTCTAATCAAGTTGTTTTAACCTTAAAGGAATGTAGACCTAATCAAGAGTTTATGACTAAAACGCTCCCACTTAAACCAATAAATTTACATGCTTTACTAATTTTAAACATAAAAATGTATTACCTGGTCTAACCGGAAACATACAAATTTAATTAAAATTTAAAGCTCATATAAATTTATAATTGAGTCCTTTTAATTTATTTTCAGTTGAATTAATTGAATAAATTTAAATTAATTCAAGGTTTTAATTTTAGTAAAATAATTAGTATAAATTAAAATTTATAATAATTAGATTATTCAAAATTAAATTCCAAAAAAAATTTTAAATTATGAATTTTAAAATTAATTAAAATCGATTCCGAACTGAAAATTTAAAATTAAAAGTAAAACGAACCAATCGGGTCAAGACAAGGCCATGGGCTTGCGCCCATGCCTCGTCAAGTCCAACAAGCAACAAACCCCTTGTCAGTCGATTGATCGTACCACAAAGCCCAAGCACCAACGCACCAATGCAACAGGCCCAACGAGCCACTCTTGCGCGCAGCCCACTCGCCCATCGCATTGGCACGCTGCTGGGCTTGTTGTTGCCTTGGCTGCTTGCCTTGGCGTGCTTGCTGGGCGAGGCAACGCACGTTGTGGCGCAGAATTCATCGCTGCCTACGCGTGCTTGCCTTGCTCGCTGCACTTGCCTCTCGCCCCATCGCCCATCGAGCCACACACCACCAGCTCCCATGCTTCGCGTGCGTGCCCCTTGCTTGTTGCTTGTTGCATACGTACCGCACGGGCGACGATCTCCCTTGCTCGTCGTCGCGTGCCCGCACTATACAACACCCCTTAAGGGTAACACGTAGCTTCCTTTGCTTTGTGCGTGCAACAATCATGAGCGTATTTCATAAAAATTAAAACTTTTTAATTCAAAATTAATGACAAATTAATAAATCATATTAATTTCATAATTTTAGGGCGAAAAATCGAAAATTTATTAATTAATTAATTTCCGATTATCATGGATTCAAATCTAGGTCATAAAAATTTAAAATTTATCATAAATTAACAATTTTTATGGTGGTTTTTAATCATGGATACCTAATTAAATCGTTAATTAATTATGAAAATCAAATCAATTCTAAATTATTCGAATTTCAACAAATTAATTACAATTACAAATTAGGTTGTATGTTTAACAAGCTTAGGCATTCAAATTTGTTAAACATATACAGTAGGTCAATCAAAAATTCAAGATTTAACAGTAAGAATCGCAAATATTTAAATTTAACATCTTAAAATAACAAACTTTGCATTCGAAAAACTAAAACCTCCGAACGTCATAGTTAGGCTTCGAATTTGGGAATTCTGGGTTCGGCCGAAAAACAGTATTTTTATCAAAATTTTAGAATTCCTTTTACATACGGAATTGACACAAAATATCACCCGATTTCGTTGAGTAACGAAGAAACTGCCGAAAAACTGCGTACATATAATTAAATAAACGCAAATTTGCAATTAATTACAATTACAAAAATTAATCACCCATTTTAATTTCTTGCAAATTTATAAAATTTAACCATGTTAAGAAATTATTATGGAATTAGTTAGAGGCTCGTGATACCACTGTTAGGTTATGATACATATAACTGAATATAAATCATGGGGAAAAACCATTAAAGCCAGGAATCCAAATTAATTGCCACATAACAATTAGCATAATTAGGATGCATACTCTTTGTAGCGTGCCCTCCCTTGCTGCGCCCGAACCGAACAAGAACAAGTCTTTAGGACTCCAAGTGTCGTCCCACCGTAGAAAGTCCACAGCACGTCCGGATCCGCCTTAAGCTTGACTAACTAGAATCGCCCTTAAGGTACTACAAATTTTCGGCAATATGGGGAAAAATGGATAACTGATTTTTGCTCAAAATTTCTCTCTTTTTTAATACTTAAAACTCGTTATAAATTGTGAGCATTAATCACATATTTATAGGCTATGGAAAAGCTATTGGAATCCTACTAGGAAACGAATTAATTATCTAGAATCTAATTGAAAGTCTAATAATTAATTTATCCATTAGGAATAGGAATTTAATCATTAAATGAATCCTACACGATTTAGGTTTCGTACGGAAGCACAAACACTCACACGAGCATGACCCCCATGCTCAGGCCATGCCCGCGCAAAGCCCACGGAGCACGAAGCCCACGCGAGCGCGCTGCAGCTTAGCCGCGCGCTGGGCCTGCCTTGCGGTTGGCCTGGCGCAACCTTGGGCTGTTTGTGTGGCGTGCCTTGCTTGCTGGACGTGGGACTGGCTTCGCGCTGGGCCTTCGTCTAGCAAGCTCGTCCGATGCTAATTCGTACGACGCGATTCCGATTAATTTCCCGATTCCGGAATTCATTTCCGATACGAACAATATTTAATATTTCCGATACCGGAATTAATTTCCGTTTCAAACGAATATTTAATATTTCCGTTTCCGGAATTATTTTCCGATTCCGATAATATTTCCGATTCCGACAATATTTCCGTTTCCGGCAATATTTCAGATTCCGGCAATATTTCCATTTCCGATAATATTTTCCGACACGTACCATGTTTCCGTTTCGAGCAACATCTACGACTTGGATAATATTTATATTTCCGATACGATCCATATTTCCGTTTCCGGCAATATCATCGTTTCCGGAGTATTCATTTATTTGCCTTTGACGATCTCAGCTCCCACTGAAACCAAGATCCGTCGATTTCGAATATCCATAGATGGAGTATTTAATGCCATTAAATACTTGATCCGTTTACTTACTATTTGTGTGACCCTACGAGTTCAGTCAAGAGTAAGTTCTGGATTAATATCAATAATCCACTTGAACTGAAGCGACCTCTATCTAGGCATACAGTTCACTTGATCTCATTGAATTATTAACTTGTATAATTAATACTGAACCGCATTTATTAGACTTACCATTAAATGCATACTTGGACCAAGGGCATTATTTCCTTCAACAAGGGCATGCTATTAAACACTTTAGGACAACGAAACATGTAGTCATAGACATCGATAATGATAATGTTGACTATGACGGTGAGCTTGTTATTGGAAACACACATTGCAGACCGAATGCAATTGTTGATCTCATACAAGATTTAACTCTAGAGAAAAAAGAGGATGTTGAAAACATTGGATTTGGCGATCTTCTACAGATGCAAGTCACTGTGATGCAAACCAAAATTCTTCCTTGGCTTCTGCATCATTTCCAAGAAGGGAGTCGGATGCTTAAAATTGATTTTATGAAGGAATTTACACTCACTGAAGAAGATATTCAAGATATTTTCTTATTGCCAAAAGTCAATGGTGAAGAAATGGCTATTCATCGAGGAGTTGCCAAAAAAGAGATGGCTATTATCGATAATTGGAAAAAGAAACTCAATGTGGAAGCCAACTCCAACATATATGTGAATGATTTGGAGTTCAAAATGAAATCGATGAAGCAAGGTGGGGATGATTTCAGAAAGTTTTTTGTGATGTATGCATCCTCTACATTCTCGGCACCGGTTGCAAATCGGAAAATTGATACAAAAATAATCAAATGGATTGAAAATGCGTCACAAATTCCAAGATTAAGTTGGTGCAAGTTCGTGCTTGAAAATCTTTGCAATGCTGTTCATCGACTAAAGAAGAACAAAAACAATAGTGCACAACGTAAGGGAGTGAGTGGTTGCATGATTGCCTTGTAAATTGCATATTTTCATCGCCTAAAGTTCAAAGGGATCTTTGAGCCATATGATCTTCCCTTGATTCAACATTGGAGCAATGCAAGGATTAGGAACAGAGTGAATGAAGAGGCTGTTGTGAAATTTGGTCAAGGTGAACTTCACAAAGAGACATATCCAGTTTTGATGATATGAAGAGCAAGAAGTTCAATACAACATGATATTCAAAGAGATGAAAAGAGAGTTACTGAATACTTGGCACACAAGTCTCATGATATTGAGAGAGTGATCACTTACAACCTCCTGGAAGGATTGATGACAAATGAGGAGATTCAAGAAAAAGCAGAAGATGTAAGTAGTTCATATACTTGAGTATTTTTTAAATATTATTCTGATATTAAAAAGTAAATAAAAACATGATAAAATAAACAATTTGTTTTAAAAAGTAAAAGAAAACATGATAAAAATAAAAAAAGTAAAAGACTCAGGCTTTGAATTTTGACTTTGTTCTGTTACAAATTCATTGCGGTTGAATTAGAGAACTATTCTGTGTTTATTTTTTTTGTTTCATTGCGATTTTCTGTTTAAATTATTAGTACAATGAAGCTCTTCAAATTTATGGAAATTTTCCCCCAAATTAGTTGCAATTTGTGTTCTAGGCGCTTTTAGGTTATTCTTGGTTAAATATTTTTACAATCGTACTTCAAAATTAGACTAGCAATTCATTCATTAATAATGTTCTTGTTTCATCTGTCTTGCTGTGATTTTGGACCAACATCAGAAAGTGTTGCTAGTTTAGTTCAATTATCAATGATAATTTTCTTTGAGCTTGATTAGATGAGGTAAAAGTAGCTTAAACTGTACAAAGGTAAACTAAATCTCTATAAATGTAAATTAAACCTCTCTAAAAGTTGAGAAATATGGTGTGTGGTGCACAAGTTTTCGTACATGTAGTCCCTTCAGTCTACTTGTGTGGTGTGTAATGCTTTAGGACCTAGTGCCAACGACACGAAGACACCACCAAGGCCAAAACAATGTTTTTTCATGTGCTGCTGTAATATCATTTTTATTCATCTAGAAGATGTTTTGAATGTTTGCAGGTGGTTTTAGTTTCATGTTACTAGATTTGTCATTTGGTTTTGAGTCCTATATGGCTTTTCTAGAAGATCCCCGTCCCTTTTGTTGTCTTATAATTTATTCAAGCAAAGCAAAATCTGCATGAATATAAAAAGAAAGGAGTTGAGAGTTCAAAATACAGTAGAAGTAATCCCAGAACACATAATCACATGTTCACATCAAGACTAATTGTTCCATCTGTGAAGCTAATGTATAACATAAGTAGAGGCCGTTGTACAACCTCAGACTTATTTGACTAACTAGCTCATACACTATAATAAGCAACTGATCAAAACTTGCGTAAATCCTGTACTAGTTACTGCACCTGCTTACATGACCTAAATGATTCAGAGTTGGGATTTGTTTTTTTTTTTCCTGGTTTGAGTTTGGAGTTTAGATTTTGTCAGCTTGGTCTGTATGTGCTTAGCAGCAGGCCAACAACATCTATGAATGAGTTGAGTGTTTGTGGCTTAGGAAAAAAATATTAGGATTGGGTTTAGAGTTGTTGGCAGCATCTTATAATTCTGGCATACGAAATGCGCTCCTTTCCTCTGTATATAGGTATGTGCAGGTAAGCATAAGTGTATTCAATAGAGTGTGAGGGTTGTTCCATAGCTGCAGAGTTAGTAAACTAAATCTCTCTAAAATTAAACGAGATCTCTCTAAAAGTAAACTAAATAATTCTGAAACAAATTAATGACAAGTAGAGGGATGATGGTTTCAACTGGTTTTGTGAAGTGTGGCTGCGTGTTTGATCTCTCATTGTAGTTTAGGTAACTGCTTTGATACTTCTTGCTAGTCGGTCTGTCTTTGCGGTGTTGTTGCTGGTTATGTAGACTATTGTGATAGAGGGTTGCTCGAGCTCCTGCTTGTGTAGTTAATTGAGAATGATACAGGCTCAAATGATGATGTTGTATGCATTGCTGCTGCATTTCAACTGTTGTATTTCAGTATGCTGCTCTTATATGCATTCTGCTGTGGTATTTCAGCAGTTGGTTTTGGCTTAGGTTGAGTCTGGTTGTGGAGTTCAGGTGCTAGTTTGCAGCCTGTTTAGGGTGTTGTGATAAGTCTAATGTTGGTGTACGTTGTTAGTCAAGCTCAAAGACCTGGTCAATGTGAGCAGTCAGTTGTGCCTTAATTGGCCTCTGTTGTCTGTGCCGTTGGTTTGTTTTGTTATGCTTTCTTGCTAGGTCTTTCTTCTTGTTTGTTGGTAGGTTTGTTTTTTTGGTTGATGGTTTTTTGGTGGATGATTTTCCCACTTGTACATACATTCTTTCTAAAAGTAAACTAAATATCTGTTAAAGTAAATTAAATTCTTATTTGTAATGATATTCATATAAATTCAACTGTATATGTAATGCTATTCATATAAATTCTTATTTTTGAACTAATTTTTTTTGCAGAAACTATAGGAAATTCAACAAGAGATGATGCTCTTACAGAGAGATACTAGGTTGTTTACAATTGTACACAAAGAACGAATGGATTAAATAAAACATAAACTCTTGGGAATAAAATCAAGTGAATCACCAGTCCTGTCTCAAACTGAAAAGATCTTATCTAATCCAAAAGTCCAAGAAGCATTTGATGAGGTGGTGAGGATGCACGTGTGTCTTAACGACGCATTTAAGGTGTTTATGGATTCTTAGGATGAGTTTGAAAGAGATGAGGATTACAATGATAATAAGAATGACAACGAGAATGAGATAGATAATATGACCAACTATGAGGAACCAAATACTAGGAGAGAGATTGAAATAAAGTCCAATAATAATGATGTGGAAGATGATAATGAAGATGACTGTTCAAATGATATTTTTCTGTATATAACATGCTCATTGGACTATGGCGAAGCTGGAGTTGAAGTTCAATTCAGATCAAAGTGCATGAAGAGCAACAAATGCAAGATGAAGCAGATGAATCAATTACAACAAGAAATTGATGATTACTGTTTCATGCAAAATCGACAAATGCATGAGTAAGTTATGTATAAACACAAATGCTTACATCATAGTATGATTTCCTTCATTTTATTTACTTTTGAATATATTTTTTTACCTTTGAAGATATTAAATTTACTTTTTGTGCAGTGAACATCTTGTGCTTTACGATGATGACCACTTGCTTACAAGAGAGGACATGCTGTCTTTGAGCCCTTCTGTCCCATCTCGAATGATCAATTCATATGTTGTTTGATGTTGGTGTTTGATTTTAAATCGCGTCGAGGCCAAAGAAAGACCATCATGCTTCTTTTTTGGCATAGACCACAGTGTAATCACCATATTCTCTATTTCTCTTTCACAAATATTTTAATGCATAAAAAAGAACTTATTTAATTTATTAGTTTTGCAGAGAAATATTGAATTAGCATTGGATGTAACAAATAGAAACATCGAAAATAATTTGGAGGAATTGAGGAAAGCTTGGTATGATTGGCTTTTGTTGTATAATGATGAAATCACATTCAAAGAAACTGATTTGGTATGTATAAAATTGATCATATTGATTCTTTTACGTGTTGTCCATCCTTCATAGTATATGATTTCTTTTGTAATATCTCTTTCGTAGGTATTTGTCCCTATTCTTCTGAAGAAAATTTTAGTGCTGTGGTGATCAACTGTATGAGCTCGAAAATCCAATATTTGGATAACAGGAGATACAAGAATGCTACCTCTGTTTATTATCGTGAAATGGTTTCAATGGTGGTAATGTTTTTTTTATACTCTCTTTTTATTAAATAATATTTACAAAATTAATTTACTTATTTACTTTTAAGTATAAACTGTTTACTTTTGACTTTTGTAGACAGAAGAAATGGCAGATGTGTTTCTAAAGATGAAACACCCAAAAGCAAAAGAAATCAAGGAGTACACTTATGAAGAGGTAGACTTTGATTGGAAATCGGATAAAAGAACCACATTAGATTGTGGTGTCTTTTTGATGATGCACTTGTTGTCTTTTAAAGGAGAGAATTATAGTTGCGATCTAGGATCGTCGAATACAAGGAAGCTCTATCGAGCTCTAATATGCGCCAATCTTGCGACATCTGATTACAATCTCATACGAGATGAGTTGATAGACAAGGTAGAAGAATTTAAAATGACTGGAAAGAGGGAAGCAAAAGGATAAGGGAAGTTCCTAAAAAAAGATGATGACAGGCATACCTTTCCCTTCCTATCAAGATTCATGAATGCAGCTAGCAAAAGGATTATCAATGAGTGATCATTTCAATTTCAAAAAATGATGGATTATATGGCAATCAATGACGAAAAGAATATGAGGTAAAATTTTATTTTGTCATCTTCTTCTTTCTTTTCCACTCGCCTTCATATCTTGTTCTTGTTCTTCTTCTCTTATCTTCTTCTTATTCTTATCATGTTTCCTGTATATGTAACTGTAGTATAAAAAGTAAACAAAATCTATATGAAAGTAAACAAAACCTCTATGAAAGTAAACAAAACCTCTATGAAAGTAAACAAAATCTCAATGAAAGTAAACAAAACCTCTCTAAAAGTAAATCTAATAACAAACTTTTGTTAATGTTGCCTTGTGTTTGTTGGTGGATAGTTGATCTGTTCTTGTGGTGGCCTAATGTCGTTTGGACTGGAGTTCTTTTACAACTTGTTTTCTTGTGTTCTATGAACCTTGCTGCTTGTTGCTGCTTGATCATCAAGGATCTTTGTGTATTTGTTTCGATTGCTTTTAGCTTATAGACAGGGATTTATGTACTCTTTTTTAGGTGTTGCAGCTTGTTAATTATTCCCTAAATAAAATAATCACTTTTCTGTCTAGAAGTAATTTTTGAAAACTAAATTTAGCAGAGGTAGTAGTAGTGTATATTTTTCAAACATAAACAAATCTTGTAATGACCCATACTGTCTAGGAAACTCCAATGCTTAAAGGCCTTTTAGAAATTTTAATTGTGCTGGAAATCTGAGTTATTCAGAGTTGGTCAGGCCACATGAATGCTCCCATAGCAAACTTCCTCTTTGTGTCAAGGGTTCCCTTGACATGATGATCAAGACCATACTGATTTAGCAGCGTGTCCACCTTCCATTCCTCCATTTTCTCATAGTCCGCCTTCTTGTATCGCGGATAATGGAGAGGCATCTGGAATGTGCTTTCATCATTCTCTTTGGCTTGTAAATTCACTTTCTGGACAGTTTGGCTTTCTTGTTTCTGATCAGGTGTGTGTGCAAATTTTAATTTACAGTGAAACTTTAGCATGGGTTGGAGAGTCCATTGAAGTAACAAGAGAAGATTTCAATTCTTTGTTGAATTTGAAAAACCCAACCCCTAATCTCGTCACATCTTGAGAATTTTATATGAATTACCATGATGCTTCTATTGACAAGGACGCAAATGATACAAAAAGATTCAATTTTAGTCTGGATCATATTATAAATTACATAAACAATCTTATGATATAAAATATGTAAACTTTTGTTTTTCGTCTGAAATGTAAATCTAAAGCTATTTTAAATTCAAACTTATACATTACAGGCAGCACTTGAGAATTACATAAATTTGAATCGAAAGAGAGGTGTGGCACCGTTGTTGAATATTTGGGAGGATTGGGTCAAAGCAGAGCTGGAGTTCAATGAAATTAAAAAATGTGATTGTGTAAGACATCTATATTCTTTAATGTTCTATTGATAGTGTAAATGATTTTAATTTGTTTACTATTTTTACAAATAACTTTAATTTGCATTTTTCACTTGCGCATAGGTTTTTGTTCCTTTATTGCTTAAGGATCACTTCTTTTGTGCTGTGATCAACTTCAGAAATGAGACAATTGATCATTTGGATAGCATCCTGTACGAGACAAATGATGAATGGGCTGAAATTTCAGACTTCATAAAATCCATGGTAAGAATTTAACGTAGAGCGAACTCCACTAAATTAGTTTCATTTACTTTTCTTAGTTATTTATCTACTATCAAATTAGTTTCATTTACTTTTATGATCCTTTTCCAAACTCTCATTTTGTCAAGCAGTTTGGTTGCTAATAGTAAACTCAATCCCTCTAAAAGTTAATAATTTTTTTTATCATGGAAGTCTGTTTTCTTATGCTCATCACTTAGCTAGTTTTTGTTTCTTAGAACCAATAGTTTAAAACTAAAATTTAGGAAATGTGTGAAGCATAAAGTTTACGCTTCTTAGTACCTACAATTCTTATAGTTGACCCGTTTGTATCAAGGTGTTGTTCCAAGTAAATCACCAGGATTCAAGGGCTCCTCTTGGTTGTATGTGTTTGCATTGTGGCAGTTGTTTCTGGATACTGGATATTGAACAACTTGTTAGGAATCTCCATCTGTATCGCATTTGTAAGTCATGTGCGGCTTCCAAACAATAAAGTATGATCGATACTCCTTGCATGTTTGTTTATGTACACATCTTTTTGGTTTTCTACTTAGAGAGATTCTTTGGTGAGAAAGTTATGGTATGTAGAAACCCATAACGCACCTAATCCCATTCATACAGTATCAACTAGGTTGAGTGTTCTTGGTTTGCAATTGATTACTAAGAAATTGGATCCTTTTAGGGGTTGTTATATTATAGACTTGAAGTAAATGAAAGTTGTAAAAAGTAAATTGAATATCTACCCTCTTTAAAAGAAAACTAAATCAGAAATTATTATGTGATTTCAGTCAAAGAAATAGGTAAAAGTTAACAATTTTAGGCTTTACCAAATTTTTTTAAAAAAGTAAATTAGTTAGTCTGAAAAGTAAATAATTAATTAGTAAAAGTAGATTAATTAAACTAACCTAAAAGTAAATATTCTAAATGATATAAGTCTGTACAACATGTCTTTTTTTCTTATGCTTTTGTTGCTGATGCTTGGCAGAGACTCTTGAGGAAAAGTAAGATACCAGCAGTTTTATTTTTGTTAAATTTGGAGAATCAAGTCTTCTGATTTTGGTCAGAACCAGATGGAGTATCTGATTTTGTCTGCTAATTTTCTCATACTTTGAGCTCTCCATAATATTGATATCTTTCTTTAGTTTGTTTAACTCACATGCTAGCACAATACTTGTTGGCTTTCTTTTACTGATTTTTGCAATTAACACAACCTCAGTGGTTACTGAGAGCAAAATGGAACATTAAATGTACCTTCTAATTGACTAGGCAATGGATGGAAGCAAACGTAGAACCAAGTAAGGTGGTAAATAGAACATTAACTGTACCTTCTAATCGTAATGTTAGTCTGTTTCAACAATTCTCACCAGACATGTAAATGTTGTTTAATCATTGTTCAATGGATCACTTTCTTTTTCTTCTACTTTTGTTAGAAGATCTTTATGGGTGAAACCAAACTTCTTGAGCAAATAGTTTTGCTAAGACATGAGATTTTTATAACATGCATAAATATCTTTATATTTCAACTACTTTGTATCTTACTCTGAAGTTCTTAGTTCAACCTGCTTGGCCAAATAATTATGAAGTTTGTGCTTGATACTAATGTGCAATGCTAAAAGAGTTTGCAAGAGGAAATGAGTTAGCCTAATTAGATTCTAATACATGCACTGTTTTCTGATGTCTCGCATTGTTTTCTTGATTCTTTTTATTGTGAGCTGCTGCCTCTGTTGCTTTTTTATTATTATTTTCTGGTCAACTATTTCAGAGTTGACATTTTGATTTGTGGATTGGTTTCTGGTTTTGAGAACTTGTGAATGAATTATATACTTAAAGACTGAAAGTAAATGAAAACTTTACAAAAGTAAACGTAATCAAGCAATAAGTAAACAAAATTGTAAAAATTGTCCAGGTTGCTCAAATGAAGAAATTGTTGAAGAATATCAAGCATCCAAAAGCTGAAAAAGTGTTGACCTACAACTTGAGGATTCTTGATTTACCATTCCAGAACAAAGAACAAAATGCTTCTGGTGCGTATTTGATAATGAATATGCAATTTGATGATGGAATTGATTAAATTGAACTTGGTCGACTTAGAAATGTAAGTAGCTACTTATATTTGGTCTTACTTTTCATATATTTTTAATGTTTTGATGAAAGTTTTTGTTGTAGACTTGATTTTGTTTTTCTTATTTCTTTATATATTTCAGGAGGTTGAAAGATACACACATTTTCAAATGCATTGTGCACTTAAGATCCTTTTGAATGATAAGAATATGGTGAAAGACAACGTAGTAAAAAAAAAATTGAAGACTGGGAATCAAAGAAGGTGAGATCTATGCTTGCTTATTGTTACAATTATGTGTTTAACAAGGATTACACCTAACAAGGATTACACGTTATGATCTGTTTAGATCAAAGCATATCTAAAGCTTACTTTTGAATAAAATTTGTTGAAAGGTACAAGCTCTAAAGGATGTATCAACAACAGAAGGAGATGACTGAAGTTGAAATGCATGCAAGCTTGCAAGGTGAAGTTGAAAAACGTATATATTTAACTATTTGTGAATGGTTGTTCCTAATATGCTTAATTATTTGTTTTATACATTGTCTATCAACTTTCTCCTTCGCCTCCTAAAGCATGTCTTAAAAATATTTTGCATATTTTATATTAATAACTCTTATTATTTTCATTCTGAAGTAAACTAATACAAACTATTAATTTTTAATGCTATAGATGGTGAAGGAGATAAATGGAAGCGTTGAAAGGAGATAAAGCGTGAATGAAGATTTTGGTGAATATAATATAACAAGATATTAGAAAAATTAGTAAATATCGAATAGGAAGTTGACTTAGATTATTGGAAGTACTATTATTAAAAAGTAGACTGACTAGAGCTTTATCTGCTCCCTAAATATATTTTGTTTACTAAAGAAGATAATGAGTTTACTTTGAAATTAATCTAGTTTACTTTTAGAGTTTCTTTAAACAAAGAGTAGTATTGAATGGGTTGAATATAATTTTTTATTGTTGTTACCAAACTGCCTTCACAATCCATCCAAGCTTGATTTTTACTTTTGGAATAATGTGATTTTGTTCGAGTAGTCTACTGAAATTTTCCAGCGTTTGAGAACGGATGATTCCGTCCCTAGTTTAAGTGTTTTCTTTTTAAGTAGTTTCATTTACTTTTGGGAGTACTTTATCTACTTTAAGAGAAATTCTAATTTGTAGCCTTTAATTTTTGTCACTTAGTTTTGGTAGCCAACTTTTTTTGTAATTATAAAAATGGCCTTATGTTGTTAATTATTACCTAAAATTACATTAATGAGGATTTTTGCTTAAATTTTGATTGAAAACCATCCATGGTTGTGTTTTAGTAGCGAATTAAAAGGAAGAACAATACAAAAAGTGTAGTAATAAACTAAACATCTTCACCTCTCCTCCCATTTGTCTCCCTTTCTCTCTCCACTCCATATATCCCCAATCTAGTACTCATACGTGATACGCCTTCGATTTCTATGCCCATCATCATTATTTCAACCTCTTGCGTCGCCAACAACACCATCAAAGACAACTACTTGGCCTTGACCAATATTTTCTTTTGGGGTTTTTGTCGTAGTGTAGGTTGTAAGATGTTTGTGAGGAAGGGAGTTAAAAACAGAACCATGGTTTGATATTTCACCCAAAATATATGGAAAAAACTTATTGATGTCATGTTGGAATATTAAATAAAAACACAAGGCTAGTTCTAGAGTTTCAGTTTTTTATTGACTACCAAAACTAAGTGTCAAGAATTGAGGGCTACTAATGGAATTTTCCTTTATAAAATGATCAATCAAACTTGTTAATCTGAATAATTCTATCTCAAAACGGGTTACAATTTTTTCAATAATAGAGTAGTGCCAATATGAGCGGCAATCTCCAAAAAAGTAAACAAAGAATCATTGAAAGTAGGTAAAGAATTATTTAAAGTAAATATATTGAAATTTAAATTAAAATTAAAATTAAAAAGAAAGGTGGTAGGATTGTACTAAATATTAAAAACACATTTAACAAAAAAAAAAAATACTAAATACAAGGTTACTTTGTAATCCAAAGTTAATCAAAATAAAATTACGAATAATCCTACTTGAAAAGCATAAATTAAAAACCTCTTCGGAGTTCTCTTAAAGCTCCATAATAAAAGATTATGACCGACTTTTTATAGGAAATATCCTTTATTGTACAGCTAGTTCCAATGCTATAGTTTGTTAATTACTGCACCGTAAGATCCTCAAACGCAAAACTAGCAGAAACCCGCAAGTGCATAAATAATTGGTGCAAACTCAGATATTGATTAGTATAAAGTGAACAAAGAATAAGTAAAAGTAAAATAAAATGAAAGTAAAATTAAGTTGATAAATTAAAAGTAAAAGTAGATGAATTAAAAATAAAAGTAAATAAAACTAAAATAAAGAAAACAGAAATTCAGCAGTACCCACTGTCATTTGGTTGAACTTGGTTCATCCTCAGAGCCTGATTAGTAGAAAGTAAATAAAGAATTAGTAAAAGTAAATGAATTAAAAGTAAAAGTAAATGAAATTAGAATAAAGAAAAAAAATTCAGCAGTACCCACTATCATTTGTTTAGACAATTACGGCTGTCGTGGTTTACCTTTGACTGGCCACAAGCTTTGCATGTACGTCCCTTCTTTGTAGTGGTATTCACTTCCAAATCTATCTCTTTTGCACTCTTTAGCCTCTTGGAACTTCTTCCGGATCCCTTGTTAAGACAAACATTAGGAGGGAGAACATCAACCTCCCCAGACTTTGAGCCAACAAGTAGCTCAAGTATATCAGCATCAGAAGCAGTTTGATCTTTCCTAGTTCCCTCGCCTTCACCACACTTCTTTTTCTTCAATTCCTCCTCAATCACACTTATTTTCTCAACTAATTCAAACAAATTATCTTCTGTTTCCTTGGACAAACTCACGCAAGAAATCATTTTAGACCAACAATCAGAGAGAAGTTGTTTTTTTCTATCACTCCTTGCAGAATCTTCCACAAATGGCCAACCTTCGAAATTAGAAATTGGTCGCTTAAGGGCATCTTTTGACCAACGACGCAACAAATATTTATATGGAATTTCACATAAGAACTTGCCCTTCATTATACACAAGATATGTCTACACAATATCCCTTCACTCTCAAACTTTCTACAACTGCATGTAGTATCATTCAAACTCGTGTTGAAGGTAACATCATAATTCTTGCGCCTCTCATTATCATAAACAACAAAAAACTCTTCACCATCACCATAACATGAATTTCAACTCTCTATACCACATGAAAAACATGTTGCCTCACATTCTTGTTGAAAGTCATAAAAAGGTGTGTGTGTGTATAAAATAAGGATGCATGCTTTTCTAATTGTAAAGGAGTAACAAGTGAAGGAAGATTTTTGGATTTTTTAACCAACTCACCTTGTTCATGTCATTGGGCATCAAGCACGCTATCATAACGTAGAGCAAACTCAACTAAAGTGACATGTGGATTTGTAAAATGACAGAAGAAATTGTTTTCCCCTTCAGAACGAGAAGTAACTCGCAACAAGCCACCCATTAAAAGATCTCTAAAGTAAGCTGGGATCCATTTATGTTTGATCTTAAACATATAACTAAGCTAATCATGATTTTCTAAACTAAATTCTTTCATCACCGCTTGCCAGCCGGATACAAACTCAGTTGGATCCAAATCAGAATTCCATACCACTGCATTTATCTTCTTCAAAAAATAAGTTTCTCTGCATAGGAAAGGGGCAACTTTATCAGGAACCTTACGCATTATATGCCACATACATAAACGTGGTTTAGTTGTTTTAAACACTTTCTCTATATCAATTGAAATAGCAGGATCTTGATCCATGAGTAAACAACAAGGTTCACAATTACCCATGCACTTCAAAAATGTCTCAAACAACCAAACAAAAGAGTTAGTATCTTCTTTTGACAACAAAGCTGAACCAAAAGCGACACACTTTTTGTGGTGATCAACCCCAATTAAAGGAGAAAAAACTAAAAAATATTTATTTGTATCATATGTACTATCAAAAGTGACAACATCCCCAAATAATGTTGTAGACACCTAAATCGTGTCTCCCCATTGGGATGATGACGATACCATTATCCTTGCTAGGTGGTTGGAACAACTCCGCGCGAAAGTCCCAATTGCTAAAACATATTCCAAAATTCAAGATCCAAAATCCAATTCCCGAGAACGTTCCCATTACGGAACTCGGTACAAAATCCAATTTCCAAAAATCAATTTCAAAATCCAAGTATACTATCTCACCCAATGGACCACTCCATTGGTTTTACAAGACCTTTTCCAGTCAAAATGGCACTAAGCAATCCAAATTCGGGCGCCGACCCACAAAACCGAGCAAGGCGGGCCTCGTCTCGTAAAACCGAATTCAAAAACCCAAAAACGGCTAGTTTTTAGTCGCAAAATCAAAGCCTTAACCATTAAGAAAATTCTACGTGCCAAAATTCGTACATTTCGTACAAAGGTACGCTCACTAAAAGCCAAACGCAAGGACGGCGTCATCGTCCTTGCTTGGCGTCTTCTGTGCCACGTCAGCGACGCCAGGTGCCGTTGCTGCGCTGGGCGCAGCTGTCATCTGGCGTTTAGCCATCCAATTTTCTATTTAAACCCTGATTTCCAAGCACTTTGGGGCACCAAATTACAATCAGAACGTCGTAATTCTGAAATTTCCCCTCAAAATTCAAATACAAAAAACTTCAAAAATCTCATACAAATCTCAAGTTTTCAAGCAATTGGGAGCTCCAAGAGGAATTCTAACCTAAACCTAACTAGGTAATTCCGAATCCCATTCCTAATCTACTATGTTTCTATAATTTCTCTTTCAAAATGATTAGTAAAGTTGCCACTTTTACTCTTAAAAGTGTCACTTACAACAATCACACATTTTTACAAAATCAACACTTTCTTTGATTCAAATACAAAGTTATGGATTCAATGATGTTTAAGGTTATTTGTAATCACTTCCTTAAACTAGAATCATCTTCAAAATATAGAGTAAACAAAGGTGAGGCCTTTTTAATATTTAAAGGTCGAATATTTGAGATTCAAGACTCCTCTTTTCAATATTCAAGTCCAAGTTTCATCGTCAAGATTCTATGATGTTTAAGGTTGTTTGTAATCACTTCCTTAAACTAGAATCATTTCAAATTATGGAGCACATCAAAGGTGAAAGCTTTTCAACATTAAAAGGTCTAATCTGTAAGATTCAAGACTCCTCATTTCAATATTCAAGTACAAGTTTAATTTTCATGATTCTTTGATGTTTAAGGTTGTTTGTAATCACTTCCTTGAACTAGAATCATTTCAAGATATGGAGCATATAAAAGATGAAACCTTTTCAACATTAAAAGGTCTAATATTTGAGATTCAAGACTCCTAAGTTCAATATTCAAGTTCAATATTCAAGATTCAATATTTCAAGTTCAATTTCTATGTCCAAAATCTAAGACACTTTTGGATGAGCAACTTGTCCTAAAGTTGAGATTTTTAGACTTGAATCCGTGTCGGACGCACTTATTAAAAAGTCGTTTGGCGTTCGGATCTCAAATACAATAGTTCAATTTCAATATCGCATCTTTTCAATTATGCACTTCAATACCGCAATTTCAATAATGCCTTTCAATTATGCACCTCAATACCGCAATTTCAATAATGCCTTTAAATATTGCACCTTTCAATTCTGTTTTTACTATTTATGCAACTTTACTTGCCTAGTCCTTCTAGGCATTGTGGTTTCCCACCTAGTCCTTTCCTAGGTGGTGATGTATCTTTACTAATTACGCATTTATTTTCTATTGTGATGTTGCTTTACTTGTTTATTGCTTTCATCACCTCAAATGCTAAATACAACAAAATGCAAGGTTACGCCACGCTTAACAAAGATAATTTCTCGGACAAACCGACCTTAGGTTTCCTTAAATTAACTTTAAAGCAAAGTGGTCACAATACAAAGTAGAAATTCTATGTGCTAAAATTCTAAATCCAAACCCATATAGTGTCATGACTAGGGTTATTCGAAAATGTTCTATGCCATGCATTTGTATACATTTTCTAAGGCTCTCGGAATAAGCATCTCTTTCCCTTGCCCGGATCTCACCCATCTGTTTCTAAGATTCAATGCCTTATCCAATATAAAGTCAATTTTGGTCTTTTCAGACGGGACCCTTAAAATTGTTTGGTGGCGACTCCTTCGAAATCCAAAAACATACAATGCTCCAAACCTTTATTCTGGTATGGGAAATACAAAAGAGCACGAAAAAACCCCCTACAAATGCCTAATTTTTCCTATTGATTGAATCAGCCCAAAAAGCACGAGTAAGATGTCTATGCTCGTCAACACAATAATTAAAGTAGAAACCCCCATTAGAAGCATGTACTTTCCTCTCAAAATTTTCCTTGAACATAGACCCGTCTTTATCGCCTATATAAACTTTCAAATCACAAAAAACATTTTTAAAATCAGTTTTTGTACCACGAACATTGTTATAAATTCCACAATGTTCTTTACTCATCCTATAGGACTTAACAGGCCCTATGTTCAATTTGGCATTATTAAAAATAAATTTCTTTTGCACCTGAGTCAACTGCCTGGACTCTTTACTAAAGGGTATAGAGCTCGGGGTTAATAAAGGATGAGAATGGATCTCATGAAAATAATAAATCATGTATTTACCACCCGAACTATACCGTAACCGAATACAAGCAGAGCAACCAGAACGTGTCACACTTCTTTTCCGCATTTGACTACACTCAGCATCCTGATTTCTAGGCTTGGGTTGAAAATAACCTTGCTTAGTATAAATCAAATATTTGAGATATCGCTTCAACAATTTCTTCTCCAACAGTATTTTTTTGCTTTTTATCAGTCCCATTGCGCATCTGAAAACCACAGTGAGTAGCATAAACTTTATATAAAGATTCAGCCGCTTTTAAAGAATCAAAAATCATACCCACAATAGGTTTAAGATGATGCGAACAGCCTGCAATGTACTCCTTGGATCCTTTAGGGGAGTAACACACCCTAGGTGAGTTGATGAGGCTTGCAGTAACATCATTACTAGTTGAATCATTAATCTCTGTAACTGAATTTAACACAGAAGTAGGTAATACTCCAACACCCTCGCTCATTTTATGGAAATATATAAACAAAACACAAAGTAAGACAACATTACGAAAAGTAAAGAAATTATTAGCAAAGATTAACACAACATCGAGTAAAAGTAAACACAATATAATGAAAAGTAAACACATCATACACAAAAAGTAAACAAAAAATAATGAAAAGTAAACACAGCATCGACAAAAGTAAACACAACATCAGAAAAAGTAAACACAACATCAACAAACTAATAACAACTAAAAACCCTAATATCACTTGTTCGAAAATAAAAATTGAAAAGGGGATTACCTGGGCAACGGAAGAAACGAAAAACAAATCCCAGAATCTGAATTTAGAAGAAGAGGATATGAGAAACAAGGAGGAAGAAATTGACAGAGGGAGAGAGTGAGAGAATTTGCCCGACATTTTCTCTCTTTTGCTCTCTGCTTCGTAAGCTCTTTCCTCCACGGCTACAAAATGAAAAAATCCAACTAAATAACTCAATAATCCTAGTTTGGTGTTGGATGATTTGAAGACTCCTAATTCTAGTTTGAATCAGGATGAAAAATTTGAAATTATGTCAACTACTCCACATCATACATGTATTTTTAGTGCTTTGATTTTGTTTTTTTTTTCAATTACGAAGTATTAAAACTTAGTTAGGAAATCAACTAAACTTAATTGTAGTTTAAATTGAATATTAAATCGTATTGTTATGCGATTTCTAGTTTGACAGATAAATGTTTTGGATTGATTTGGAAGTTTTCTTAATTGTCTCAAATGGGATTTGAAGTTTGCCCATATTATGTGTAAATGAGCAAATTGAATAATTGGAAGAGAAATGGCGAAAAATATGGTAAAATATGCTCAATTTGAAGGAAATAGGTCCTTCACCCAAGGTGCATTAGTCTAATACCAAGGTTCAGATTAATTACGAACAATTAATTCAGTGAGATCAAGTGATCGGAACAGCTAGCTGGAGCAATGCTTCCGATCAGTGAGTTCAAATCTATATTAGGCTCACAGCTTACTCTTGGATGAACCTATAAGGTCACACCATTGGCATGTAATAGATCATCGGATTAAATGAATCGGAAATTAATTTAATACCTTTTCGGGAATTAGTTCAGAAAAACATAAATATACGATATGACGTTGGATCGGAATCGTATATCGTATCGCGAATATTCGTAAGCTAGGAGAAACGAATAATCTTATCGTATGACGATGATTCGTCAAGTTCTATACGATAAACAATAGCCGTAAGACATTGGTCGCGGATACGAGCAAGGCAAGGCTGCCAGCCCGTCGAGCCAAGCGCGCAAGCGCGCAAGGCCCAACGAGCGCAGCAGCTCGCCTACGCGAGAGCAAGGCCTATAGGCCTGCGGCTAGGCGCGCATGGGACATCAGCAGTGGCATCAAGAAGTATCAAGACCCAAGGCCCATGGTAGAGTTGCTGCGCGCGCTGCTCGTGGGCTTTGTGCGAGAGCTGGCCGGTTGAGGCCTTGTGCCTTGGCTGGTCATGTTATAACCCTTAGGGTTATAACACCTCAACCATCATTATGTTTTTCTACAATTCTAATTACGTACTTTAGTTTAACCTAAATCAAAAGAGAAACCCTAATCTCTTTTCAGCCTCCGTTCAAAATGTTCTTCCCTAAAAGCTAAAATATCTTGAGTGACGTCTAAGCTACGAATCTCAAGACGGATCTGAAGGTGTCGGTGAACCAAGTAGATGAACGACATTTGGAGTTCATTTTCGTGTTTGTGATTCGTTGAACTAGGAAAAACACGCTACAAACGTAAGTTTGCTTGATATGTACTTTATACATGGTTCCTGGCTTTGAGGATTATTCCGCTGCGTTAATATGTTTTAACTGTATTCCCCTATAGTGGTATCATGAGCAACATGTACTATAAGTACCTTTTGGCATGTTAATATGTTTTTGATATTGTCGAATGTTTTCTGAATTTTTCGTAATTTAATAAAAATGTTGTTTTCGTAATTAAACCGAATAATTTTGTTAAAATTATGGAAAATGATTTTTTCGTGCAATTTCGTTTCGAACATTAAAAAAAGTTAAACTTTTTTTTACTATAAGTCGCACAGCAAGCCGCTTGCACGAAGCAAGGGCTGCTGCCCGTATGCGGAACGAATAGGCAAGGCACGCACACGAAGGCAAGCCCAAAGGGCGCTGGCCTTGTGCGCTGTGCCTACGGGCTGCAAGCAAAGCCTTTAGCATGCACAAAGTTGGGCGAAGCCTACGGGATTGCTCAAGGCACGTAACATGCACCGGGCAGCGCCACGACAGCGAGCAAGCTCGCGTGCTAGCGCGCGCTGGCCCGGATGTTGCGACAGCGCAGCGAGCAGCAAGCAGCAGGCTACGAGCAGCGACGAGGCATGGGCAGTGGGCGCGGGCATTGGACCTGTGCGCTACTGCGATGATCGTGCCTGCGCGATGGGTTTGCGCCCTCGTGTTGGTGCGATGCAACAAAGCACTGTGCGTCGTTGGGCTAGGCACTCATCTAGCCCACGATGCATCGATATGTGCATATTTGATTCATTTGGGCTTTTAGACTTAATTTTGCACGAAAGGGCTAACGGTGGACTTTTTATTTATTTAATTTTATTTAACTTGGGAAGGGCCGTGAGTTTAAAAATTTAAAATTAAATTGTCCATATTAAAATATTCGTTTAAGTGGGAGCCATTTAATGAAATTAAATGAAATAATTAATTTTAATTATTGTCGTAGGGCACCATTATTTATAATAAATTAAATTTTGATTAGAATAATTCTAAGGATTAATAATTCAGCATTGATTAATCTTTTAGGACGCGTTTTATGTGAACGTGATTTTTAAATAAATCATGTAAATAATTGCATATTTATTTGGGCCATTCGTTTTAGGACACGAATGGATGAATGCATAGAAAATATTTTATGTATTGCAGGTATTCAAGGTGACTAGTATGGCCAATCTAGGATAGTTAAATACGGTATGCGTACCGTTTTATCTTTGAATGTAATGTTTTAAATATGGTCTGCGTACCATTGAATGTTTGATGTAATTATTTATTTTTCCAAGTGCTTCTAAGAAATTTAGAACTTTAAGTTAGCTTTTGAATGAAGTTCAAGACGATGACAAGTTAACAAGGTGAAGGAAGATTGGATGCTTTAAGACAAAGTTTTGGGCCATACTAGTTCACCAAAAATGAAATTTATTCACTATATATTGTGAATGAATGTATATTATGCATGAATGTTGTTTGTATGCTCGATTAGATTTAGTTCACTAAATAATCAAACCGACATAGAAACAACTAGGTCCAAAGTAATATTGTGCTTATAATTGCTTTCCAAATCTAGCACTTATAATAATCTAAGGATCTAAGGTAGTAGGTTTCCGCCAAAGCTAGGTGCTATTTTAGTTGACTTAGATGAAAAGGTATCCCAAAGGAACACGGTTGTTGTGGTTGTAACTCAAACAACAAAGGCATATGTTGTGGCAAAGGAATAAATTTGAAGGAAATAATGCCCTTTGTCCAAGTATGCATTTAATGTTAAGTCTAATAAATACGGTTCAGTATTAATTAACAAGTTAATAATTCAGTGAGATCAAGTGAGCTGAATGCCTAGCTAGAGGCCGCTTCAGTTCAAGTGGAATTAATGATATTAATCCACAGCTTACTCTTGACTGAACCCGTAGGGTCACACAAATAGTACGTAAACGGATCAAGTATTTAATGGCATTAAATACTCCATCTATGGATATTCAGAATCGACGGATCTTGGTTTCAGTGGGAGCTGAGATCGTCAAAGGCAAACAATGAATACTCCGGAAACGATGATATTGCCGGAAACAGAAATATGGATCGTATCGGAAATATAAATATTATCCAAGTCGTAGATGTTGCCGGAAACGGAAACATGGTACGTATCGGAAAATATTATCGGAAATGGAAATATTGCCGGAATCTGAAATATTGCCGGAAACGGAAATATTGTCGGAATCGGAAATATTATTGGAATCGGAAAATAATTCCGGAAACGGAAACGGAAATATTAAATATTTTTTCGAAACGGAAATTAATCCCGGAATCGGAAATGTTAAATATTGTTCGTATCGGAAATGAATTCCGGAATCGGGAAATTAATCGGAAGCGCGTCGTACGAATTAGCATCGGACGAGATTTGCTAGACGAAGGCCCAGCACGAAGCCAGGCGCGCGTCCAGCAAGCCTGCGCGCCAACACAACGCAGCCAAGGCCACGCCAGCCCCAGCACAAGGCCAAGCCCATTAGGCCAAGGCGCGCTCGCAATGGGGCGGCGAGCTGCGCTCGCGTGGGCAGCGAGGCACGCGTGGGGCGCAAGGCCTGCGTGGGCTGAGCGCCCGCAAGGGTGTGGCTCGTGTGCGTTTATGTTCGATGCAAATCCTAAATCTAATGGGATTCGTTCAATGATTAATTCCTAATCCTAATAGATAGAATTAGTTTAAAAGAGTTTTAATAAAATTCTAATTAAGCTAATTAGTATCATAATAGGATTCTAATTCCCTTTCCATACCCCTATAAATATGTGCCTAGGTTCACAATTTATGGACTAGTTTTTCAAGTATTCAGAGGGACATTTTGAGAGCAAAATTCAGTCATATTGTTGCCCATATTAGCCGAAAATTCCTAGTACCTTAAGGGCGATTCTAGTTGGTCAATCTTAAGGCGGATTCGGACGTGCTGTGGACTTTCTACGGAGGGACGAAACTTGGAGTCCTAAAGACTTGTTCTTGTTCGGTTCGGGCGCAGCTAGGGAGGGCACGCTACAAAGTGTATGCATTCTAGACTAATTATTTGATTATGTGCAATTAATTTGAATCCTGGCATATAGGTTTTTCCGCATGATTTATGTTGTTCATATGTATCATAACATAACAAAATTATGGAATTAATTTATTAACCAAGAGTAATTTGAAGATTACTAGCAATTGATTTTGCTTACCTAGAATCTTGAAAGACTTAAGACATGCCAAAGCTGCTTAAGAATTTATGACTTTTAGGGTCTTGGAATCGTTTCATTCATTATTGACCATGTTTTATTTTTGCATGAATGAACTGTTTAATAGGTTTAATGATTGCGTGAATGCTTTTATCCAAGTTATTAAAGTATGATAAATGTTTTCTTTGCTAGTTCATTTTGTAGAATTGTAAATCTTCAATTTTATTGCGTATGGATAATAGAACTTTGATATTTCCTCGATCGATTGGTAACTAATTTTGAGAGCGATTCTCAAAGAAAAGTAGAATGAGAGCGTATCTTGAATGCTATTTTCTTATAGTGATCTTCATGGTTGTTTTCAAACTAAAATTTGAATGGTAGACCAATTGGACCTCATATATTCAGAATACTGGGTAGTTTTGGAATAATGAAGTATTGAGTTAAAGGCTCATGTATAACCAATGGTTAACAACCAATTTTATTTTGATTCAATAAATAAAAAAAACTCATTGGATGTTGTCATTCAAAGTGAATAAAAGAAAGGGACTTTGTAAGCATAACAAAGTAAGAACCTCAAGCAAAAAGTAAAATCTTTTGGACTATAAGAAAACGTGCTAGAAAGGATAGGAAACGGGAACAAAAGAAATGAATTCAGAAATTCTATTTCTACCTTGAAGTTTATGTTAAAGAGAAACGACTTAGAAAATAAACTCATATGGTATTAGATTACCGCTTGAGGTTCTAACTTTCGTTAATAACTCAAAATCTGGGAGCTAAGTCTGCTTATTGACCTACAAGTGGGAAAAGAAGCAAAGTTGTGCTACATTAATTGTAGGGTCATCATGTTTGTTTTAAAGTACTTCAAAAGGCTGGAACTTGATTGCATTTTGTTCCATTAATCATCATAAACAATTTCTGTTGGACACAGAAAGACTCACATTCAAAGTAAACAAAAACAATCGTTGAGCGTTTATTTGAATGAAATGCTCATTTATGGGTTGAGTCATATGATTGATTAATAAACAAAAAAATCTCTTCACACTCAAACTTCAGAAGGTTCAACTCAAATATTTTGATTTTTGTTCCACATATCTTTGGCAATGTCATACCACAATATCAACAAGACAACATTCTAAGATTCCATGGCATGGTTTTTTGAAAGTTGATTAATTTAAGACATGTGGGTCTTACTTGTTGAACATGACATAAACATGGACTATTGTTAGAAGGTTCTAGACAATTACGTTCATAGACCAAAGATGGATTTTATGACTTACCTATTTCACAAGAATTTGAGAAAATATGGCTATATTTACTCAAGGTGAAATATGTGAAATGCTTCAATGCGATTCACAAAAGGGTATAAAATCAACTTGGCAAGAATTTTGGAACATGTAGACTGGATCAAAGTGATGTTTGCATGAGCCAAGAAAGATTATCTAGATTGTTTATATGGCATTATAACAAGTGAAGCTCCATAAGAATATGGTATGTCCATATGGAGGAATAGAAATCTATTCGATTAATGATAATCACGACTATTTTCCTTTATAGTTTCTAAATGATACTCTCAAGTGACTATGACACTAAACAAAGTTGTCAAAGCTAAGGATAAGATGTCATAAGGATTGAAATTTGGTTCAGTACATCTTTTCAGCAATATATCTAGGCTTTTCAAACCCAGTGGGAGTTAGTGTTTACATCAAACAAACTCAAGAATAGATATATGTTTCTTATGAGCGACTCATAGAAACAAAAGGTATTGATTCTACAACAAATCTGAGAACATATGGTTGTTGCTCTAGATAATGTCTTTTAGGAAACCATCTTATTTCCAAAAAGGCAAGTGGGAGAAAAATGACCTCGAAGTGACCTCAAAAGAACTTCGTGTCAAGCAACAAACAAATGTAGGATACTTAGGAGTCTTTGGAAAAGCTCCGTACTTAGAAGCCTTTGGAAGAGCTTCAGGAAGACTTTGGAAGTTCTTCAAGAGAATCCTAACACTCAAAGGACTTGAGTAATGTCTTTATAGACAGTAAAGTTTAATGTTCAATACCTAGGTAAATCAGATACGGAATAGAATTCAACCAAGATAGATACATAGATATCTTGAGGAATGAAAACTATGAAGACTTTGGAAGTGCTTCAAAAACATACGACTTACAGGTTAGCTACGATGAATTAAAAATCCCAAGTATGGTTTGAGGCCATCAAAAACATAAGTATGGTTTGAGGCCATCAAAAACATAAGTATGGTTTGAGGCCATTTTATCCGAAGTATCTTCATCTTAAAGAATCAAATCTATAATTTGGTTCATTTGCATAAAGGGTTCACTCCCATTAGTTGCAAACATGTTTTCTAAACATACAACGTTGATTTGTAGACACCTAAATCGTGTCTCCCCATTGGGATGATAACGATACCATTCTCCTTGTTAGGTGGTTGGAACAACTCCGTGCGGAAGTCCCAATTTCTAGAAAACTTTCCAAAATCCAAGAGCCACTGTCCAAACCCCGAGGCCGTTCCCATCACGAAACTCGGTACAAAATACAACTTCCAAAAATCAATTTCAAAATCCAAGTACAATCTCACCCAATGGACCACTCCATTGGTTTTACAAGGCCTTTTCCAGTCGAAATGAAACTAAGCAATCCAAATTAGGGCGCCAACCCACAAAACCGAGCAAGCCGGGCCTCGTCCCGTAAAATCGAATTCAAAAACCGAAAACGGCTAGTTTTTAGTCGCAAGCTTCCTTAATCCCGAAGCAAGACTACATGCCAAACAACGTACAATTCGTAAAAAGGTACGCCCACTACAAGCCAAGCACAAGGACGACATCTTCGTCCTTGTTTGGCAGCTTCTGTGCCACGTCAGCGTCGCTGGACGCTGGCGTCAGCTGGCGTTTAGCCCTTCATTTTCCTATTTAAACCCCTAATTTTCAGCATTTTAGGGAGGCAATATACAATCAGAACGTCGTAATACAAAAATGGCTCCTCAAAATTTAAAGTACAAAACTCTTCAAAAACTTCATACAAATCCGAAAATTCTAAGCAATTGGGAGCTCCAAGAGGAATTCTAGCTTAAACCTAACTAGGTATTTCCGAATCCCAATCCTAATCTACAATGTTTCTATGATTCCTATTGCAAAATGATTAGCAAAGTTGGCACTTTTATTCTTAAATGTGTCACTTGCAACAATCACATACTCTTACAAAATCAACACTTTCTATGATACAAAATACAAAGTTTCAAGATTCAATGATGTTTAAGGTCGTTTGTAATTACTTCCTTAAACTAGAATCACTTTCAAACCATGGAGTAATCAAAGGTGAGGCATTTTCAATGTTAAAATGTCTAATCTTTGAGATTCAAAACTCCATTTTTTCAATATACAAGTTCAAGTTTCCAAATTTCAAGATTCAATGATGTTTAAGGTTGTTTGTAATCACTTCCTTAAACTAGAATCACTTCAATACTTGGAGCATATCAAAGATGAAATCTTTTCAACATTAAGATATTTAATCTTTGAGATTCAAGACTCTTTATTTCAATATACAAGTTCAATGTTCAATATTCAACATTTCAAGTTCAATTTCTATGTTCAAAATCTAAGACACTTTAGGTTGAGCAACTTGACCTAAAGTTGAGATTTTTAGCTTTGAATCCGTGTCGGACGCACTTATTCTTAAGGAGTCGTTTGGCGTTCGGATCTCATGTGCTATAGTTAATTTTAATATCGCACTTTTCAATTATGCACTTCACTATCGCAATTCAATAATGCTTTTCAATATTGCACCTTTCAATTCCGCACTTTCAATTATGCAACTTTACTTGCCTAGTCCCTCTAGGCTATGTGGTTTCCCACCTAGTCCCTTTTTTTTTTGGCAAATAAAGTTATTTTATTACCAAAAGGAGAGGGCTAGTAAAAGAACTAGCACAGTGTTAGGCACAAGCCACCAGAACACCAAAAACAACAAGCACAAAGCTAAACACTAGCAAAAAAGGACACCTCTAACACAAACTCAACATAGCAGCTTCTGACTGTCAGTGGCCCTACAAGCCACCCTAAACTGGATATCATGCACTAAATCAGCAGGGCTTCTGCATTGTTGGTTAAACACCATCTCATTTCTCTGAAGCCAAATGCCATAAACACTTTCAGAGAAGAACATCAACAGCAATTTATATCTATCACCAGTTCTTTTAGTAGCTTTCAATATCCAAGCAAGTTCCTGATCAAATGGAGCAGGATTTCTGTGAAACTGCAACTGTTGAAGGATCTTTCCCCACACAGCAGCAGAATATGAGCACTCAAAAAATAGGTGACCAGTAGATTCTGGCATGGTTGAGCAAAGTGGACAACTGTTAGCAGTGACAATCTTCCAAGCTAGCAGCCTATCTCTGGTGGGAAGTCTGTTCCACAGTGCAAGCCAAGTGATAAACACACTCTTAGGGGGAGCTTTATTATTACAGACCACTCTTTTCCAGGGAACTTTGTCATGAACACCAAGGAGATGTTTATACATCAATTTAATGGAGAATTTCCCTTTCTGCACAACAGCATCCCATCCACCAACATCATCAATCAGAGTGTGAGAATCCAGAATCTTCCTCAGTGACCAAGAGATTGTAGCTGGCCATTGAGTGGAAAGAGGCCTGTTTTTAATGTAATAGGTGTGAACCCATCTGCTCCACAATCTGTCTTTTTTGTGAGTTAGAGCCCAAAGCAGCTTAGACACAGCAGCTTTATTCCATAACCCCATTTCCTTAAGGTTCCACCCACCAGCACTTCTAGGAAGACAAAGAGAGTGCCATGCCACCAGGGATCTTTTGGAAGGATCAGTAAGACCAGTCCAAAGGAAAATCCTACAGAAGTTCTGGATTTCCTTTAACACTTTCTTAGGTAAAATAAAGATTTGACACCAGAAAGCTTGCAAACTAAGCAAGATTGCTTGAACCAACTGAAGTCTACCAGCATAAGAGAGATGCCTAGCTGTCCAAGACTTAGCTCTAGCCACCACCTTGTCAATCAAAGTTCTGCATTGGTTATAAACCAGTTTTTTAGTAGAGAGTGGAACACCAAGATACCTAAAGGGGAATTGCCCCTCTGGAATATGAACTGCATCAAGAATAGCAGCTTTGGTAGCAGCAGAAACCCCACCAATGTAAATGTTACTCTTGTCCAAATTAGCTTCAAGACCTGAAGCTCTTGAAAAATTATTGAAAGCAGCAAAAAGCATCTCAACTGACAGAGTATCAGCTCTTGAGAACATAAGAAGATCATCAGCAAACATCAAGTGTGTGAGGGCCAACTTCTCACACTTAGGGTGGAAATTGAAATCTGGCAAATTCTGCAGCTGTTGTAAGTGTCTTGTAAGATATTCCATACCAATAGCAAAGAGAAATGGAGACATTGGATCACCCTGTCTCAATCCCTTCTTTGCTCTGAAGGGTTGTGATGGCTTCCCATTGATCAAAATGCTATAAGAAACAGTAGAGATACAGGTGAAAACCCACCTCACAAAGCACACAGGAAACCCAAGTTCCACCATAACACTTTTCAGATAAGACCACTCAATGGAATCATAAGCTTTCTTCAAATCCACCTTTATGAGACACCTTAGAGAGATGTGAGTTCTGGTATAACCTTTGATCAGCTCAGTTGCTAGGAGAATATTATCAGAGATTTGCCTGCCAGGAATAAAGCCAGATTGAGCTTCATTCACAACATCACCAATAACACTCTGCATCCTGGTTGTGAGAATCTTTGCCACTAGCTTATAGATAACAGTACATCAAGCTATAGGCCTAAAATCCTTAACCTTAGAAGGGTTAGGAACCTTAGGGACAAGAGTAATGGAAGTAAAGTTGAATTGAGGCAGCATAGTGTTAGTTCTGAAAACTTTAAGTACAGCTTTATACACATCAGCCTTAATAACATTCCAAGTTCTTTTAAAGAAAACAGCATTGAACCCATCAAGGCCAGGGGCTTTGTCATCACCAATCCCTTTAAGAGCTTGGTCAATTTCTAAAGTGGTTACCTCTCTGGATAGCCATTGTTTAGCAGGAATACTGAGAGTACTACCACTTCTCAAAGTAGGAATGTGAACTGCAGGCAAGGACTGAGCAGCTGACCCAAGCAATTTTTTATAAAAACCAACAATTTCACCCTGAATAGCATCAGCTTCAACCAATTTGTTTCCACAATCATCAAACAGAACTGTAATCCTGTTTTGCCTATTCCTTTCCTTGACAGAAGAGAAGAAGAAATGGTGATTAGAGTCCCCCACTTGGAGCCATTGAATTCTTAATTTTTGCCTCAAAGCAATTTCATCCACCCTAAGCCATTTCCTCAAATTATCAGCGAAAGTTCTCTCTTGTTCAAACAACTCAGGAGAAGGAGTAGTTTGAAGAGAGGTTTGGACTATCTCTAGCTGAGATCTAGCCATTTCAATTCTCTCTTTGATGCCAGCAAACTCTTCAGAATGCAGAGCTTTCAACTTGTGCTTCACAAGGTTCAAATTAGACCACAAACTAAACATAGCAGAACCTGTTTTCCCTCTGGTACCCCAACTATTCTCTATCAGAGAAGCAAACTTACTATGATCTGCAAGGTAATTCAGGAATCTAAAAGGTTTGCCTCCCTCCATTTTATCACGTAAACAGTTCACCAAGAGTGGAGAGTGGTCAGAAATGGAAGAGTTGAGATATTGAACAGGAACACCACTAAACTTATGGATCCAACCAGCATTACCAAGCCCCCAATCAATTCTACTAGCTGTTTTCCCATCACCAGAACCTTTATGCCATGAGAAATAGTGACCCACACTTTGTAGGGGACAAAGACCAGCAGTCAAAATGAACTCATTAAAATCTTTGGTTTCAGCAATAGAAACCTGAGAGCCATTAATCCTATCAGTGTCAGACAAGAGGGAATTAAAGTCACCAGATAAGAGCCAAGGGTGAGAACCAACACTAGGGAGAATAAGCACAAGGGAGTGCCAAAGATCCTTCCTAGTTTCAATGGTTTGCAAACCATAGACTGCTGTAAAGAAGAAAGAAATATCACCAGTTCTATCCCTAATCACACAGTGCAAAAACTGCTCATGAGTATGCAGAATTGACAGATCAACTTCTGATGGTTGCCAACCCAACCAGATCCTGCCTCTAGGATTCAAGCTATAATTGTTCTCCCAACTCCAGTGTCTACCAAGTTTAGAAGACAACCTAGGAAATTTAGCTATTTTTACTCTAGTTTCTAATAAAGCAATGATATTAACATTGTTAACTTGCAACAGATGCTTTACCTCTGAAGCTTTAACAGGATCATTAAAGCCTCTCACATTCCAAGTACATACGTTAACCTTCTTCATGAGGTTCATGTGAGGTATTCTGCACAATCACACCATCAGTATCCATTTCTCCAGAGATCTCCTTGAATCCAAATCACCAGAAAGCACAGTGAAAGGATTACTAGGGCTCAAATTCCTCATCCTGCTAGGTCCCCTAGCTCTCCTTGTTACAATGTTCCAATCTTGGCCACTAGTTTGAACTACAGGTGGATTATGATGGGGAGTAAGGATCCCCCCTGTCTGTTGCTGTGGGGCTGAAACATGCTGCTGAGTTGGCTTAGCCACCCAAACCTTCTTTACAGCTGGTTTAGGAGCTACATTAGAGGGCTTGGTACAATCATGGCCTGCTGTATTGCACTTTTTACAATAGAGGGGTTTCCAATCATACACTACAGCCTGTTTGAACACAACTCCCCTAGCATCTTCAATCCAAACATGGTCTGGTAACACAGTAGTAATATCCATCTCAATCAAAACCCTGGCAAATGAAACTCTCTCCTGCTTTGTTGTACACTCATCAGCACACAAGGGAACCCCCAACAAACTACTGATCCTAGCAATGCAAAGGCAAATTAGGAAATTTAACCCACAAGGGAATCACTTTGAGAACCTCCTCATAGAAGTTGAAATCTGCTGCCCATGGCTTAATGATCACTGGCTTACCATAAAAGGTGTAAGGACCCCCTGCAACAATGCGATTCTTATCCTCAATGCACTCAAATCTAATGATAAAGTACCCTTCATCATGAAAAAACACTTGAGGAGTAGCAACTTCACTCCACACAGTAGCCATAAATCTCCTTACAGAGGCCAAAGTTGGTGATTCTCCTACAACATACATAACTAAAGAAGCTTGCCATTTATCAGCCATAGTGGCAAGCTCAGATTGCTGCAGTTGTGCTACTTTTTTCCCATCTTTAACCAAAGGTGTCACAAATTCCAGGGGAGCTCCTTTGGAAGCAAGCTTAGCCCCAGCAAATAGATTCACCCATGGTTCCTTAACAGTTCCCCCCTCCTTAGGAACCTGTGTCGAACCACTAGGAGAAGCTTGATGCTTCAATGGTTGACCAATAACACCCACATGACCAGAGTTTCGAAAAACAGAGTCCGTACTACACTAAGGAATCAAATTCCCCTGCCCAGTGAGCCCCAACGATTGATTCAAAGCAATAATGGTGTCATGAAGAGCTTTAGGAATCATACCAGCCGAGGAGTGCACTAGATTGGAGTAAAAAAGTTCTTCATTCTCAGAGTTCGTCGCGCTATTTGCAGCAGCTGGGTTCGATTTTTGGCCCCCTTCTGGAACCAAAAGAGACTCATTTCTAGGGTTAGACTGAGCGGAAACATCCTCCGAAGCCATTGGTGAAGTTACAATCAAGCTAGCCTTCTTCTTCTTCTTCGCCATTGGTGAAGGTGGCGCACGTTAGTAAACACCCTTAACGTACACCCTCTCAGCTTGGGGGAGAAGAAAACTGATTACCTAGTCCCTTTCTAGGTGGTGATGTATTTTACTAATTACGCATCTATTTTCTATTGTGATGTTGCTTTACTTGTTTATTGCTTTCATCAACTCACATGATAAATACAAAATGCAAAGTTACACCACGCTTAACAAAGATAATTTCTTGGACAAACCGGCCTTAGGTTCCCTTGAATTAACTTTAAAACGAAGTGGTCACAATACAAAGTAGAAATTCTATTTGTGAAAGTTCTAAATTCAAACCCACATATGAAGGAAATATGTCCTTCACCCAAGGTGCATTAAGTCTAATACCAAGGTTCAGATTAATTGCGAACAATTAATTCAGTGAGATCAAGTGATCGGAACAGCTAGCTGGAGCAACGCTTCCGATCAGTGAGTTCTAATGAATATTAAACTCACAACTTACTCTTGACTGAACCAACAAGGTCACACCAATGACACGTAACAGATCACCGAATTAAATGAATCGGAAATTCATTTAATAGCTTTTCGGGAATTAGTTGGAAAACGTATTATACGATACGACCTTGCGTCGGAATCGTATATCGTATCGCGAATATTTGTAAGCTGGGCGACACGAATAAATCGTATCGTACGACGGTGATTCTTCGTATACGAAACGATAAATAATATCGGAAATATATTAATCGCAAATACGAAGGGCATCGGAGTTGCCGGCCCGTCGAGCCAAGCACGGAAGCGTGCAATATCCAACGAGCCAGCAAGCTCGCGAGCAAAGGTGAGAAGCCAGCCCACTGGGCGCGAGCATGCAACATCACACAACAACAACAACACGCAAGCGACGAGCGAGCAGGCCCATGGCTCAAGTGCTCGGCGCGCGCGCGCTGTGGGCTTCGGCCTGCAGTGTGTGTTGCTGGGCGGCGGGCTGTGGTCCGTGCGCTCGTGTGTGTGGCCGGTCAAGGCTTGTTAAGTCTTGGCCGGTTACATCATTTAATACAACAGGTTAATTGTATTTTCCAACACACACAATTCAGTCATACTAAAACCCTAGAGTCACAGAGAACCCTAATTCTCTCTGTGCCTCCAAAGTGAGTTTTCCCAAAAGCAAAGTATCTTGATCGATTGTCTAAGCTACGATAATCAAGACAGATCTGATCGTGTTGGTGAACCAAGTAGAGGAACGATAAGTGGAGTTCTAAGTTCATGTTCGTTGACAATTTGTGGAAACCACGCTTCAAACGTAAGTATGCTTAATCTGTGCTTTATACATGCTTCCTGGCTTTGGGGATTGTTTCCGCACATGTTATTATTTTTAACCGTATTCCCCAACAGTGGTATCATGAGCCTTATGTATTCAAAGCATATTTTAGCATGATTTATTTGTTTTCGCATCTGTCGAAAATTTGGGATTTTTTTTTGAATTTTCGGAATTATTATGAATTATTGGATGAATTGCATAATAAGCTGTTCCGAAATCAAAAAGATTCATTTTTTCGATTTTTAAAACCCTAATTTGATGGAAAACGATTTTCTAAGATAATTTAATGGGAACGGAATTGCAAAAACAGGCCTCAAAGTGTCGTTTTTTGGGCGTTTTTGTTAATTTTTTAATAAAAATTAAAAGTGTCGGACAGTAACTCAATTAAAAGGTCGACCTAAACTACTTGGAATTGCTTAATATTTTGACACAATGTTGTTGGGTATATTCTTGAGCTATGGTAAAAATTTCAAATTTTTCCGATAAGTATGAATCCTAATTTTGCCTTTCCCCAATTCGTAAAATTTGTAACCCTAATTGATTTTTAAATATTTTTGGTTTAATAATTCGGTTAATTGGGAAAGGGAATATAATTTCATGAGTCAGTGGCTAATTTTAAAAATTATTGGATGATAATTTTGAATAATTTCGTTAATTTTAATCGCACTTAAACCTAATTATTAAAATCTGAAATTTAAATGTTAAAGAACGATTTAAAGTTTTGGATTTTCTTATTTAAAAGTTCAAAATTTTCAAGTTGATTTGTTCGTTCTTAAAAATTTGAATTATGTTAGCCTTGATTTAATAATTACACGAAATTGGATTGTCGTTAAAGTTTATTAAATCGTTAAAAATCATTGTTTTTCGAAAATAAAAATCGTAACTTTTTTGAAAAATAATATTAATGCAAGTTCGTGAAATTAAATTTATTTTTGATTGAGTTGGTCCGTAGGCACGAACCAAAGGCACGAACACGATGTGTGGTGGACGTATGGCTCGACGAGCCATGCGGGCTGCTGTACGAGAGCCGAGCCGCAGCGACACGGGCAACAGCAAGCGAGCTGCGTGCCTCGTGCGCGCTGGGACGAGCTGCAACGAAGCAAGGCGCAAGGCCTGCGACGTCCAGCGCAGCGATTGCACGACGACGAGCGCGCAGGGCAGCGACAAGCTGCGGGCACGCGCACGCGCCAGGCTGCGGGGTGTGCGAGCTTGCTTGTGCGCCTCGTAGGCCACACGCAAGGGCAATGGGCTGGGCGCAAGCCTAGCCCAACTATGCACTTGGACTTTTTTCGTTTGAAAATTGTTTATTTCGTTGGGCCTCGCATATTTGCATTAATTTGGGCTAAAGGGATATTTAATTTAATATTTTATTTGATTGGGCCGGGCCGCGAGTTTTAATTTAATATTTCATAATTAATTATCCGGAATAATTATTGGTTTGAGTGGGAGCCACTAAATGAAATTAAAATGAAATAATTATTTTAATTATTTTCGTAGCTCGCATTATTTTAATTATTCACGTAAATACTTGAATATTTATATGGGCCATTCGTTCTAGCATACGAATGGGTGAATGCATAGAATGTATATTTTATGTAATGCAAGTACTCCAAGTGACTAGTATGGCCATTTAGGATAGTTAAATACGGTATGCATACCGTTCTATCTTTGAATGTAAAGTTTTAAATATGGTCTGCGTACCATGGAAATTTTGATGTAATTTTATTACTTTCAAGTATTTCTAAGTTTAGAACTTTAAGTTAGCATTTGAACGAAGATTCAAGACGATGCCAAGCTAACAAGGAGGTGATGAAGATTGGATGCTTCAAGACAAGATGTTTTGGCCCATACTAGATCACCATTTATTTACATTTAATATATATATATATATATATATATATATATATATATATATATATATATATATATATATATATATATATATTATGCGTGAATGTATGAATGTATGTATGCTTTGCATGAATAGGTTGTTTCTTATGACTCGATTAGATTAAGTTCACTAAATAATCGAACAAACATAGAAACAACTAGGTCCAAAGTAATATTGAGCTTAAAAATTGACTTCCAAATCAAGCACTTACGAAAATCTAAGGATCTAAGGTAGTAGGTTTACGCCAAAGCAGGTGTTATTTTAGTTGACTTAGGTAGTAAGGCATCCCAAAGGAGCACGTTGATTGTGGTTTCAACTCAAACAACAATGACATTATGTTGTGGCAATGGGATAAATTATGGTATTAATTTATTAACCAAGAGTAATTTGGAGATTACTAGAAATAGGTTTTGCTTACCTAAAATCTTAAACTACTTAAGACATGCCAAAGCTGCTTAAGGATTTAGGACTTTTGGGGTCTTGGAATCGTTTCATTCTTTTTGGACCATGTTTTTGCTTTTTGCATGAATGAAATGTTTAATAGCTTTAATGATTGCATGCTTGCTTTTGTTTCAAAGTTATTAAAGTTTATGAATGATTATTATTGCAAATTCTTTTCGATTGTAGTAATCAAAATGGCCGCAATCAAAACACAACTCAAAGTAACCGAAATTCTGGATGTAAAATTGAACCTATCAAACTTTCTTGATTGGGAGAGGAAGCTTCGGCAAGTCCTCAGGTGGAACAACATTGAATATGTAGTTGACCATCCCATCCCCAGCTATTACTCAAAGGATATGACTCCAGAAAAGTACTGTGCGTGGGCGAACCACATGTCGCTAGTGATGGAACTTATTCTTGGCTCTATCCCCAAGGATTGGAGTGCAAGGTTCGTTGCATACGAGCCATGGGCACTCCTAAGGAATCTTAGGGATATATGTCGTGGTAGATTCCAACATGGTGGTCAGCATGTCGACCAATATGTTTTTGTATTGGTAAATTCATTTGAGGATCTAAAGCTTAATGCTCCACTGGGTTGTTGCTTTGACGTCGAAAGACAAAAAGCAAGGGAAAGGGTCATTGATCTTGAAATGACAGAACGGACGCCAATCAGACTCATACAAAGAAAATGGTTGGGCTTCTCAACCGGCTTGAGTTACTTGGTGATCCATTCCCAGATTCTGCAGCTGCGGGAATACTTTTGAATTCTCTTCACCCTGGTTATAAGAAATTCAAATTACTCTATTTCTCCAAGAAAAGGGAGAATACTCTTAGTGAACTAATTTACTTGCTTCATCAGTATGAATTGGGCTTTGTAATTGATAAGCAAGCATCGCTAAAAGTAAAGAGTAAGAAAATCAAGAAATAGGTTCCGGGGAAGATCCAAAGCAAGGGTGCATCTCCATCTACTTCAGGAAGGCAAGTGGCGCCATCCAAGAAGAAGATGAAGAAGGATCGTTCTCCATCTACATCGCAAGCTTCAATTGTAATGAAATTGGTCATTACAAGCGAGATTGCCCCAAACTAAAGGAAGAGAAGAAGGACGGAAACGTTGCTTCTCCTTCAGGTATGTATGTTATACATTGTAATCTTTCTAATTCTACTTCTTGGGTATTAGATACTGGTTGTGGCTCACACTTATGTTCCAATTCGCAGGGACTAAGGAGAAGTAGAAAGCTTGATAAAGGCGAGATGGATCTACGCGTGGGAAATGGAGCACGGATTGCTGCATTAGCCGTAGGATCTTATTTTATTTCTTTGCCTAGTGGTTTTGTTCTGGAACTAGAAAACTGTTACTATGTTCCTAGTAACACCAGAAACATTATTTCCGTTTCAAGTTTGGATTCTAAAGGTTTTAGTTTTCAATTTAAAGACATTAGTTGTTCTTTTTCTTTGAATGGAATGTTTTATGGTTCAGCACAACAAGAAAACGGTCTATACGTGCTAGATACGAGAAAACACGTTTATAACATAAATACTAAAAAGGCTAAAACTGGTGATTCGAATCTCACATTTCTGTGGCATTGTCGATTAGGCCATATAAACACAAAGCGCATGGGATTACTTCAACGGAAAGGAATTCTAGAATCATTCGACTTAGAGAAGATTGATCAATGCGAAACTTGTTTACTTGGCAAAATGACACAGCAACCTTTCTCAAAGGTGGGAGAAAGAGCAAGCGAACTACTAGGGCTAATACATACGGACGTATGTCGGCCTATGTGTACGAAAGCTAGAGGTGAGTTCAGCTATTTCATAACGTTTACGGACGACTTCAGTAGATATGGCTATATTTACTTGATGAAGCACAAGTCTGAATCGTTTGCAAAATTCCGAGAATTTTAAAATGAAGTTGTAACACCCCGACAATTCCCTTTTTCTAAAACAACCCTTTTATAAATATAACTATAGAGAATTATCAAAGTATTATCGCCCGTGTGAAAACGTAACGGCTTATTCAGAATTTTGCAGCGGAAAACATAAAACTAACTTTTAGGTTCATAAATAATCGATTATATTAAGTCCAAAACCAATAAACGGAAATAAGGAAATACGAATAGTACGACAACTTTCAAATCTAAGTTAACAAACCAAATCACTTAATAAAACAAATATAACTACAAGCTCTCTAATCCCGATCCCAATGATGCATCATCTTCAAACCTGTAGATGGGCAACGCTTATGGATCCTTAGAGACTGCTCACCAAAGTTGGGTCATCACAGGATCAATAAGGCATAGCCATGATCAACACACACAAATAAAGCACGTAATCAGCAACAACAAATGAGTCCCAATTAAATCCCTCGGCAATACTTAGCCTAGTTTCATTCTCTCTCCACCACAGACCGGCTTCATCTTTTAGGTAAAGGACACCTTGACCTACTCTCATACTCCTAGGGCAACTCACAGCCTCAAACAGTTTCTCAAACTCCCTAATCCAATTTTCTAAGAAGGTAGGGTCTGATTGCCCCTTGAAGTATGGTGGTTTAACCCTAGCAAGTCTTTCAAACATTTCCCCTACAGAATTGGGGCGCTCAGTTCTTTCCTGAGTCAGCTTTTCCGCCAAGAGGCGAATAGCAACGGCTAGATCATTATTGTTGGCCATTCTAGAACGCGATCTGCAATTAGTATACTCTACTTTAGGTTTGAAACATCACCTATACGTTATCCCATACAATTTAATACTTGAATTGACCATAAAGATCGCCTCAACCAACAATGTTCACATTAATACACATCATTTACGAAGGCACGACAATCGTTTACGAAGGTGCAACGATCGTCTACAAGATGCAATAATCATTGAAAAATAATCATCCTCAATAATTCACGAAAGACATTCACACACTGCACCTAAGGCATAACATTTTGAATCATATTGGTCATGAGGGTCTAGATTGGCCCTCACTTCCTTTATGTACTCAAATCATTTAATATTATTGTGGCAATTAAATTGATCCACAATTCACACTGTGTATGCAACCAATAGAAAAATTAATCCATGACGTGTTACCTAAAGGTTGGGGTATTATGGAATCCTCAAAATAGAATAAAGAACAATTCCTTGAAAACTTTAACTTTTATTGCTAACTCCATAAAGGTTTATTACATCCTTCAGAATAATAAAGAACATTTCAAACTTCAATAAACTTTAACCTTAAACTGTTGTAGCTTTGCTACTTATTCTTTAAAACATAAAAGAGCTAATTAACTATTATGACTTCAAAGTATTTGTGGCCTCTTGCCTATCCATTGCTCCTGAGACTTGCGGAGTGAAATTTAGATCTCAAGATCATCAAACTCTTCCTCAGGGTCTTCATCTTCTTCCATGTCTTCATCTTGATTAGGCTCACTTGCAATCTCCTGTTCACTTTCGAGCTATGCATCTGAATCACTAGAAATCTCAATGGTTGGCTCATGGGCCGCTGGGTTAGGATTCTCTGCCTCAACACCTACATTCTCATTCTCCACAGCTACATCATTTTCCTCTAGGTCATTATTTACACTTACTCCCATAGGTTCTTCTGTAACTACATCTCGAACATGACTCCCTACGATTTTACCGTCTCTAAACCCACTTTCTGCCGCCTCAATAATGGTGGTCAGAATTTCTGAGTCATATTTCCATCTACCATCCCAAGTCCCATACTTAGTTAAGTTTGGAGTTCCATTTTCAGATTGCATGTCTTTAAAGTTTTCCTTGAGTTATAGGTATGGAAATTTGTTAGGTAAGCAATTAATGATAGTGGCTGCTATGGTATCCTTTCTCATTAAGATAGGTTGCCCTTGAACTTTAGCATGGTATTCACATCCAAACACAATTTTCTTCACGTAAATGTCAGGGGTCTCTATATCAAGTTTCTCGAAGGATCCTATGTTGGTATACTTGGAAAGAAACATTTTAATCCTGAAATAAACAATTCCATGTCTCACTAACGATTTTCCAACCAAATCATAAACAAAGTTCAATAATGCAATAAGTTTGGTGGAAGCAAACAATTCTTTATGCACATTTAAATGTAACATTAAACAATTAGCACACGCACGTACATAACAATCAATTTCTTATGCTAGCATTGACTAGCTACTAATGCACATATAATTCTATCTTATATGCCCTTCTTATACTACCCATCTCTCATAAACTAAAGCATTGAAATAATTTAAATGACAAAGTAAAAGAACGATAATATAAGAAAATTATAACATAAAATAATAACATAAATATAAATATGAAATAAATAAAGTAAAATAAATTAAGGAAATGCGTAGCGAATAAATTCGAAAATAAAGTTATTAATTCGAAAAAAATTTATATTTCCTAAATAACGAATTCTAACTCTTCAAACAACTTAAAAAAAATTTGAACTTCTAAAAAAAAAAAAAATTGTACTCTGTTATAAATATATTGTATTGTGGATGCCCATTATACCCTCGACATCCTTATCCTATATAATGTACGTATGTGTACATATGATGTGAACGGAGAATAAGATTATAACCGCTTGTTTCTCTCTTTCTCTCTCTCCCTTTCTCCCTAATTTCATAACACGTTATCAGCATCATTGCTAACCGTCGATGGAAATCAAAGGCAATTGCGACTAAACAAACGAGAAAACAACAAAGAGAATCGTCACTATCGATGTAAGTAAATTCACTAAATATTAATTGATTTACATGAATTGTATGATACTATATTTGTTGAATTATAATCTATTGTGATTTTAGTTAGTCAAATTCTTTTATTTTTCATACTTTAATTTGATAAATACGGTGATTTCGTGATTTCAAATATTGTGTTGCCGGATATAGTTAAACATATGTAGTAACCGTTCGTGTTATAGTTCGGATTTGCATAATGTTACGTGTTAGTTTTGGAGTTTAGAGTAATATTCTTTGGCCTGACATGTATTATCCATCATGTTTTGGAGTTTTCGGATTTTATTGTTATTTAAGTAGTTAAATACGTTCATTTTCATCATATTTTATTTGTTATTATGCTCCCATGTTTGTTAAAAATAAGCATATCAGTATATGTTGTTCCTTTGGGTTACATTAAAACAATCATCATCATGATTGTACTTTGCGAAAATAATGATTGATCATCATTGTTTTTATCATCATCGTCAAGATATGATATGCGCATTTACTGATGTGGTTTATGACAATAATGGTAATTTTAGTAATCGACTTTCATGCGGCCATTCATTTCTTATTTTAGTGATTACCAAAGTTTCATTGCAATACATGTGAATTGATGTGCGATATGGCAAACAATATCTAGTTTAGTAACCGCCTATGTTTCGTGTGGCAATATTATTTTATTTTATTTTTATATATTTATTATAATCGCTTTGATCTGTTGATCATCATTCCTGAAGAAACAATTGGTTATTAAAGTCTAACAATGCCCCTCATACATCAATGACAATAGATTATGAAGAGATATGTTTAGTGGGTAGACACGTTTTCTCCCACAATAGTTAAGAATAGAATATATGCAAAGATCAGGGGGAGGTAGATTTTAAGTTTACAAAATAGTGGTATATGGATTAAAATGATATATAGATGTTAAATGTGGTACAAGTTTTTGTTTATAAATCATTGACTCTCTTTATGAACATAAGTATGAGTTTATGATATTGATATCATCCTGAAGATGAAGAAAGATGAATGTGTTTATTGAAATTGATATGTACCACATTTACAATGTATACTCCAGAAGAGTACACGCTATCTTTCCACAAGTTTTGTTAAATTGTCTTGCTTTTAGAAATAAGACACCAGTTTGTGTCGTTATATCACATCACAATATGTTCAAATTATAGTATTTTGTAATTAAAGTGATCACATTGGGAAGATAACCAACAGTTATCGAATGAAATATTTTATATGATATTATATACGTACGATGTGATAATTCAGGCCATCCGGGTTTAAGAACACCCGTCATGAGAATTTGAAAATTCTTGTCAAATAAAATTTATGTGCTGACATTCCCTCATATGTTGTATATATATTCAAAGGCAAGACATAATGATGAGGTTGAGTTGTATTTCAATCAAATATTTATAATGAAGATTGAGAAAATAAATAAAAGAGATATTAATTACTTTGAAAACTTGTATAATGATATGATAGGTGATTTGAAGTTCACCATGATAGTAAGTGACCAGAAGTTCACCATAATGAGTGTAGGTGACTTGAAGATCACTAAGAAGTTTACAAGTGTTTTGTAATTGATTTAAGTATCATAAATCTCTTGATTGGGGCAATCATACGTCAGCACGAAATGAGAAAATATGAAAAATATAACTGCACAGTGTATCTACTCCCCATGATTAATGTTTATCTCCAGAAGAGAACGGAAGTATTAAACATTTATTAAAATACTCGCTGAAAAGTGTATTATTAGTTGGTGAAAGATTTTATGCCCCATAAATATATTAAAAATATTTTCCCAACTTAGGGGGAGACGAGCTAGAATAAGTTGGCAAAATTGAAAGATAATATATTGATCCCCATATGAGTAAGTGTAAATGCCAACTATATGTCCTCAAAGTATGTTTGGACATAAATATCTATGACTTTATTATGTTAAAATGTTACATGTTCAGATGCATAAATGTGTATAATGGTCATAGTGCTCGATGTTACTATAATGATCTTGCCAATATTTATTTAAATCTTTGCACCTGGAGTGTAGATTATATATACGGTTCCAACATAATGATGAGGTATATATTTATTTATATGAAAAGGGTAAGATAATGCAGTTGATGATATTATTGAAAATAAAGAAAACACTAATATATAGTGTATGAAATACCCTTGAAGTGGTATAGATATCTGAACTATAATAGATAGCCGGTGTGAAAAGATGAATGGTACCTATTGAATAATTATTCAGATATCATTGATGAATAGCATGCAAAGTATATGTTGAACAATTTTGATGATACCGGTATATGATGGAACCGAAATATAATGCATATGCGAGAAATAATGGATTGAATATGGGATTGTAAATTTATATCTATTTTGATGTAGACATCACTATAATGATCAAATGAGCTCGTGGACCTGAAGTCCAAAAAGTTATGGATTTGAAATATCCACAATGTACAGTGTTTTGCATCCGAGTCTTGCATTCATATACATGTGTAGTTAATAGGTAAATGCATCATTCATCATACATTTAGTTTGTTTTATATTTTATCATGGTCTGATGTAGAATTATCCAGTTATAATTTCATATTACATGTTTCAAAACTATTATGATGTCGTATATGAATATGCATCCCAAGAATGGTATGACAGATTTGCAACTTTATGAATATTATAAGAGGAGTTTCTTACTCCAATGGGCGAATAGTTGCGAAAGAAGTATATATATAATGTTGATTTAATAGCATGTTATGAATCATGCAAATAAGAAGAGTTCCTGAAGAACTTATACATAATGTTCTTAACATCTAGCCCTTTAAGTTTTGCATATCAATATCACAAAATTGATGAGATATTATCAAACTCTTAAAGAGTTTTTCGATCGAACTGTCGTCTCAACCAGTAGTTTGAGTACTTGAGAATTATGAAATATACATATTAGTTTGTTCAAGGAAGAATTCTTGTACACATATGAGTTGATTCATAATATAAGATAAGAATATGTAATGTCCTTACATTGAGTTTTATTTTATGGGCCAGAAGAACCATAAATTACATTATTAGTTATATACCCTAAGTTGGACAGTGACATTATTATTTTTCATGTATTCCCATGAAAGTATAACTAGAGAAATTACATTAATGATTACTACTATTTCTAACTTCCAGAAGAAGGTTATATATGTCCAATGTGAGAGGATATATTTTGTAATATTATGTACAAGAAAGTATATTATTATTTCAGGTATTATTTTCAAAAGTTTGGTGATATAAATACTCACCTAGTGCATATAAGTGAAGATTTGAAAATTCAAGTCAAATGGTGGAGAATCAAATTTCAAGGAGCTACATGTTGATACATTTGAAAAGTTATCAACAATATTATATTCATTGAACTTGGAGATATCAAGTGATGTATTCATCAGGGGGAGAAAATACGCGTTGCACTCTTTTTCCCCTAACCATGGTTTTGTCCCATTGGGTTTTCCTAGTAAGGTTTTTAACGAGGCAACATCCCAAGCGTATTATGATGAGTGTTGTACTCTTTTTTCCTTCACTAAGTTTTTATCCCACAGGGTTTTCTTAGAAAGGTTTTTAATGAGGCATCTTCTCATGTACATTATAGTTCCATTGTATTGTTTTAGATAATGGACATCCAAGGGGGAATGTTATAAATATATTGTATTGTGGATGCCCATTATACCCTCGACATCCTTATCCTATATAATGTACGTATGTGTACATATGATGTGAACGGAGAATAAGATTATAACCGCTTGTTTCTCTCTTTCTCTCTCTCCCTTTCTCCCTAATTTCATAACATACTCATTATTGTTTTGAATAATAAATAATAAGAAAAAGAATAAAAATTTCGAAAGTCACTTTAATTCTAATAAATAATTTGATTCCGAACTTAAATAAGAAATATTATATACTTTCAAACAAGATAAAAGGAAATCGGCCCCCCAAAAAAAAGGTACCAATTTTTGAACACTATAATACGTAGAAGCTCGATTTTAAGAAATTTATTTTAAATAACTAGATAGTTAGGCGCCTAAAAAAAATTTGTTAAAGTAAAACCTTAGCTTCTAGATACCACTTTGTAACACCCCGACAATTTCCTTTTTCTAAAACAACCCTTTTATGAATATAACTATAGAGAATTATCAAAGTATTATCGCCCGTGTGAAAACGTAACGGCTTATTCAGAATTTTGCAGCGGAAAACATAAAACTAACTTTTAGGTTCATAAATAATCGATTACATATTAAGTCCAAAACCAATTAACGGAAATAAGGAAATACGAATAGTACGGCAACTTTCAAATCTAAGTTAACAAACCAAATCACTTAATAAAACAAATATAACTACAAGCTCTCTAATCCCGATCCCAATGATGCATCATCTTCAAACCTGTAGATGGGCAACGCTTATTGATCCTTAGAGACTGCTCACCAAAGTTGGGTCATCACAGGATCAATAAGGCATGGCCATGATCAACACACACAAACAAAGCACGTAATCAACAAAGCTGAGTACTACATACTAAAACAATAATAATCCTAACATGATACTATTAAACATAAATAAGGGCAGACAAACATGATAATTTGACGACCATACTTGACTAGACTAGGCTAGACTTATAACAATAATATTATTTTAGTTGAAATAGACAATGGACCGAGTTTTCTAGCTAGAGGCTTCACTAAGGAAGACGAGGTACGGGCGCGACTCCGTAACCTCAGTGACCTGCGATATCGAGGAACGTTTGGATAAAAATAGGACACGGTGATCAATCCGGTCCGAATTAAAGGCCATGGGCTACCACCATGAACCCCAACTCCTGTTTCTCCGTCACTTTAGACGTGCACAGTGTAAAGCTATTGCTACTCAGTTTCACTTTACATGATTTATAAATTGAAATCCTGTTATGACCCAACAATCACATAAGGCATACAAACCACATGTATTCACAACTGTTTTTATCTTGGAATTAAGTAAGTGATCATAAAGGGATCAAACAAGACTCATTAAATTAAATCCAACCTTTCCTTTAAAACTGATTAACCCCTCTATATGGGTATAAGGTTTCAACTTACTAAACAAGGTCCACGGCCCTCATAAAGTAGTGAAAAGCTAAAAGGGAACAACAATCAACTGATCTGAATCAATATATACAAAGTAATCTAGTGTTCCCAATCAAACATGTTTGCATCAATCAACCATACTAACATGTTATAAGTCTCATAATGCAATATAGGTTCAATATGTCCATGGAACAGTATTAAACATGCAATTTCAACCTGACTAAGTTCGTCAATAATATCAACATCACCAAGTTCAACAATACTATCAACATAGCCAAGTTCAACAACAAATTCAACATGGTTTCAACAATTAGCACACATTCCAAGCACACAGGTATGTACGTACCTTGTGTAAACAAACTGCGAGACCTACTTTAATAATTCAAAAGTCACCTAGAGAGAATTCTCCACCTAACAAAAACCAATATAGACTCATATCAATTCACATTGAATTTTCAGCAACATTAGGGTGCTTCAAACCCTTCTTAAACATAATTAGATCCTTTACCAATATCAAAACTTGAGTATTTGATTTCCTAGCATAATAATTATTGACTCAATGATTGAAATTCGTTGAAAACTCTTCGCAAACATCATACTTTAAATTTTCAGCAATATAAATCCATTTAAACTTTACCAAGGCCAATCTACGTTCCTAGTACATTGAAACAATAAATTTAATAATCCATACTCAACCTACCATGATTTACAATCATAAAAACCTTGAATTTCATACTTTAAACAATCAAAAATTAATATTTCAATGCATTTATATAATCTGAAAAAAATAATATTATTTAAATTATAATATACAAATCTGAAAATTAATAATTCAATTACGCAAGTGTAAAAATCTGAAATTTGCAAATTAAATCATGAAACTTATAATCTAAATTCAAGAATCATAATTTAAGCTAAAAAAAAATATATAATTAAGACATTCAATTAGTCTAAGGTTTAAGGGTTTAACCGAATAAGGGAAGGGAGAGAACTGCCGGCGACACGGAGGGCTGGGCGGCACACGGCGGTGCGGCGAGGTGGTGTTGCTGGCAAAACAATCAAAGCATGGTTTGAGAAGCCATGAAAAGGAAACGAAAGAAAAGGAAAAGAACGACGGGAGAAAGGAAATAAGGAGGAGGAAACTACCGTGCAAGGGTGGACGGCGAGGACGGCGATTATTGCAGGGCCACGAACGCTCATCGTGGTGGTGGTGCTGTGCGAGAACAAGAACCGGTTGAGTAGGAGATCAAGAAAAACGAACGAGAGAAAAAGAAATAATGAAAAAGAGAACGACGAGAGGGGAGGTGAGTGTTACCAGCGGCGACGAGATGCCGGTGACATGCCGGTGGGTCCGGCGGCGTGAGCAGCGGCAGCAAGGAGGAGGGTGTTAAGGGTTTGGTACTTTGTTACGTGAACAGTGAAGAAGTAAGAGGAGGGTTTTCTCTCTTTTTTTGTTTCTTTGGGTTCACGTGAATTAGAAAAGGGGAGGGAGTATTTGTTTTGGGTTTTCTTGGTTTGGGCTTTACCCAATTGGGCTAGGAGTAGGATTTAGGTTATTGAATCCAAAATGGTTAGGATTGCTTGCTAATTTCAATCGAACGTGATTTCGAAATTCGAATTCGTTTTAACGTAAAATTCAAAAATACATTTTGATTTCATAAATCATTAAAAGTATTGAAAATGAAATAAAATAATTATATTTTAATTACACATTCATTTCTGATATCCGTAAATTATATTTAAATATATTAATATACGTTAAAATATATAAACAAAATATATAAAATTACGGGGGATTACAGAAGTAGAAAATCAACATGGCAAGAAAATCAAAGCTCTAAGATCGGACCGAGGAGGTGAATATCTTAGCCACGAGTTTGATGACCATCTGAAAGAATGTGGTTTTCTTTCTGAATTGACTGCTCCGGGGACACCTCAATGGAATGGAGTGTCGGAACGGAGAAACAAGACCTTACTCGATATGGTCAGGTCAATATTGATGGGTCAGGCCGAACTTCCTTTACAGTTCTGGGGACATGCGTTGCAAACTGCAGCACTCACACTGAATCGTGCTCCGTCAAAAGCTGTTGAAAAGACTCCATACGATTTATGGACTGGGAAACTTCCAAAGTTGTCTTTTCTGAAGATTTGGGGTTGCGAAGAATATGTCAAGCGATTAATTTCGGACGAGCTATAACCGAAATCTGACAAATGTTTCTTCGTTGGGTATCCAAAAGAAACAAAGGGGTATTATTTCTACAACAAGTCAGAGAACAAGGTTTTCGTGCTCGTGACGGTGTCTTTTTGGAAAGAAATCATATTTCCAAATTGACAAGTGGGAGAATAATAGACCTCGAAGAGATTCGAGACAAACAACGAACTCAGAACTCTTTAGAAGCAGTTCAAATTGATGAACCTCCAAGGTCTTTAGAAGAGCAAGTGGGAGTAGTTCCTCAAAACGTTGTTGCTCCTCGTAAGTCAAGTAGAACTATTTTTCAGCCAGACAGATGGATAGGCGTCCTCTTGACTGAAAACTTAGACGTTCTCATATTGGATAGTGATGAACCTATGACTTACAAGAAAGCTATGACGAGCCCAAGCTCCACTAAATGGTTAGAGGCCATGAAATCTGAAATAGACTCCATGTCTGAAAAATCAAGTATGGGATTTGGTTGATTTGTCGGATGGGTTCACACCATTCGGATGCAAATGGGTCTTCAAGTTGAAGAAAGACAAAGATGGAATTGTATACATATACAACGCTAGATTGGTAGCAAAAGGTTACAGGCAAGTTCACGGCGTTGACTACGATGAAACCTTTTCTCCAGTCGCGATGCTTAAGTCTATTCGGATAATCCTTGCGATTGCCGCTTTTCATGACTATGAAATATGGCAAATGGATGTCAAAACTGCCTTCTTGAATGGTGTTCTCGAACAGACTGTGTTTATGACACAGCCGGAGGGTTTTGTCGATCAAAAGAACCAAGGAAAGGTATGCAAGCTTAAGAAGGACATCTACGGAGTAAAGCAGGCATCAAGAAGTTGGAATAAACGATTTGATGAAGCAGTCAATAAGTTTGGCTTCATCAAGAATCAGGACAAATCTTGTGTATACAAGAAGGTCAGTGGGAGTAAAATTGAATTCCAAGTCTTGTATGTTGATGACATACTGCTTATTGGAAACGACATTCCTATGTTGGAGTCTGTAAAGACTTGGCTTCGAACGTGTTTCTCAATGAAGGACTTAGGTAAGGCGCATTGGACTGAGGCCAAGAACATCCTAAAGTACTTGAAAAGGACTAAGGATCAGTTTCTGGTTTATGGTGGTACAGATGAGTTGATTGTTAAGGGCTATATGGACGCAAGCTTTCAAACCGACATATATGATTTCAGATCACAGTCTGGGTTTGTGTTCTGCCTCAACGGCGGAGCAGTAAGCTGGAAAAGTGCTAAGCAAAACACTATTGCGGATTCTACAACTGAAGCCGAGTACATTGTTGCCTCAGAAGCAGCAAAGGAAGCTGTTTGGATTCGGAAGTTCATCGAAAAACTTGCGGTTATCCCCTCCATTAAAGGACCAGTGGCTTTTTATTGCGACAATAGCGGAGCCATTGCCCAAGCAAAGGAGCCTAGGAGCCACCAGAAGTCCAAGCACCTACTGCGGCGATTTCATATACTTCGAGAGATCGTTGAAAGAAAAGAAATCGAGATTTGCAAGGTTGGAACTGACGACAACGTCGCGGATCCATTGACTAAACCGTTGCCACAAGTGAAACACAACGCACATGTAGCAACCATGGGAATCAAGCATGTTGGAGAATGGCTTTGATTTTCTAAGTATTGTTTTAGAACATCTGTTAGATCTATGTTTAAAACAATTGGTTTAACCATTTCATATTTATGAAATTTATTATTTCATATTCATTTAATTTTGGTTTAGTATTAAATGATAAGTCCATGTGATTCAAATCATTCAAATGGGATGTCAAGATGGATTCTTCGACAAAGAAACACCCATAAGTGAACTTGAATATTGAAGTCACAAAGGATCCCTAATCCAGGTGATTGAAAGGTGGACGACCAATGACTAATGAAGATTAGATTGCAAGTAGATTACTTAGTTCTGTTTCTTGAACTAGAGTGACTGGATGTCAGAATCTTTTGAATAGATACTTATTGGATCTTGTATTAGATTGACCATGAGAACGCTTTAAGAGATTAAAGTCATGTCATAGGTAATTCTCATTAATGGTGATTAGAAATCGTTCCTTAGAACATGAGCGATTATGTCTGCTCGTTTGAGAATTAGTTCGCTTTGATACTCGCTAAACGTCGCACTGTAAAAGGAGGCTATAAAAGCAGTTATTGGGCGTACTATGAATCAAAGTGAGTGTTCATAGATTGCAAGAATGGATTGTCCTCCTATCTTTGATAGGATATGGTGTTGTTGTGTAACAAGGCCTCTGAGACTTAGATACTGTAAAATGCATGGTCGTGCTAAGAATGGTTAAAGCTTAACCTTCTGCAAAAGTTTAACAGTTGAACTCTGTAATCCGAGAAACACTTCTGGACCTAATAAGGATGGCTTGGATCTTACCTTATGTTCAGTAAGTAACACTGAGTGACAAAGGAATGTGAATGCACACTTGTCTGAATGATAAGTGGGAGACTGAAGGAAATATGTCCTTCACCCAAGGTGCATTAAGTCTAATATGAAGGTTCAGATTAATTGCGAACAATTAATTCAGTGAGATCAAGTGATCGGAACAGCTAGCTGGAGCAATGCTTCCGATCAGTGAGTTCTAATGAATATTAAACTCACAGCTTACTCTTGACTGAACCTACAAGGTCACACCAATGACACGTAACAGATCACCGAATTAAATGAATCGAAAATTCATTTAATAGCTTTTCGGGAATTAGTTGGAAAACGTATTATACGATACAACCTTGCGTCGGAATCGTATATCGTATCGCGAATATTCGTAAGCTGGGCGACACGAATAAATCGTATCGTACGACGGTGATTCGTCGTATACGAAACGATAAATAATATCGAAAATATATTAATCGCGAATACGAAGGGCATCGGAGTTGCCGGCCCGTCGAGCCAAGCACGCAAGAGTGCAAGGCCCAACTAGCCAGCAAGCTCGCGAGCAAAGGCGAGAAGCCAGCCCACTAAGCGCGAGCACGCAACAACACGAAACAGCAGCAACACGCAAGAGACGAGCGAGCAGTCCCATGGCCCAGCTCCTCGGCACGCGCGCGCTGTGGGCTTCGGTCTGTAGTGTGTGTTGCTGGGCGGCGGGCTGTGGTCCGTGTGCTCGTGTGTGTGGCCGGTCAAGGCTCGTTAAGTCTTGGCCGGTTACATCATTTAATACAATAGGTTAATTGTATTTTCCAACACACACAATTCAGTCATACTAAAACGCTAGAGTCACAGAGAACCCTAATTCTCTCTGTGCCTCCAAAGTGAGTTCTTCCCAAAGCAAAGTATCTTGATTGATTTTCTAAGCTACGATAATCAAGACGGATCTGATCGTGTCGGTGAACCAAGTAGAGGAATGACAAGTGGAGTTCTAAGTTCGTGTTCGTTGACAATTTGTGGAAAACACGCTTCAAACGTAAGTATGCTTAATCTGTGCTTTATACATGCTTCCTGGCTTTGGGGATTGTTTCCACACCTGTTATTATGTTTAACTGTATTCCCCAACAAAATAGTGTCATAACTAGGGTATTTTCGAAAATGTTGTGCCATGCATTTGAATATATTTCTAAGGTTCGCGGAATAAGCATCTCGTTCCCTTGTCCGGATCTCACCCATCCGTTTCTAAGATTCAATGCCTTATCCTAATAGAGTCATTTTTGGTCTTTCCAAAGGGGACCCTTAAAAATGTTTGGTGGCGACTCCTTCGAAATCCAAAATTACAGAATTCCTTATGTAGGGGAAATACCAAAAAAAAGCGGAAGAAAAACCCCCCTACAATTCTGGCGACTCCACTGGGGAGTTCCTAATTTCAACTTCGAAAATACGAGCATACTTTGATCAGTAAGCCACTGATCTTCTTAAGTTCTGGATGCCAGCTCTGGCGCCAGGCGCAGGCCCCTGCGCCAAATGCCACTGCCTGCATCCAGCATAGTGGCACACAGTGGCTCGTTGCCCATGTTGCTCAAGTTTTCAAGTGGGAGTCAGTCTGTTTTTGAATTTCGAAGGACACTCCCAAACCTTGAGAAGAATGTCGAAAAACGAGCCTTTCAAATACAATATTCAAATGCGATTTTCAATTTTCAATTTCTAGGCATTTCATGCATATTTCGAAAACCATATTTGTGCAAAACGAATTTCTACCTTGCCCAATACGGATGTGTTCTACATTCCGGCTAACCCCGGGGGCAACGAAATGGTGATTCTCCTTACGGTTCTTGACCAAAGTGTGTGACCATTTCTGCGCCTACCGAAACTTGGCATTTTCTTGACGTTCCCGATGTCAAGTATGGAGGTTGTCTGCCGACACACACGTCCCTTAGGTGGATGTGCAAGTGTTGCCGGATCTGCCTTTTAGCCAAGTACCCTTTTGACACCTAAAGCCGACCACTTGCATCATACAAAATTTAGACCGACCTTAGGTTGAGAACTTTGCATGTCGCATTTCATATCCATGCTAGTGTGACAACGTGCTATTTGTGCGTTGTGTGGGCGTCTTTGCACGCGTGAATGGCTAACCTCGAGTTCTAGCTTTGCAAAACCATTAGCCTCCAACTAGGAAACCAAACCCCTAGGAGCATCATTCAAACCTCATGCATCTAAAATTGCCGATTTAAGGACTTTTAGGAGTGCCACTCCATTTGATTCAAAGCCCTTAAACACGCCTCACGCACAAATGCCAAATTCAAAATTCAATCCAACGACGTCATAATGCCGAATTTTCTAATCCAAATTTCAAATGCCAAATTCAAAATTCAATCCAATGGCGTCATAATGCTGGATTTTCTAAAGTCCAAATTTCAAATTCAAAATTCCATCCAACGGCGTCATAATGCCGTATTTTCTAGTCCAAATTCAAATTCCAAATTCAAAATCCGAATCCAACGGTGTCATAATACCGGATTTTCTAGTCAAAATTTCAAATGCCAAATTCATAATTCAATTCAACGGTGTCATGCCGGAATTTCATCTAGTTCAAGAATTCAAATGTTCAATTTCATCCTTCAAACGTCAAATTCAAGTTACCAATTTCAATCTCAAAACCTCAAGTTCAAATGTCCAAACTCATGCCGTCGTAATGCCGACTTTTCTATTCCATATTTCAAACCTCAAGTTCGAAATTCTAAATTCAATCTTTCAAATTTCAAGTCCTACATTCGAAAACTTGAAATTCCAAATCCATGGGGCGTAATGCCAGATTTCCAAGTTTACATTTCAAAATTCAAAAATGCATCTTTTCCATCTCCGAGTTCAAATTCCGAGTCAAACTCAAATTTCAAAATCATTTTCAAACTGCGAGAATTCTTGCTTTCCATCGTTCCCAAATACAAATTCAAAAATATTCCCAATGGGTTGAAATCCCCTTGAAATATTCCAAATCCAATTCCAATCGGTTGAAAATCCCCCAAAATAGTACAAAATCCAATTTCCTTTCTCTTGGGTTGAAATCCCCTTGAAATATTCCAAATCCAATTCCAATGGGTTGAAAATCCCCCAAAATATATAGTACAAAATCCAATTTACTTTCTCTCGGGTTGAAATTCCCATGAAACATTCCAAATCCAACGGGTTGAAATCCCCCTAAGATATTTCAATTCCTATCAATGGGTTGAAAATCCCCTGAAATAGTACAAATTCAAACTCCTCATTCTATAACGGGTTGAAATCCCCCTAACATATTCCAATTGCTATCACCGGGTTGAAATTCCCCTAAAATACTTCGAAATTCAACGGGTTGAAACTCCCCTAAAATACTCCAAGCTTTACTTCGGGTTGAAATTCCCCTAAAATACTTCGAAATCCAATGGGTTGAAATTCCCCTGAAATATTGACGGGTTGAAATCCCCTTGAAATAATACAAAATTCAATTCCCTTTCGATCGGGTGGAAACTCCCTTGAAATACTACAAAATCCAATCTCTTAAAATATTTCCAATGGGTTGAAAATCCCTTGAAATGAATACAAGTCCAATATTCAAATGGGTTGAATTTCCCCTAAAAGTCCAAGTTCCAATAGGTTGAAATCTTCTTTTTCGATATTTCAAGTTCTAGTACAAGGAGAAAACTTCCACAAAAGAATGAAGCTCCTCTCAAATATTTCCAACGGGTAGTAAATCCCGAATACAAATACAAAATCCAAAATCCCGAATCTTCGGAGTGGCACTTAGAGTCAAGTCTAGGTCTCATTCATTGGCATTCATGTCATATCATTTGTCTGGAAGTTCAAGTTCTAAAATCATGTCATGTGCCTAACTAGGAGTCCAAAAATCATGTGGGTTCGCCGAAGAGGAGAAAGGTTGAAGAGAACTCCATCAGCCCTAGCCTCCCTTATAGCCGACATTGAGCGAGCAGCCAGCTCACCTTCTACAAATCAAGCTTCAAGTCCTTTTCAAGAAACAATTTTCAAATGGCCGTCGTCGATCAAATCACCTAGCTTATGGCCGCTGTCGCCAGTCTCAGCACCAACCTGGAGAACATAAGCAACCGACTGGGTATTGTGGAGCAGGCCGCACCCACCGATGACATAACCAAAAAGATCTTAAGTCTAGTTAATAAGCTTACCAATCAAGAAAACTACTTCGACACTTCAATTGAGGACAATCTCAAGGGAAGGGCAAACTTGCTAGACGAATTCTCTGCCAATAATATCCCGAAATTCAAGTCAACCGACAATCCCAAATATCATCTCAAGAACTTCAGAGCTACAATGGCCATTAAGGGGGTCGAACTCGAGTTATACCCCGTGGTGTTCCCCATGACCCTAGAACCAATCTGCTAGAAGTGGTATTACTCACTCAAAGAGCATCAAACCAGTACATGGGAAGCGGTTGCTCGAGCATTTATGGAGCAGTACCAGCCCAACATTCAACTTCAAATTACTCTGCGAGAACTAGAGGTTCTCAGGCAAGGGCCTCAAGAAGGTTTCACTAATTATCTCAACCGATGGAGAGAGATGGCTTCCCAAATGGTGACTCGACCCTCCGAGAGAGAACTGGTCAAGATTTTTATTGCTGGGCTCCTTCCAAAGTACAATACTCATATGAAATACCTAGGCCTGGAAAGTTTCAAGAGAACTTATGACATCGGAGTCGATATAGAGAGCGATCTGATGAAAGCACCATTAGCACCAACTCCACAAGCTAAAAAGTGGAAGGGTAAGAAAACTGAAGCAACACACACGGTCCACGAGGTTAACTCCCTAGTAGCTCCTCAAGGTCCAAAGCCAAGCAACTTCAAAAACAACATCAATCAGCGCAACTTCCAAAATAGGTCTCAAAGGTTCTTTACCAACCTCGGTATGTCCTATAGCGACGCCTTTGATCGGTTGGCCGAGAAGCAAGTCATCACTCCGATCGGTCCTACACCAGACCCTCCAGTCGACAAAAGGTCCAAAAGCTGGGACCCTACAGCATATTGCAAGTTCCACCAGGGGAACGGGCATGACATTGAAAACTGCTTCAAGGTCAAGCATCTGATCCAGAATATGGTTGACAACAAGACTTTGCCCCTACCTCCAGGAGCCAAGCAGTCTCCCTCGGTGCAAGCTATCTCTTGTGATTGTGAAGATGAAGAGGAGGATTTTCCATGTAATTTAATCTCTACAATGTACAAGCCAGGCTACGAAATTATGGTTCCAAGCTTCTCCCATCTCATTCCACATGCTCAAAATTGGGTGATCCCCGAACCTAGGGTAAGCACCGACATTCAAGAGAACATTGGTCCCCTTGCCACCCTGAAGGCTTTGGGCTTCTCCGATTACAATCTAATGCTAACTACCCAGCAGACCATCAAGTTCCAAGGCATTACATACAAAATCCAAGGGGTCCTCGATCTGGTCTTTTCTTTTGAGACATACTACAACCATGCTGAATTCCTGGACATCGACGTGCCTGTCGACTTCGATCTACAATTTGGAGAACCTTGGTTCGAGGAGTTATTGGACGGCCCTGCCTGTCTCACACTCAAGGGCTCTAGCTTTCATGACACTTCTATCAAGCAAACACCGGCCTTGCGCCAGGAGAAGAATGAATGTGTCCAAGAATACTACTACAGGTGGAATGCCTCTACTCGAGTAATCCACCCTAAGCTGCCAGAAGGGAAGATGGTGAGAATGTTTCTCCTAGGCCTCAATACTTCATGCAAGAGCCGCTTCGCTGCATTTCCCTACAGCACCTGGAATCAAGTCTGGCATCAAATCTTACAGATCTGTTGATGTGCCCTTCCTGATGATGATGATGGCGAAGACGTTTGGGAGTACCCCGAGAACTATCTCTATGATTAGTGTCTTTTGTCCAAGTCCAGAGTCTGTCTTTCAATTTTCGAGTCTAGTGATGAGTCTAAGAGTCTAGGGCTAGAGTATTGCATCAATCAAGAGCCTCTAAAGGCCAACCTTCAAGTTAAAGTTGTTGATGTAATGATTGCTAATTCAATAATAATTCAATTTCCTCCTACTCTTCAAGTCCAATTTCAAAAGACACCTCTAATCCAAACAACTTTGCTTCACAAGAAACTGACCTTGAAATACTAAAAGCTATTGAAAATCATGAAAACGGGACGGCCATAATTGAGGAAACAGAAAAAGTTACCCTTTCTAACAGCAGTGATCCAAAACTAGTTCAGATTGGTCTAACTCTATCTCAAGTAGAGCGGGATGATCTTATCAAACTACTTTCAGAGTACATAGACGTCTTCGCATGGTCCTATCATGGTATGCCAGGGGTTGATCCAAGCATCGGTCAGCATATAATTCCCCTCATCCCAGGTTCAAAGCCCATCAAATAGAAACTCCGTCGCATGAAACCGGATGTTTCCCTCAAAATTAAAGAAGAAGTCTCTAAGCAGCTAGAGGCGAGGTTTATTCGAGAAGCCAAGTATCCAGAATGGATTGCAAATGTCGTCCCAGTTCCAAAGAAAGACGGCAAAGTACGAATGTGTGTTGAATACAGAGATCTTAACAGGGCTAGCCCTAAAGACGATTTTCCATTGCCTCACATCGACATCTTGGTCGACAACACTGCAAATCATGCCTTACTCTCTTTCATGGACGGGTATGCAGGCTACAATCAGATTCCCATGGAAGAGAAGGATATGGAGAAGACAACCTTCATCACTCAGTGGGGTACATATTGCTATACAGTTTTGCCGTTCGGATTGAAGAAAGCGGGGGATACATATCAAAGAACATCCACAGCCATCATGAGCGATATCATTCATAGGGAAATCGAGGTATATGTCGACGACATGATCGTTAAATCCAAAGAGGGACATGAGCATACCTCGCTACACCGAAAATTCTTCGATAGACTCAGGAAAAACAATATAAGGCTCAATCCTCAAAAATGTGCATTCGAGGTAACGTCAGGCAAGTTGCTCGGATATGTCATCAGTTCTCGGGGACGAGGATTGCCAACATGTGTTCGACGCTATCAAAGACTACATCTCTAACCCGCCAGTTCTAAAGCCAGCCATGCCAGGGATTCCCCTCAAGCTTTACCTTACAACGACAGATTCAGCATTAGGGGCCATGCTCGCCCAAGAGATTGAAGGCGAAAAGAATGCCGTATACTACATAAGCAAAAAGTTAATCGAGTACGAAACCAGATACACTCAGCTCGAGAAACTCAGCATCGCTTTGGTTTGGGCCACAAAGAAACTACGGCACTTTATGCTCTCCCATACAGTGCATGTAATTAGCAAAGCGGATCCTCTCAAGTACTTATTTGAAAAACCACCTCTCAACGGACGGTTGTCCAGATGGTTGGCCATGCTAGCAGAATTCGATCTCAAGTACACCCCTCAAAAGTCTATCAAGGGTTCAGCAGTCTCAGACTTCCTAGCCGACTGTCCCATCGAGGCAGAAGAGGAGGATTATGACTTACCCGACGAGCTAATCCTAATGACAAGCGATGACAGTTGGTCGCTGCACTTTGACGGTGCATCAAATAAGAATGGATGTGGTGTGTTGGAGAAATTCTAGTAGCTCCAGACGGCACCCACATTCCCATGTCAGCAAAACTGCAATTCAACGTCACAAACAATGCGCCAGAATATGAAGCATGCATTATGGGCCTTGAAGCCGCCTTAGCATTGGGTGTCCAGAAACTTCGAGTCTACGGGGATTCCTCCCTAATCATCAATCAAATTTCTGGCAAATGGAAAGTAAGGAGCGAAAGCTTAGCCCTACACCAGTCATATCTTGAGAAGCTGTCTGAGCAAGTAGAAGAGCTTCGCTATACATACCTCCCGAGAGAGGAGAATCAATTCGCCGATGCACTAGCAAAGCTGGCTTCAATGATCAACATTCCAAATGGCAAGGATGAAATGCTACTTACAATTGAAACACGTCAAGAAGCAGCATATGTCCATGCTATTGACGACATCGAGTCTGACAGAGAGGAACCTTGGTTTACAGACATTCAAAGGTATTTGCAAAGGTCTGAATATCCCCCGCCCTGTTAAAGCAAGAGTCAAAGGGCTTTACGACTACAATCAACCAATTTCGTCATAGAAGGCGGCGTTTTATACAAAAGGTCCCCTAGCGGCCCCAATTTCCGATGTGTCGACAGGCACAAAGCACAAAGAGTCATGGACACCGTACATGCCGAAGTCTGCGGTACCCACATGAATGGGAAGATGTTGGCCCTCAAAGTCATCATGGCTCGATATTATTGGACTACCCTAGAACGGGATAGCTACTTCTTTGTCAAGAAATGTCCTACCTGCCAAAAGTGTGCGAATCTAAAGCACATTCCCCCGTCCTTCCTATATTCTTAGTCATCACCATGGCCATTCTCAGCTTGGGGTGTCGGCGTCATTGGCAAAATCACTCCAACAGGCACAGGGGGTCATGATTTCATACTGGTCGCCATCGACTATTTCACCAAATGGGTCGAGGCCAGATCATTGAAAGTGTTGGGTTCCAAGCAAGTGGCCCAGTTCATACAAGAAAATATCATATGCAGATACAGAGTTCCTCACGGGTTAATTAGTGACCAGGTAACCCATTTTCAAGGAGAGTGTGAAGATCTATTCACCGAGTACAAAATTCAAAATCACTGTTATTCGCCTTACCGCCCGCAAACTAATGGGGCAGTCGAAGCAGCCAACAAGAATGTCAAAACCATCATCATGAAAATGACAACTAATTACAAGGACTGGCCCTAGAAGCTGCACTTTGCATTGTGGGGGTATCGAACTTAAATTCGCACTTCAACTGGTGGAACCCCATTTTCATTAGTCTATGGAATGGAGGCAGTACAACCTATCGAGCTGGAGATACCTTCTCTAAGGATAGTCCTCAAAAGAAAAATCCCAGAAGCTGCATGGGTACAAGCAAGATATGAGCGTCGACTTCAAGCCGCTCACCATGTACAAGTCTATCAACGCCGAGTGGCCAGACATTTCAACAAGAGGGTCAGAACCTGAAACATCAAGGAAGGCAAGCTTGTCCTGAAATCCCTTCGCAAAAGCGTCATGGACCCAAGGGGAAAATTCAAACCCAACTGGGCAGGACCATACATTGTCAAAAAAATCCTCTCCTGGGGAGAAGTCGAATTAGCAGATGTTGATGAGACAGAATTTCGATCTCTTACAAGGCTCGATCGGCTCAAGAAGTTCTATGTCTAAGTTCTATGTTCAAAATCCAAAATCCAATTCAAAAAGTTATGTAAGATATAACTACGTTCGGCCTGATTCCTTAATGGGACACGTAGGCAACCTCATTCCGAGGCCCGACCACATTCATACAAAAAAATTCAAAATTTCCTCAATTAAGGGCATCCTAAAAATCAAATCAAAATTCAAAATTCAATTGTTGTTGCTGTCTTTATTCCAAATGTGCAATTTCAAAACAAAGCATGTTTAAGCGGAATTTAACACAATAACTTTTTATTTGGCTCTAAAGCCTTCAAAGCTAATTCAAGAACAAGGTTGGAATCAAGTGAAGCAAAGTTCAAAGCCTTTTCACTTCCACTAAACACAATGATACAGTCATGGATGAAGTTGATGGTCAAGGTGACGGTCTTATGCTAACAATTGGAACCAAAGCTGATTTAGGTTCAATGACTCATTTTGTGTGCATGGTGACTTGGATTGAATGAGTTTGTTTAATGGTCCGTTTAATCAAGGTGGTACGTTACACTTAATGAAGATGGTCCGTTTAATCAAGGTGGTTCGTTGGTTAAAATCTGATTGTTATTTTCTTTTGTTTAATTCAGTTTAATAAGGTGGTACGTTGCACTTAATGAAGATTGGCTGGTCACTTTGGCATAGCCAAGACCTTGGAGATCTTGAGAGAGCATTTCTTTTGGCCTAAAATGTTAGGCGATGTAACAAACATTGTGAATAAATGCGTGACTTCTCATATGGCCAAGAGTTCTTTCGAGCTCGGTTTATACTCACCTTTGCCGGTTCCAGTTCGTCCTTGGGAAGACATTTCTATGGATTTTATAGTGGCTTTGCCTCGTACTCAAAGAGGTAAGGATGTTATTATGATCATGGTTGATAGATTTTCAAAGATGGCTCACTTCGTTGCTTGTCACAAAACGGATGATGCTTGTAATGTGGCTGATTTGTATTATAAAGAGATTGTTCGTTTGCATGGGATTCCCAAAACTATTGTTTCTGATCGTGACTCCAAGTTCTTGAGTTACTTTTGGAATACATTGTGGAGAAAGGTGGGAACCAAGTTGTTGTTTAGCACTTCACATCACCCTCAAACTGATGGGCAAACGGAGGTTACAAATCGAACCTTAGGAACGTTGTTGCGAGGGTTGGTAAGTAAAACGCAAAAGGATTGGGATGTTAAGCTTGCTCACGCTGAATTTGCTTATAATCGTTCTCCTACTTATGCTACTGGTCATTCTCCATTTGAAGTGGTATATGGGATTAATCCTTACTTGCCATTGGATCTGATTCCATTACCAGAAGGTGAGTTGGTTCACAAAGATGCCGATGCCAAGTTGAAGTGTATGATGAAACTGCACCAACATGTTCGTGACCGTATTGACGCTATCAATGCCTCTTATAAACAGAAATCAAATAAGAATCGCAAGGCTCGGGTGTTTGACGAAGGTGATTTGGTTTGGGTTCATTTGAGGAAAGAGCGTTTTCCAAGCAAACGCAAAAACAAGCTTATGCCTAGGGCAGAAGGTCCTTACAAGGTGGTTGCACGTGTGAATGATAATGCTTACAAGATCGAGCTTCCAGGAGATTATGGTGTCCATGCTACTTTCAATGTAGGTGATCTCTCACCCTATCTTGATGATGATGGCCTTGCTGAATTGAGGTCAATTCCTTTTAAAGGGGGAGGGGATGATACCGTCATGGATGAAGTTGATGGTCAAGGTGACGGTCTTATGCTAACAATTGGAACCAAAGCTGATTTAGGTTCAATGGCTCATTTTGTGTGCATGGTGACATGGATTGAATGAGTTTGTTTGATGGTCCGTTTAATCAAGGTGGTACGTTGCACTTAATTAAGATGGTCCGTTTAATCAAGGTGGTTCGTTGGTTAAAATCTGATTGTTATTTTCTTTTGTTCAATTCAGCTTAATAAGGGGACAATTGTTTTAATCCATTTTAAATTCAGTCATTTCAATAGCTTTAAAGGTTGTTGATTGTAAGGAGGGTTTTAAGCCCTTTGTAACTGCAAATTAGTGACTGCATTAGGGAGGCTCTCATTGCTTTGTAACCACCGAATTTAAAGGCCCTTAAATGGCTTTTAAATGGTTGTTTAAAGCTTTGTAACTGCCGTTCTTTGGCTGCTGTTTTAGGCTATTTGTAGCCAGCTTGCTGAATGGAATAAACAACCAATTTTGAAGAATAAACACTTGTTTTCAGTTTACTTTGAATTATTGATTATAATTCAACCTTTTCTTTGTTTTGGACGTGTTTCCTACTCAAAGAGCTGATTGTGAGTCAATAGGTCTTGCCTTTCAATCACGTTTGACGAGCTATAGGTCTAGCTTGTTAATCAACTATCCTTACTCATACAACGAGTTTTTAAACTCGTATCACACAATTTCTAAACACATCTTCTAAACACATCTTCTAAACACACTCCAAAACACACTTCCTACTAATACAACTTCAAACACAATTAGCCTACAAAGATCTAGGGTCGGGCGACTATGCTATCGAGTCTTGGCACCTTGAGTACTATCCCCTGGCTCTTCCTGCAATCAATCATCAATCTTCCCCTTGCCCAAGCGGCGGGAAAAGGAACTTGCTAGTCTTCTAAGACGGGAGGATGACGAACCTCCTTTGGACTCAGATCGGTCAAGCACCGGATGGGCCACACTCTCGTCACCTTCCTCATAATCAGTTGATACAGGGCGTCTAGGCCTAGAACCTCGTGAAGGAAATAATGCCCTTGGTCCAAGTATGCATTCTATGTTAAAGTCTAATAAATGCGGTTCAGTATTAATTAACAAGTTAATAATTCAGTGAGATCAAGTGAGCTGAATGCCTAGCTAGAGGCCGCTTCAGTTCAAGTGGAATTAATGATATTAATCCACAGCTTACTCTTGACTGAACCCGTAGGGTCACACAAATAGTACGTAAACGGATCAAGTATTTAATGGCATTAAATACTCCATCTATGAATATTCGGAACCGACGGATCTTGGTTTCAGTGGGAGCTAAGATCGTCACAGGCAAGAAATGAATACTCCGGAAACGATGATATTGCCGGAAACGGAAATATGGATCGTATCGGAAATATAAATATTATCCAAGTCGTAGATGTTGCCGGAAACGGAAACATGGTACGTATCGGAAAATATTATCGGAAATGGAAATATTGCCAGAATCGGAAATATTACCGGAAACGGAAATATTGTCAGAATCGGAAATATTACCGGAATCGGAAAATAATTCCGGAAACGGAAATATTAAATATTTGTTCGAAAACGGAAATTAATTCCGGAATCGGAAATATTAAATATTGTTCGTGTCGGAAATGAATTCTGGAATCGGAAAATTTAATCGGAAGCGCATCGTACGAATAAGCATCGGACGAGGCCTGCCGGACGAGGCCCAGCACGAAGCCAGGCCATCGCCCAGCAAGCCAAGCGCGCCGCACAAACAGCCACGCCAGGCCCAGCGCAAGGCCAGGCCCAGCAGGCTGCGCAGCGCGCGCAGCGCGCAGCGCGCGCGGGCGCTGTGTGGGCTGCTGCTCGCGCGCACGCATGGGGCCCATCGTGGCAGCCGTGCGTGTGTGTGCAAGTGTTTGTATTCGTGCACGTTTCCTAAAACATGCAGAGTTCGGTTAATGATTAAATTCCTAATTCTATTTGATAAATTAATTAAATTAGAGTTCTTGTAGAATTCTAGGTTTAATTAATTTGTATCTGAGTAGGATTTCGATTCCCTTTCCATACCCCTATAAATATGAGGCTAGGGCTCACAATTTATAACAAGTTTCAAAGTATTCAAAGTGAGTTTTTGAGAGAAAAATTCAGTCACACATTTGCCTATAAATTGCCGAAAATAATAGTACCTTAAGGGCGATTCTAGTTGGTCAATCTTAAGGCGGATCCGGACGTGCTGTGGACTATCTACGGAGGGACGACACTTGGAGTCCTAAAGACTTGTTCTTGTTCGGTTCGGGCGCAGCTAGGGAAGGCACGCAACAAAGAGTATGCATCTAATCTATGCTAAATGATTATGTGTAAATAATATGTTTTCCTGGCTTTATGGTTTTTCCGCATGATTTATGAATTGTCATATGTATCATAACCTAACAGTGGTATCACGAGCCCCTTATTATTTTCATAATCTAAATTGCATGAACATGGTTAAATATTACAAATTTGCAAGAATTAAAAGGGGTGATTAATTTTCGTAATTGTTAATTAATTGCAAATTGCGTTTATTTAATTATACGTACGCAGTTTTTCGGCAGTTTCTTCGTTACTCATCCAAATTGAGTGATTTTTGTGTCAATTCCGCATGTAAAAGGCATTCTAAATTTTTGACAAAAATAGTACTTTTCTGCCGAACCCAGAATTCTCAAATTCGAAGCCTAACTATGACTTTTCGAAGGTTTTAGTTTTTCGAATGCAAAATTTCGTAAATTTAAGATGTTAAATTAAATATTTGCGATTCTTGTTGATAAATCTTGAATTTTTGATTGACCTATTGCATATGTTTAACAAGTTTGTATGCCTAGTCTTGTTAATTATGCAATCTAATTTGTAATTATGATTAATTTGTTGAAAATTAGAATAATTTAGAATTAATTTGATTTTCATAATTAATTGTAATTTAATTAGAAACCTATGATTAAAAACCACCATAAAAATTGTAAATTTATGATAAATTTTAAATTTTTATGACCTAGACTTGAATCCATAACAATCGGAAATCAATTGGATAATAAATTTTCGATTTTTCGCCCTAAAATTATGAAATTAATATTATTTATTAATTTGTCATTAATTTTAAATATAAATTTTAAATTTTATGCGATTCGTTCATAAAACTTGCACGCACGAAGCAATGGACGCTTCGTGTTACCCTTAAGGGGTGTTGTATAATGCGAGCATGCGACGACGAGCAAGGGAGCTCGTCGCCCGTGCGGCACGAATGCAATGAGCAAAGGCGTAGTGCACGAGCACAAGGCAGCAGCCCTGCCTTGTGTCGTGTGCCACGAGCAATGGACGAATGGGCATGGGCGAAGGGCGAGCCAAGGCAGTCGCGTGTGGGCAGCAAGCGAGCTTCGCCACAACGCGCGCTGCCTCGCACAAGAGCGCGCAGCCTCGCGCGCAGCGAGCGCAAGCTCGCGTGCCACGAGCGCTGCGCCAAGCATTGCTCGCGCGCACAGCGAGCGATGTCGCCCGCCCAGCGAGCGATGGCTCGCGCGCCCAGCGAGCGATGTCGCGCGCCCAGCGAGCGATGTCGCGCGCGCACTGCGAGCGATAGCTCGCGTGCGATGAGCGCTGGCGCGCGCAGCGAGCACCAATGCGTGCGGAGGCTTGCGATGGGGATGCAGCAGCTATGCGACGAGCGCATGGGCTGCGCGCACATGGCCAGCAATGGCTGTGTGCGTGCGGCCCATGGGCGTGCAACGCGTAGGGTGTTTGCGTTACGATTAAAGATCGTTTTGAATGTTTAATTTGAAAATTCCAGTTCACGTAATTTTAATTAATTTTAAAATTAATAATTTAAATTATTTTCTTGGATTTTAATTTTGAATATTGTAATTATAATAAATTTTTATTTATTCTAATTATTTTACTAAAATTAAAATCATGAATTAATTTAAATACGACTGAAATTAAATTAAACTTTTGGATTCAATTATAAATTGATATGAGCTTTAAATTTTAATTAAATTTGTATGTTTCCGGTTGGACTAGAAATACATTTTTATGTTTAAAATTAGTAAAGCATATAAATTTATTGGTTTAAGTGGGAGCGCTTTTTAGTCATAAACTCTTGATTAGGTCTACAAATCCTTAAGGTTAAAACAACTTGATTAGAATTAATAAGGACTGAATAATTGGTAGATTATTGGTGCCCTTGATTAATTGCTGCAAATGTTTACGTGATGCATAATGTGTTTTACTAACCAGCTATATATGTGGGCCATTCATGATAATGAATGGGTGAATGGTATATATTGTATATGTACTGTTTTGCAGGTTATGAAGTGACTAGTATGGCCCAAATAGGATAGAAAATATGGTCTGCGTACCATTAATTTGAATGTAATTGGTCTAAAGTACCAAAGTTATTTTTCAATTCAAATATGGTCTGCGAACCATCAAATAGTTGTAATTAGTTATAGCTTATCCTATTTGAAGAAAATGGTGCCTCCCACGGAGATTTTCAAGACGGACTTTGAAGTCAAAGCTTCAAGATGAAGTCGGGCCATACTAGATCACAAATATCTTATGCATGTTTTAAGTTATTTATTGTTTTAAATATGTCTTAAAATGCATGAGATCAAAAGCTTGATTATGTTGCATGATTAAGGATTTTAGTTCACTTAAAATCTAACCAACATAGTAAGAGCCTTAAGTTCCAAACTTAAAAATTGAGTTAAAAGGTGCCATGCCAAAATATACACTTGCTTGGATATCCTTTACATCAATCTAGTAATAGTTTTCGCTCAGCGAGGTGTTACTTATTGGTCCTAAAGGGGCAAGGTACACAAATAATTGTGAGTACATGTTAGTTTTGGTGAAACTCAACGATATAAGTAAGGAGTCCTTTTATGTCGTGGCAAATTCGATAGGTTTACCTAATAAGTTCTTAGACGTACCTATCAACCAAGAATAGTTTCTAGACTATTAGCAAAAGGCTTTTGCTTAACTAAGATGTTCTAGGATTAAGTCGACAAACTGTGCTTAGTTCTTCAATGATTTTAGGATCTTGGAATCATTTTATTCACACCTGCCGGAACACATAATTTGAATAAAATGCTTAATAAACATTGAATTATGCATGTATGCTAGAATTTAAGTTTATTAAGAGAAACTGTGAATGGTTATTTATTTGTTTATTCTTTTCAATTGTAGTTTTTAATATGGCAAACAACAATTCATTCAACATTCGATCAATTCTCGAAAAGGAGAAGTTGAACGGGAAAAACTTCCTTGACTGGCAAAGGAACTTGCAAATAGTTCTTATGCAGGAAGAAAAAGAGTATGTCCTAGATGAGGCGATGCCCGAAGCTGCAGGCGACGGGGTCACTCAGGCAGCCCTCAATCGTTGGATTGATGCCAACAAGGATGTGAAATGTCTAATGCTCGCCACCATGAGTGCGGATCTGCAGAAAACGTTCATCAACTCAGATGCTTTCACAATCATCAGTGAGTTGAAGAACATGTTCCAAGATCTGGCTCGAGTCGAAAGATTCGAGACTCATAGGCAAATTCTTGAGACCAAGCTTAAGAAAGGCGAGCCCGTAAGTCCACATGTTCTCAAAATGATTGGACTCATTGAGAATATGAGTCGGCTGGATCAACAATTTTCTCAGGAAATGGCTATAGACACCATCCTCCATTCTCTTCATAGCGGGTATGATCAGTTCAAACTGAACTACAGTATGAATAGTCTGGACAAAACGCTCACTGAGCTTCACGGTATGCTGAAGACCGCTGAAAAGACGCTCAAAAATGATAAGCAGGATGTGCTTATGGTGCGTGGGGGCAAGTTCAAGAAATCTGGAAAGAAGAGGAATGCTAAGAAAGGTGGCAACAAGGCCAGCCCAACTAAGCAAACTGGCGCCAAATCTGCAAAGAGGAAGGTCAGTCAACCCACTTCTGAATCCGAATGCTTCTACTGCAAGAAGAAGGGGCATTGGAAGAGAGATTGCTTGAAGCTAAAGGAAGATCAGAAGAACGGAACAGTCGTTCCATCTTCAGGTATTTTCGTTATAGACTGTATGCTTGCTAATTCAACTTCTTGGGTATTAGATACAGGTTGTGGCTCACACTTATGTTCCAATCCACAGGGACTAAGAAGAAGTAGAAAGTTAAGCAAGGGTGAAGTCGACCTACGAGTGGGAAATGGAGCACGGATTGCTGCATTAGCCGTAGGAACTTACTATTTGTCGTTGCCCTCCGGGCTAGTTTTGGAACTGGAAGAATGTTTCCATGTTCCAAGTCTTACTAAAAACATCATTTCAGTTTCTTGCTTAGATGCTAAGGGATTTTCTTTTTTAATAAAAGACAATAGTTGTTCGTTTTATTTTAAAGAGATGTTTTATGGATCTGCTAGATTAGTCAATGGACTTTATTTATTAGATCACGACAAACAAGTATATAACATAAATACCAAAAAGGCCAAAAAGGATGATTCAGATCTCACCTATCTGTGGCATTGTCGATTAGGCCATATAAACTTGAAACGCTTAGAAAGACTTCAAAGAGAAGGAATTCTAGAACCATTTGACTTAGAGGATTATGGTAAATGCAAATCATGTTTACTTGGCAAAATGACAAAGCAACCTTTCTCTAAAGTTGGAGAAAGAGCAAATGAACTATTGGGTTTAATCCATACAGATGTATGTGGACCAATGAGTACAAATGCTAGAGGTGGTTTCAGCTACTTTATCACTTTCACTGATGACTTCAGTAGGTATGGTTATGTCTACCTAATGAAGCATAAGTCTGAATCCTTTGACAAATTCAAGGAATTTCAGAGTGAAGTAGAGAATCAATTAGGCAAGAAGATTAAGGCACTGCGGTCTGATAGAGGCGGTGAATATCTGAGCTATGAATTTGATGACCATAAAAAAGAATGTGGAATTCTATCAGAATTGACTCCTCCTGGAACACCACAATGGAACGGTGTGTCGGAACGGAGGAACAGAACCTTGCTAGACATGGTCAGGTCAATGATGGGTCAGGCCGAACTTCCATTAGAATTTTGGGGACATGCACTAAATACAGCTGCACTCACTATAAATAGAGCTCCGTCTAAAGCTGTCGAAAAGACTCCATACGAATTATGGTTTGGAAAGCCTCCAAATGTGTCTTTTCTTAAGATTTGGGGATGTGAAGTATACGTCAAACGATTAATTTCAGACAAACTTCATCCAAAATCTGACAAATGTATCCTTGTGGGCTATCCAAAGGAAACAAAGGGGTATTACTTCTACAATACATCTGAGAACAAAGTGTTTGTTGCTCGAGATGGTGTCTTTTTGGAGAAGGATCACATTTCCAAAATGACAAGTGGGAGAAAAGTAGACCTCGAAGAAATTCGAGTCGAACAACAAACTCTAGAGAATGCTCAAGATGACATTCAGGATGAGACTCAGAGATCTTTAGAAGAATCTGGTGAGAATCATGGTCAATCTAGAAATGTTACCCCGCGTAGATCGCAAAGATATAGATCTCAACCGGAAAGGTACTTAGGTATCTTGACGAACGAGAGCTATGATGTTCTATTACTTGAAAGTGATGAACCTGCGACTTACAAGCAAGCTATGACGAGCCCTAGCTCCAAGCAATGGCAAGAAGCCATGCAATCTGAATTAGACTCCATGTCTGAAAACCAAGTATGGGATTTGGTCGATTTGCCAGATGGCTACCAAGCCATTGGAAGCAAATGGGTTTTCAAACTGAAAAAGGACAAGGATGGGAAACTTGAAGTTTTCAAAGCTAGATTGGTTGCAAAAGGTTACAGGCAAGTCCACGGTGTGGATTAAGATGAAACCTTTTCACCAGTTGCAATGCTAAAGTCTATTCGAATAATGTTAGCAATCGCTGCATATTACGATTACGAAATATGGCAGATGGATGTCAAAACTGCTTTCTTAAACGGCGTTTTAACAGAAACTGTGTTTATGACACAGCCTGAAGGTTTTGAGGATCCAAAGAATGCTAAAAAGGTATGCAAGCTAAAGAAGTCAATCTACGGATTGAAGCAGGCATCCAGGAGCTGGAATATACGTTTTGATGAAGCAGTCAGTGACTTTGGTTTCATCAAGAACGCGGACGAATCTTGTGTATACAAGAAGGTCAGTGGGAGCAAAATTGCTTTCCTAGTATTATATGTCGACGACATATTGCTTATCGGAAATGACATTCCTATGTTGAACTCTGTCAAGATTTGGCTTGGGAAATGTTTTTCGATGAAGGATCTAGGAGAAGCACAGTACATATTGGGCATCAAGATTTACAGAGATAGATCTAAAAAGATGATTGGACTTAGTCAAAGCACTTATATCAATAAGGTGCTTGATAGGTTCAAGATGGCGGACTCCAAGCGAGGCTACCTACCCATGTCTCATGGAATGACTCTAAGCAAGACTCAGTGCCCAAAAACACTTGATGAGCGTAGACGAATGAATGGGATTCCATATGCATCATTGATTGGTTCAATAATGTATGCTATGATATGTACACGCCCGGATATTGCGTACGCACTCAGTGCTACGAGCAGATACCAGTCAGACCCAGGAGAGGCGCATTGGACTGCTGCCAAGAACATTCTGAAGTACCTGAAAAGGCACAAAGATGACTTCCTGGTCTATGGTGGAGATGATGAATTAATTGTTAAAGGCTATACGGACGCAAGTTTCCAAACCGACAAAGATGATTTTAGATCACAGTCTGGGTTTGTCTTCTGCCTCAACGGAGGAGCAGTAAGCTGGAAAAGTGCTAAGCAAAGCACCATTGCGGATTCTACAACTGAAGCGGAGTACATTGCTGCACATGAAGCAGCAAAGGAAGCTATATGGCTAAGGAAGTTCATAGGAGAACTTGGTGTAGTCCCCTCCATTAAAGGAACAATAGCCCTGTATTGTGATAATAACGGAGCTATTGCACAGGCAAAAGAGCCTAGACACCACCAGAGAGTCAAGCATGTACTTCGTAGATTTCACCTTCTACGAGAGTTCGTTGAAAGAAAATAAGTCGAGATAAGAAAAATTGGAACTGATGACAACATATCAGATCCATTAACTAAACCTCTGCCGCAGGCGAAGCACAACTCGCACACTGCAGCTATGGGAATCAAGCATATTGGAGAATGGCTTTGATGTCTCTGTTTAATGTTTTAAAGTTTTAGAGTTTAAATCTTTGTAAAACATTATTGGTTAATCATTCACAATAAATGAAAAGAATTCATTTTTCCATTTAATTTGTGGTTTATTAAATGATGAGTCCCTTCAATTTGACGATATATTCAAGATAGACTGTCAGGACCAGTCCTGTGACTAAGAAATGTCTATCAAGTGAACTTGAATGTCAAAGGTTGAAAATGGTCCCTAATCGGAGTTTTCTATAAAATTGGACGCATAGAAAACGTTAGACGATTAGAATGCAAGATGACTAGTAGTTCTGTTTCTTGAACTATGTGGACATGGCAATGTCATAATCATTTGCATAGATACTTACTTTGGGAAGACTAGTATCGGACAAGACCTATGAAACTTTACTGTAAGAGATGAAAATCTGTCATGAGTAAATTTCATTAAATTATTAGACACTAAATCCTCAATACCTGAGTGATTTGAGATTACTTGTTTGAGAACTGGTTGCTTTGACGTTGACCAACCGTCGCACCGTAAAAGGAGGCTATAAAGGCAACGCTCAGGTAATCACCTATCAAACGAAGTCTAATCTCAAGATCGCAAGATTGGGATTGTCCTCCCATAAATCGGGATGAGATGCTTAAAAGTTGTACAAGGCCACTCGGAGAGCTAGAAACTGTGAAATGCATGGCCGTGCTCGGATGAATCATAGGCTATGATTATCTGTTTATTTGATCAGTTGAACTCTGAAACCGAGGAACACCTCTGGACGTAATAAGGATGACAACTCTTACCTTATGTTCAAGAGCAAGCATCGAGCGACAAAGGAATTAGGAAATGCACACTTGTCCCTAAGGACAAGTGGGAGACTGAAGGAAATAATGCCCTTGGTCCAAGTATGCATTCTATGTTAAAGTCTAATAAATGCGGTTCAGTATTAATTAACAAGTTAATAATTCAGTGAGATCAAGTGAGCTGAATGCCTAGCTAGAGGCCGCTTCAGTTCAAGTGGAATTAATTATATTAATCCACAGCTTACTCTTGACTGAACCCGTAGGGTCACACAAATAGTACGTAAACGGATCAAGTATTTAATGGCATTAAATACTCCATCTATGAATATTCGGAACCGACGGATCTTGGTTTCAGTGGGAGCTAAGATCGTCACAGGCAAGAAATGAATAATCCGGAAACGATGATATTGCCGGAAACGGAAATATGGATCGTATCGGAAATATAAATATTATCCAAGTCGTAGATGTTGCCGGAAACGGAAACATGGTACGTATCGGAAAATATTATCGGAAATGGAAATATTGCCAGAATCGGAAATATTACCGGAAACGGAAATATTGTCAGAATCGGAAATATTACCGGAATCGGAAAATAATTCCGGAAACGGAAATATTAAATATTTGTTCGAAAACGGAAATTAATTCCGGAATCGAAAATATTAAATATTGTTCGTGTCGGAAATGAATTCTGGAATCGGAAAATTTAATCGGAAGCGCATCGTACGAATAAGCATCGGACGAGGCCTGCCGGACGAGGCCCAGCACGAAGCCAGGCCATCGCCCAGCAAGCCAAGCGCGCCGCACAAATAGCCACGCCAGGCCCAGCGCAAGGCCAGGCCCAGCAGGCTGCGCAGCGCGCGCAGCGCGCACAGCACGCGCAGCGCGCACAGCACGCGCAGCGCGCAGCGCGCGCGGGCGCTGTGTGGGCTGCTGCTCGCGCGCACGCATGGGGCCCATCGTGGCAGCCGTGCGTGTGTGTGCAAGTGTTTGTATTCGTGCACGTTTCCTAAAACATGCAGAGTTCGGTTAATGATTAAATTCCTAATTCTATTTGATAAATTAATTAAATTAGAGTTCTTGTAAAATTCTAGGTTTAATTAATTTGTATCTGAATAGGATTTCGATTCCCTTTCCATACCCCTATAAATATGAGGCTAGGGCTCACAATTTATAACAAGTTTCAAAGTATTCAAAGTGAGTTTTTGAGAAAAAAATTCAGTCACACATTTGCCTATAAAGTGCCGAAAATAATAGTACCTTAAGGGCGATTCTAGTTTGTCAATCTTAAGGCGGATCCGGACGTGCTGTGGACTATCTACGGAGGGACGACACTTGGAGTCCTAAAGACTTGTTCTTGTTCGGTTCGGGCGCAGCTAGGGAAGGCACGCAACAAAGAGTATGCATCTAATCTATGCTAAATGATTATGTGTAAATAATATGTTTTCATGGCTTTATGGTTTTTCCGCATGATTTATGAATTGTCATATGTATCATAACCTAACACCTCGAACTCTAGTTGGTCCGGAGAGAGAAATGTCTCTCTGGCTTGGGCCTCTCATCCATATAATATTCCCCGTAGACAGAGTAACTGGCTCAGGTTGGGACTGAATATTCAAGAATGGTTTGGCAACCCAATACCGCCTCCAAACTTCAAGTCGATCTGCATTCCGCACAACAGGTCTCAGACTCTCTTCAGCACAATCCGGAATTTCTTTTTTCAAGCGAAACTGTCTCATCACTCGAACAGGCGAGTAGAAGACCAACATTGTGAGGCTCGGCACCCTCAAAGCAGTAGAGCCAGGTGCATATCTCATAGCGGTAATTCCCCACCAAGGAACTACCTACCTTATACAAGATTCAACCCCAGAGAGTGGGAATCGCCACTCATCCAATGAAAGCCGGCCATACATCATGGGCCGCACAGTGAACCCTTTTCTATTATACCTTTCCATGTTCTCCGGTGGTGCCACCAACATGAGTCTCTCCATAAGCAAGGCCTTGGGGAGTATACAAGAAAAGCAATTCAAAATTCAACATTTGAAATACAAGTACAATTTCAATATACAAGAAAGCTCCAGATCCTTACTAGGAGTTATACCGGACTTCCCGACGACAAAGAAGAGGGGTACGACTTCAACATATCAAGGCCCATCAATGTTTCGCCAATCACAAGCGTCATTGGGTCCCAGCCACTAGCAATCTTCTCTACAATCTCTATTAGGGAGGCATCGCCATTGCCAAACCCCTGCTTCAAAAAGAGGAAGCGAGCAAAGATACAATAACTCAAGGCCCTCAAGCGGAAAACCTTGGTGACATCAAGTCCAGCAAAGTAAGTAGCAAGGAGGGACAAATCCACCCCTCTGCCATATACAACAACACTCAAAAGTGGGGGCTTCAAGCCCAAATATCTTTCAAAACCCATGAAAAAGTGTTCTTCAACACTAGGCATGCATGGCTCCGGCATAATGGGCCACCCTAATATGGCACTAAACTCTTCAGGGAGGGGACATACCTCATTATTCCCAAAGCGGAAAACATGATGATTTGGATCCCAAGCCTCCAAAGCAGCAAGAATGAAGTGCACATCAAGCTTTACAAACCGGAAGGAGGCGAGCACCCCAAGATGCATGCCATTAAGCTCCTTTTTCTCCATCTTGCCTAGCGAACAAAGCCAAGAGTTCAAGGCATTTTCAAAAGACATGGCCATTTTCTCTCTCTTTTCGTGAGGAAACAGTATACAAAGAAAAGCAGGGAAGGATTGATGCAAAGTATGATCTGGAAAGCTCCCTATTTATACAAAAACCAGCCCTCATGGTAGTACGCCGGCGCCGGACGCCGAAACCTGCGCTTGGCGCAGGGGTCTGCAACAAGGAGGAGGCCACCAAAAAACCACATTCAAAGTGGGGGCTTATAGTGGGTATATACACCCGGAAAAAATGGGTAAATTTTTGCAAAATTTTTCATGCATGCATATAGCTAAAATTTCAAAAGCACACACAACGCATACAAAATTCAAAATTTCAACCATACAAAGTTCAAATTTTCAGCCATACAAGATCCAAAAATTCCAAACCTTGCAAAATTCAAGTACAAAACCATACAAAGTTCTAAAAATTCCAATTCGAACCATATGAAATTCAAATTTCCAACCGTACAAAATCCAAGTTACAAAATACAATCCATACAAATACAATCCATACAAAAATCCAACCAAGGCAAGCTGGAACTCGCTACCATGCAGGATCAGTCCGAATCATTATCAGCCGTAATGTCAACCACATGCTCCTTGTTCCTGTTTCGGCTCCTATAGCACTCCAGATCCTGATCCAGCTCTGTCCCAGGGGTGTCAGGCTCCTGCTCCTAAATACGAAGAGTATTGGGAGTACGATAGATTTCCTGCTGAGGGGAAAGATACCAAAAGGGTTGCGGCATCGCCACGAACTGGCGATGCACCCCAAAAGCCCGGGTCTGTCGCATCCGCTCCATCTCATACCAGTAAGCCCGAGAATCAGCACTCCAAGGCTGAGAGCTCCTCGCTCCGAAGTAAGAACCAGGGGTTGGCGCAAAAGGTATCAAACTGCCCTGACCTCCGAAAAAATGCCTGGTGGGGTCAGCATATACAAAGGGAACATCTCCCCTGTTAACATCAGAATGCCTCTGATGAGTACTAGTACCAGGACCTAAGCTCGGTCCCGCCTGCCCTACTGAATTCTCCACCAGGGGCTCCATGTCAACGCAACCTTTGCGACCTCGACGGCGCTCCGATACAAAATACAAAGTTCAATATTCAAGAATCAGTCATACATAATCAAATTTCAAGAATACAAATTTCTCAGTCAATGAATGCACCTCTCTGTCCAGGCCAGTAAGCTTCTGGGTCAGCTTGGCGCACTACCTCTTCAAGGAATCAATTACAAGTATCCAGCGACGCACTCTCGCCCGAGGCGCCTCCATACAAAATTCAAAATCAATTTCCAGATACAAGATTACAAACAGTTTCAAGAAAATAAAACGGTACTTACAGCTGCATAATGCTCCAGTACATCATCATACGACCTCCGATGTGGAGGAGAAGCTACGGGAACGGTCACCTCCACCTGCTCCCCATCCAAGTTCTCATAGCGGATGACCGTGTCAGCATAGGGAATATCCTCGGGGTTGATCTCCTCCTCTTAACCACTCATACAATGATCCAATTATACAAGAATACAAGAATACAAGAATACAAGAATACAAGAGTACAAGATACAAAATTCAAAAGCTCACCGGCAGTACGAAGCGTATAGGTGGAGCAAGCCGCTTCAAAAGGTCCCCATGACGGCCTCTCCTATCTACAAAGTTCTCCCGAGGGAGACAAACAGCATCGCCCCCGATATTCAAATAGAGATGGGCGACATCTTCATCTCGCGCTAGCATGGTCTCCGGTGGGTCCTTAGGGACAAGCCTGCCCCTCGTACTATGCTGAAGGGACACTCGTTCCCCCAAATACCATATATGGCGGTACACCCCGGGGAGCAAGACCCGGCGCCCAGACAAAAAGTGGGCCTGCGTGGCCGAAACAGGTATAGGCGCACCAGCAAAGGGACGCCAAACCACCTACAGAGAAGACAACTCAGGCAACTATACAAATACAAATACAAAATGGCAGAACAGTACAAAAGCATACCTCCTCAACAGGAAAAACCCGCAAAGCTCTGCGGGAACTCGCCAAAGACATCCTCCTCGCCGCTCCTATCGAAGAGGCAGAATACGGGTAAGCCTCATCCCCAATACGAGCCGGCGCCAAAGTCGGGAAAAACTCGTACATCCAAATCTTTCAAAAAATACAAGCAAAAGCATCTGTCAAATCCTATGTGTACAAGATTCAAGATACAAACATACAAATACAAGATACAAAGTACAAGGAGTCCCAAATACCTCCAGCATGCTCCACAAAGCAGCAATGCTCGCCTTGCTCTCCGGTGAAGTCCGGGAGGCGTACTTCATCTGATACAAAAGGTGGCTATATGCCAGGCCACCCCAGTTGAAGCTCGAAACAGCCTTCAGGTCCCTCAAGGCTTCCAAGAAGCCAACCAGCACCCGACTATTCCTGCTCGGGGCCATCACTTTACTGACAAGAGCCAAGAGGAAGAGTCGAACCCTCTACTCCGCAGATATATCCGCACCGCGGATCGCGGCCATGATCAGCGTCACAGGAGCATGAGTGTCATCTTTCATCAAGTCGACAACAGGGTCGATCAACTCCCTGTCACCGCCCGAATACCACTTCAAATCAGAATAAAAAATCACGTTACTCTCAGAGAAGGGAAGGCCCGTGATCATAGCAAACGCGAAAGGGGTAATGGTGATCTCCCACCACCGCTCTAACAGAGCCTGAAGTCGGGCTTTGATGCCCCTCCTCCTTTGAGCATCCCCCGAGGCAAGCCAGAAATCAACTAGGCCCGTCTGCAACCAGATCTCCCTAGCCTCCGCGTCGTCATAGACAAACAGAAAAACATCGTGAAGATCCGTCAGGGACCAAAAAGGGCGGAGCGGCTCTCCATCAGCCTATGGATGAGCGGATCAGTTTAAAACCTATACAAGTTCAAAAGACAAAGCACAGTACAACACTCACCAAACCAGAGCGAGGCCGCTGAGACAAATGAAACTCCGGTCGGAACACAATATCGGAAGGCCTCCAGCTAGTGCCAACAAAGACGGGCGCTGTCCGCGGTACCATGCCTGTCTCCGGCACATCTGTCGCCGCCGCTTCGTCATCTGAAGCATCCTCTATAGCAGCTCGAACCGCCGAACATTCGGCAAGCTTTCTCTGGGTGTGACGAGGCATACTAAGTCATTCGAGATACAAAATATATACATTCAAGATTGGGGGTTATCTTATACTATCCCGTACAAAAGTCAAAATTCGAAAAAATTCCCAGTGGCGGTACAAATTCATCCAGGGACCTCTACTTCAACATACGAGTTCTACACCAACGCCTAGGCTATCCATGCCGAATGAGAAAATTTTCGAAAATCCAAGATTCCACAGAAATTCAAATTCTTCAAAGTTCCAACCGTTCAAGTTCAAGTGGCTATCAAACAATTCTCTACAACATTCAAGAGGCCTGCTATCATACAAGCATCAAATCAACAAGAATTTCAAAGTACAAAAAAAAAAAACTACATGCAATCCTAGAGATTATTTCATAAAGCAAAACATGAAATACTTACATGCACTAGTAGAAAAAACCCTGTTGCAACCCCCTTATTGCAGCGTACAAGTATTAATACGCTTCAACAACCAGTCGGTCAACGCGGGTCAAACCTTTTAAAGGGTTATCGCAGCGTACATTTTTATTGTTCGCTGCGAAATAGTTTATTGCAGCGTACAAAATTAAAGCCCGCAGCAATATACAGACTCTGTTGCAGCGTACATGCTATTGTACCCTCCAACAGGTCCTGATCCGTGTTTCAAAATACATTAGCTCATTTCTCAAAATTTGTTGCGGGCTCCGTGTTTCAAAATACTGCAATTCAAAATACTCCAAAATATCTCAAAATTTTAGAACTCATTTCCTCGCGCTCAACTCCAACTCTTCAAACATCTCCCAATTTTTTGCCGTCGCCGTCGAACTCCAACCCTTGTTCGGCCCTGCGTCGCCGTCGAAATCCGCCCTTGCTCGGCCCTGCGTCGCTGTCCTCTCCGGTGGATGTCTGTTCTCGCCTCATCTCCCCCGTCGATGTCCTCTCCGATGGGTGGCTTTTCAATTGCTGAAAACTCGGTCAGCTTGGTCGGCCGGGGGTTCAGCGTCCCCCCGTCGCGTCCTGGTTCCGGTGCTTGCTCGGCCGTTACTCTCCTCGCCACAACCAGTAAGTAATTATCTTCCTAGCTGTATTTTCGTTTTCAGATTAGGGTTTTGTTCAATTTATATTTTTTTTTTGATTTTTTTTTGGCTGTTGTTCAATTAGGCTAATCATGTGAACTAAAACAAATGTTGAACTATTTTGATAAGGTTTACAAAGCCAGCAGTGGCCTCAAGATTGTTGTTGAACTTTGTGGTGAGCTAAAACTGATTAATTGTGCATAATAATTTCTAGTAGCAGTAATTGAACTATTTTGGTCGATGATCTCAAAAGAGGTTAAGGCTAATCACCCAAAGATTATCAGGTGAATTTCCTGGTTATATGATTCAAACTACATCCTTTCTAGGTCATTAATTCTCAAGCATCGATCCCTTGTTTCTTAATTTCAACTTGCTGGGGTTGTTGCGGTTGAAGTCACAGGAGGGCCAATCATCGACTTTGTTCCAGGAAGAATGGTTTGTGCTTCCTATACATTCATGATTGTTATATTCTTGTTTGTTATTGTATAACAATAGTACCTGATTATCGATGTTATACCAGGATTGCGCAGATTCTCCTGATGAAGGACGCCTTCCTGATGCAAATCAAGGTACGTACGTATTCTACCCTCTCATCAGTAATATGACAGTTTAGTAGTACATGTTATTAACAGCGTAAAATGGGTTGCAGGTGCCGGACATTTGAGAGAAATCTTTTACAGAATGGGGCTTTCTGACAAGGATATTGTCGCGCTTTCAGGAGGCCACACTCTGGTAAACTACATACCTTAGCTTGGACAAGATTACAACAATGCTAGGACTAACCTAAACTAGTCATACATGACTTGTGTGCTACCTTCGCCGAGTATAGTCGTCGTATACTCTAGAGCTGCTGAAATTTTGCCCCACTCACAGTGGAACAATTACATGAGATGAACTTTGAAGGATTTTAAAAGATATATACTTCATATATAATGTGAGATTTAGATTTCAAGTAGACCTTAAATCGCCCTGTGATTAGATTTTTACGCAATTTTTGCCCCTCCTGTTTAATTTTTTGCTTTTATAGTTTGATTATCCCATATTTACATGATTTTATTGTCAACTACAGTGTTAGATTTTTGAGAACAAGATGTATTGATAGTTGTCGTAATTTATAAAAATACTAGTTATTCTTTGACATCTCTTTATGTCAGCATTTCCATGCAATTATAAGCATTGTATTCCTTTTCACTTTGTTGCTTGATATTTTAAGTCTGTGAATTGGTACAGGTATATTTATCACCATTTGATGGGACATGAAGTCGAGATGCAGGTGGTTTGAAATACTTTGCCTCGTCGATTTGGCGCTCCAGGTCTTCCAGAGTTGAATGCATCTCAGGTATTATATTCTTGTGTTTAACATTGTTCTTGTAGGGTACTAACTTATGCGGTATACTACTCTTAATAATAACCTTCTCTATTACATCCATTGTGTATATTATGTGGTTTGTTAATTGTTTCAAATTTACTTTGGATTTTGATTTCTAGCTACAATAATCGGGCAATTATGGAGGCTGCTCAAGTACTGCTTTATTTCGGAGTTGAACAAATCATCTATGTTTCTGAAATGACGCACTGCTAAATAAAGGTTTTTATTCTTAACTATACCACTTCAAAGCACTATTTCTTTTCAGAGTTTCTGATTCAAGCACATTTTAGCTCTTATTCTAAAACACCTAATACAGCTTAAGATTCAGAAATGTTTCACGGTAATACATCTGAGCTTAATAGAAGTATCAACATAAATTAAGAGATTATGTTCTGAAATAGATAGTTGCTCTTATGTTCTGATCCTGCGTCCGTACTGCTCATAAGCGCTATTTATAGAAGAACAAAAAAGTGAAAAACAATATGAAGCTATTAAAGTGAAGTACATAACTGAAACATATGAGCTTATTAATCTTATACTTCAGGCCACCTAAGAACCTAAGGACTTTCGTTCCCAATTTTGAACTAAATAACCTAAGGACTCATTTCAAACTTATTACATGATTAATATGCTTAGTTTTAAGTTTTCAATACTCGTTCCAATCGATTTATGCACATTTAAGGATCATTGGATCGTTATAGGTCATATTTAGGCTAAAATGACATTTTCGCTCCCAACTTTCAACTAACGAACTTAAGAACTCATTTCAAACTTACTACATGATTCATATGATTACTTTTAACTTTCCAAGACTCAATCCAATCTATTTATGCACATTTGAGACTTGTTTGGCCATTATAGGTCATATTTAGGCTAAAATGACATTTTCGCTCACAACTTTGAACTAACGAACCTAAGGACTCACTTCCAACTTATTATATGATTAATATGATTATTGTAAGTTTTCAAGACTCAATCCAATCGATTTATGCACATTTGAGACTTGTTTGGTCGTTATAGGTCATATTTAGGCTAAAATGAGGCATTTTCGCTCCCAACTTTGAACTAACGAACCTAAGAACTCATTTCAAACTTACTACATGATTCATATGATTAGTTTTAACTTTCCAAGACTCAATCCAATCTATTTATGCACATTTGAGACTTGTTTGACCATTATAGGTCATATTTAGGCTAATATGACATTTTCGCTCCCAACTTTGAACTAACGAACCTAAAAACTCATTTCAAACTTACTACATGATTCATATGATTATTTTTAAATTTTCAAGACTAAATCTAATCTATTTTTGCACATTCGAGACTTGTTTGGCCGTTATTGGTCATATTTAAGCTAAAATGACATTTTCGCTCACAACTTTGTACTAACGAACTTAAGAACTCATTTCAAACTTATTACATGATTCATAAGATTAGTTTTAAGTTTCCAAGACTCAATCCAATCTATTTATGCACATTTGAGACTTGTTTGGTCGTTATAGGTCATACTTATGCTAAAATAAAGCATTTTCGCTCCCAATTTTGAACTAAATAACCTAAGGACTCATTTCAAACGTATTACATGATCAATATGCTTAATTTTAAGTTTTCAATACTCGTTCCAATCGATTTATGCACATTTAAGGATCATTGGATCGTTATAGGTCATATTTAGGCTAAAATGACATTTTCACCAGAAGATGCTAATAAATATGACTTTTGAATGTGCTGTTACAAACTTAGCAAAAAATTATGAGTAACAGATGTCATTATGATTCGGCTATTTGATGGTTTGATATCTATAAGCTGAATCCTAATGAAATGCATAGCCTTTATGCCCTAAGGTACCTAGGTGATTTCAGTAGTTCACACTCTCAAAGCCTTCATTAGCTCCAAGCTTTATTACTGCTACTCTTGATAAGTCACTCAGTTCAAACTTAAGATGATTAGTGATCTCTCAAATTTGCAGTCATATAAACTCCTTTACCTTATCAAAGAGTACTCCATCAATGTGGAGGGTGATACTTTCAGCTTAACCTTTTCTCCCTCGTCCAATTACCTCTCCCTTGTATATTTATTGCAGACATTCTTGAGTCTTGATTGTTTAGGAATGTAGGAAGTTAATCAGGGTTTGTCTTTTAGGATACCTCTCCCAAACCTATCTTGTAGAGGTGTATTATAGATGAGTGAGTCATAAATCTTTCTTGTTTCTCATTCTTGGTCTGTTATTGGAAGACATTTTTGCGAGCTACTGAAATGTTTGCTGGCTCGGTCATTTTCAACAGCTATCTTAACCTTTAAAAGTTGCTTCAAAGCACTGCCCAACGACCTTCACTAGAGTTGTGGCACAATCAAAACTTAGTTTAGGTTTCTTTTGGAAAACGCTATCTTAGTTTTAAAAGGAACAAGGCACACCAAGATGCACAGGGATGCACTGATCTGTACTGATTTGTGCTGCTGCATTGATCAGTTCTGCTGCTGCTGCACGGATCGGTGATGCTGCTGCCGCTGCACTGATCGGTGCTGCTGATGCCGCACTGATCTGCTGCCTACATGCTGATCTGCTGCTGCTGCACTAGTGCTGATCTGCTACACGTACTGATCTCCTACAAGGGAATTGAAATGTGATAAAATGATAGTCAATACAATAAAATAAAATAAAAGGGAATGCAAGTTGTTTATTTAAGATGTAACGAATTTGAAATTGATTGAAGAAAAGTCTTATCAATATAATATTAAATATTGCATAAATTTATCAATGTGATTAGTATATGAACTGATGGAATGGAAATGAGCTAGCAATATTTGTTTGTGATGTCTTAATTGACATGTGTATTTGGAGTTAATGATTGGCACGTACTGTACAACTTTGTACCTTATTGCACAATGTTTTGCAACTTAATTGTTGATATATTAATGTTAGTTATATTAGTATAACTTGTATTTGGTAAGATTTAGTACATTTTGATATGTTGTAATTTAATTATATAGGGGTGCTCCTCCCAAATTTAAAATCTAACATCGGAAATTCAGAAATTTTTTATATATATATATATATATATATAAACTAATATATATATATATATATATATATATATATATATATATTAGTTTATATATATATATATATATATATATATAAACTAATGGAATACTACGTAAATTGTTAGGCACTAACTTAATTGACTTAAATGACATTTCCGCTCCCAACTTTGAACTAAAAAACCTAAGGACTCATTTGAGTCTTATTACATGACTAATATGCATAGTTTTAACTTTCTAAAACTCATTCGAATCTATTTATTCACATTTAAGGGTCATTGGGTCGTTATAGGTCATATTTAGGCTAAAATGACATTTCTGCTCCCAACTTTGAACTAAAGAACCTAAGGACTCATTTGATTCTTATTACATGACTAATATACATAGTTTTAACTTTCTAAAACTCATTCGAATCTATTTACGCACATTTAAGGGTCATTGGGTCGTTACAGGTCATATTTAGAGCTAAAATGACATTTCCGCTCCCAACTTTGAACTAAAGAACATAAGGACTCATTTGATTCTTATTACATGATTAATATGCATAGTTTTAACTTTCTAAAACTTATTCGAATCTATTTATGCACATTTCAAGATCATTGGGTCGTTATAGGTCATATTTAGGCTAAAATGACATTTCCGCTCCCAACTTTGAACTAAAGAACCTAAGGAATCGTTTGATTCTTATTACATGACGAATATGCATAGTTTTAACTTTCTAAAACTAATTCGAATCTATTTATGCACATTTAAGGGTCATTGGGTCGTTATAGGTCATATTTAGAGCTAAAATATATGACATTTCCGCTCCCAACTTTGAACTAAAGAACATAAGGACTCATTTGATTCTGATTACATGATTAATATGCATAGTTTTAACTCTCTAAAACTCATTGCAATATATTTATGCACATTTAAGACTCACTGGATCGTTATAGGTCATATTTAGAGCTAAAATGATATTTCCGCTCCCAACTTTGAACTAAAGAACCTAAGGATACATTTGATTCTTATTACATGACTAAAATGCATAGATTTAACTTTATTAAACTTATTTGAATCTATTTATGCACATTTAAGGCTCATTGGGTCGTTATAGGTCATATTTAGGCTAAAATGACATTTATGCTCCCAACTTTGAACTAAAGAACATAAGGACTCATTTGATTCTTATGACATGACTAATATGCATAGTTTTAACTTTCTAAAACTTATTTGAATCTATTTATGCACATTTAAATATCATTGGGTCGTTATAGACTTATAGGTCATATTTAGGCTAAAATGACATTTCCGCTCCCAACTTTGAACTAAAGAACCTAAGGATACATTTGATTCTTATTACATGACTAATATGCATAGTTTTAACTTTCTAAAACTCATTCGAACCTATTTATGCACATTTAAGGCTCGTCGGGTCGTTATAGGTCATATTTAGAGCTAAAATGACATTTCCGCTCCCAACTTTGGGTTTTTATAGGTAATCAATTAATTTTTCTTACTCTTAATTGATTCGTATTCTAGACTATTAGTACATTGTCATTAGTTGCTTGAATGTTAAAATGTGACATTTCATTTGCATTTAATCGATCTAATGCTCCCATCAAAATTTTGTTTTTGTAAAGGTCTATTCTCCGAAGACTGCGCCTTATGCTAGTGAGGAAAATGATGTGGTTCGTGAGTAATGGGCTAAGTTTTATACCAGCATGTATTTATTATTGATCTGAGGGCGCTTGAACGAGTTGGTTTAGATGTTATAGAACAATTTTTTATGTTGAAATGTATGCTTACGTTGAAATTGGAACGTACATATATTTATTTAAATGTATATATATGGTACGTGCACTTTGGTTTTGGGATATATATACAAAACACCAGTTATTGTTTTTATATTTGTTATACAGGTTGCGATATTCTATTATTGTTGTGACAGGTTTCTATATTTGGTGCAAGGCACTCTAGGTATCCCTAAACAAAACTAAAATAAAACTAAAATTTTCCCGCCAAAAGTGCTTTGTTGCAGCGTACATATATATATGTACGATGCAACAAGGGTGAAAAATTTTGCAAAATTTCAGACTTGTTGCAGCGTACAAATAGATGTACCCTGCAACAAGTGGGGTCTTTTGCAGCGTACATGAATTTGTACGCTGCAAAAGACCCATATTTTTGCCACAATTTTGCGACTTGTTGCAGCGTACATGCAAATGTACGCTGCAAAAAAGTACTTTCGCAGCGTACATTGTACGCTGCAACAAGTCAATACTTGTTGCAGGCCCCCCAGTTGCAGCATACGATGTACGCTGCAACAAGGGTCTAAAAGCCCGCTGCAACAAGGGTTTTTTCTACTAGTGATGGACAAGGCAAGAACAACAAGATCAAGGGAGAGTATTCGACCTTTGAGAGGAAAAAGCAAGAGAATGGAAGTGCTTTTTCTTCAAATGGCACGGAAACGGGAGCTTTTATAGCTCACCCCGTGCTGAACGCCGAGCCCTGCGTTGGGTGCAGATCTTCCGCGTGCACGGAATCTTCAGCGCACGGTCCTCTGTGCTGATTGCACGTTCTTTGCTGCTATAGTTTTCTGCACCAGGCATCAAACATCAAGTCATGCTACCCTCCGAAGTTACGGGTATATACCTGTATCTCCAAGCACCAACAGATGAATATCTTGAGAATACAAAGTCCAAAAAATACAAGAATTCAGGCGTTTGACTCCAAACGGACCCAAGCTCCGGGAAAGTCAGCTGAAATTTCAAAATCTTAAGGGCCAATAAAAAGCTCTTCTCCCCAGTGAAGCACATCCCCAACGGATCAATTCCGGGTATTCAAATTTCAAAATTCAAGATTCAAAAATTCAAGATTCAAAATTTTCGATGCCAAGCTCTGTCCTAAACCAAATGCGGAAGTGCAGTACAAGTACAAATCAGAGTCGTCATAAACGCACAGAGGTAGACTCGCCACCTCTCGGATAGAGCACGCGAAGAAACCTAGCCTATGGAAAGCTTTCGCATAGTCCTAAGCTAGATTAGCTCGCATATAATAGGAACTATCATTCACTTGCATGAATTAGGCTCACAATGTCTTGCCAAACCTAAATCATACATTCCAATATAATTCAATCAACTAGCATTTGCAACTACTACTCAATTGACCATGGAAAATCCTAGCACTAAATCACATTTAATCACAACATCAATCATGAATTTTCCCTAAAATTCCCCAAATTCAATGCCAAAGCTTCATCCCTAACCTCTATACTAAACTACTCAATTAGCATGATTAACATCAACATTAAACTAATATTAATCCTAATTATGAAACTAATTGAACTAATGAAGCTAATTGAAACAATAAAATTCAGAAAATTCAAACTACAAAAATTGGGGAAAAATCAATGAAATTCAAAATAACAAACTAATCCTAGAATTCAAGCATGAAATCAAAGCATAAACGAAATTAATGAAGCAATTAAAGAATTAAAGAACAAATCAAAAAGAAATTTAGAATTATACCTTGAATTGAAGAATTAGCATCAAACTTTGAAGAACAAAATGAAGAACAATACTCAAAGCAAAAGGAAAGAAATCTGAAAATTAAAGATGATTGTATTGAATTTAGAATCAATAATTTGAGGCTAAGAATCCTTAATCCTAATCTCTAATCTAAGCTCTAAACTAATTCTAGAGAGAGAATTCTAAAATCTGAAAATTACGTAATTAACAAAATGAAAGCCTAATGAAACAATGCTGCGATTTAATCTTTTATAGTAGCAGCCCCGCAGCCGTATTCGACCGCACAATGGGTTAGCTTGGTCGCACAAGAGCTGTGCGGTTGAACAAAGAATTACATTCGGTCGCACAGCAAAATCAAGACATTCTGTTCTTCTGGCGCAGCTTTGTGCGACCGCACAGGCCCTGAAACTCGATCGCACAAAATACTGTTCGATCGCACAGAAGACTGTTCGATCGCAGCAGAAGACTGTTCGATCGCAGCAGAAGACTGTTCGATCGCACAGAAGACTGTTCTGACTGCGCTATGCTGCTGCGACTGTTCTGCTGCGTGTTGGGGCTGCTTTACCTTGGCTCGTGTGGCAGCACTTGCAAGGCTCGTGTGTGTTGCTTGTATTGCTGCTGTTGGTATGCACACACACAAGGCTTCGTCGCCGCACATGCAAAGAATCGTATAGCAAGTTAGCAAATCGCAAAGCACGTTATTAAAAATCGAAAATCGTATTAATAATTCGTATCGCATTTTTACAAATCGTAAAATCATTTTAAACATCGTCAAGAATAATGACACAATATTAACACGTCAATACTCGAAACGACTTTTACGCAATGAGAATGCGCACAAAAGGCACGTTTTAAGCAAAAACGACTAAAATCTACGCAAGACGAAAAAATATTACGATTAATGCAAAAATGCGATAAACGAACTAAATATGATAAAACTAAGCAAAAATAATAATAAATGCTAATAAAACGAATTAAAATCCTAAGCTAAGAGCGACATAAATGTCGCTCATCAAATTCCCCCAAGCTAACCCTTTGCTTGTCCTCAAGTAAAGCTAGAGTGAGAAACGGGGAGGAGAATGGGCTTTATTTATTAAAAATCAAAATTACGAAAATAAGAACTACAAGAATGCACACTAACTCACTTTCGTAGGAATCACGGTTGCATTTAAGTACATGCAACAAGCTCTTTGAACCCCACAATCACTCATGAGGGCGAGTGGGATCTCGCAAGGGTTTCCAAAGAGAAACACCCATAACTCTTCCAAAACTTGAATCAAGGCAAGACCTAAAATGAAAAACAAACCAAGAAAAAGAAAGAAAAGAAAAAGAAAGAAAATAAAAAGAAAAGAAAGAAAAAGAAAAAGAAAAACGAAACTACAAAACTCAAAATAAGGGCCTTTATTATGGAACGAGCACAAAAGAATGCTAATATTACTAACTAAATAAACAAATGCACGCCAACCAATGTCCTAAATCGAGTGAAAGACTCAAGTGCCAAGCAAAGAGAACTAAGGGCAAGCACTAATCAATTCCCCTTCAACCGAGCATACCACATCAAATCTCTAGATCTTATCTACCCTTGAGAATAGCGTCTCGAGACGCCGCGAAGGCGCCGGAAAACAAGATTAGGCTACCCGACATCTTAGCATGACATTCCCATTCCATAAACTTGACCAAATCCTCCCTCCAGCGACAATGACTCAACTCAAAAGGGTCAAGAGGACTTTTTATGGTGTAACGTAGGCTAGGGGTAAGGTGTGGAACAAATTTGGTAATTTGGTGCTCATACCTAAAGTGAAACGCTATGAAAGAACTCAACTTAAGCAAATCGAACCAAAAACAAACTCATACCACTTATTTGTGGTACCCCCAAGCTTATTCAACAACAATTCTAAACTACAATTCTTTTTGCACTTTTTCTTGATTTGATTTTCTCTTTTTTTTGTGTTTCAATTGAAACTTTTCTTATTGCCTTGTTTTACTCTATTTTTGGCTTTTTCAAAACTTTTGCTTTTGCTTATTTATTCACTATATACAACATACTTCCCAAACTTTGCCATTCATGCCAATAACAATCATTCCTCAACTTTGCATAATCATTCAAAACCAACAAGCAGCATAACTCAAAGCTTCACTAACATGTAGAAAAACATTCATTTGAGGCGTCACTTTTATATTCATTAGCGGCGTTTTTGGCGTAGCAGCAAATAGAGTGGCAGCAAATGAATAGGATTGATTTGCGGCGTTTAAAAATGCCTCAAATGAATAATTGATTTACGGCGTATATGTAGAAAAACGCCTCAAATTAATAGTATGGTTAAGCGGCGTTTTCTACCTAAACGCCTCAAACATTGTAAAATGGCTGGAGATAAAACGCCGCGAATAATGTGTAATATTTTTTTTATAAATAATTTCTTTTCTGTATTCAACAAACCCAAAATGTAGAACCTGTACTCACGCCACATTTATACAATGTCCAAAAGTATCATCAACCACCAATAACTTCCAAGAAACTTTGATTTTTACATATAATACCACCATCATATGTTTACAAAAGTAAACCACCTAAATAGTTTCAAGTTGATCATAACTATATCTTTTACACTTCGTACGTTACAAATTCACACCAAAAATATAATAAAACAATTATATATAATTTCAATAGCAGGAAACATCCAAAAAAAGAGACCGATGAAGTGTTAATTATCTACAAAAAATGTTCGGTGAAGTATGATGCCCATTTGTCTCGTATTTCATCAATTTGCTCATCGGTGAAAGGATCTCCACTTAGTGACGGGAAAAACTAACAAAATAAGTTATATATCATAAAATAAGTTATCTTCTGTTAGATGATCTAAAAACAGCTAGGAAAATAGAAACGTACCAAAACAAGAATCACAAATTATAGAAGATAAAAGTGTGGTTGTCATCTTCATCCAGCTTGTAACATAATATATAGTACCAAAACAAGACCTCACAGAAATTCAGGAACCGAAAGTTATATTTAAGAAAGTACCACGTGACAGCTAATTTACAATGCCCTAAAGTATAAGTGTTACTTATGTGCAAGGAGGGAGTACATGGTTTTTAAAGGAGACGGAAAAGGAAAAAAAAGTAACTTCACTCACGGTAAGATAAAGGCTCCACCAAAACAGCCACGAGTCCTTCTTGTTCATGCGAGCCAATGACTATACAACACAAGAAGATGATATTACAAAGAGAAACTCAACAAGTCGTACCTTTGGGCTAAAAAAACATTTAGAACTTACCACATGGCCAAATTCATGGAAAAGACTAACAACTTCAGAGAATCGCAGTAATGCAGGACAGTTAACATCCCCCTTTAAAATATCAGACATCAGTAGAACAACTGGAACCTGAGTATAGAATGATGATGCACGGTGAAAATCCAGTAAAGAATGTGGAATTCGGATAACACGCATATATCAAATTTTTAAATGAGAAGACCTGTGTGTATCACCTGTCTAGCAACATTTGCTGATAATGAACCATTTTGGAGAGGCGAAACACAAGTCTGGCCATATTTTCCTTTCCTGGATTAATGACATTGTTGTCAGACAGTTTGTTAAGTACAATTAGGATAAGGTCATCAGAAAGAGAGATAGTTGCAGAACCTGGAGTAGAGATCGAAGTACGCATAGCCCATAAGTTCAGAAGAGCTCAAATCAAAGACAAGAGGAAAATACTCTTTAAGGGCTCCAAAATCTAGATGGAACTTATCTTCTTCATCCTTTTTTACATAATATAGCAAGTCCTCAATTCCAAAAGGAATGTCTCCTTCCTCTGTTGTACAACTTTGACCAGAACTAACATGCAATAGAATGGCTGCGTGTGTTCTGTTGTGTGTGTGTTCTGATGTCTGTGTTACCTGTGCTGTGTGTTTGAGTGTGTTGTGTGTATTTCAGGTGTATGTGTGTGTGTGTTCTGCTGTGTTGTGTCAGATAAACGTACACATAGCTCAAAACAAAAACAGAAGCTTGCATCTGATCAGAACTAAAAGTCTAAAACTTATCAGAACTGAAAGTCTAATCAGAACAAAGCTTGAGTTGATCAGAACTGAAAGTCTGAAACTGATCAGAACTGAAAGTCTGATCAGAACAAAGCTTGAACTGATCAGAACTGAAAGTCTGAAACTGATCAGAACTGAAAGTCTGATCAGAACAAAGCTTGTGTTTTGTTTCTTTCAACTGCGTCGATATGAATATTCTCCCAGGAAACTTTGTCATTCCTTCTTATCTTTAACATTTGAGATTCAAATTTTCTGTTTCATGCTTAAACAGACAACAACTATTTTTAATTTTATGCAAGACCTTTTCTCTTAGGTTCATTGGAAATCAAAGAATTATTGATGCATAATAATGTGAACTCCAGTATATGACAACACTAACCATAACCATGAATTTTCACCAGATTGATGCTTCTCTGTAAAAATATTAAAACTAAGAATCAAAATTGATGAATGGTGTAACCATAAAGAGTCGAGAGTTCCAAATTAAATTTAGATATTAAACAACTAATTCCTTATAATACTGTCCGTTCAAACTTACATGGCTCCGGGACACCCACCATGAATTGACAAATTTCAAAAGTAATTACAGTTGTATAAATAGCAGGACAAGTTTGTAAGAAAAGACTTCGTAGTAGATAAGATAAATTGATTTGCACCGATAGAAACTCACAAGATATAGATGAGTTTTTATTCAAAGAGACAAATGTGTCTTTTTTTTTGGAAATTAACGTCTGAGTTCTAACTATCGTCATTGTTAAATCATATTCTTTAAAAAATTGCAACTTTGCAAGCTTTCCCATAAAAAGTGGAAAATATATCAGCAAAAGAAAATAAGGTTACAAAATAACTAACCTCCCAAGAAAGGGCTCAAGCCATATATTATTAACAACATGAAAGTTTCACAAAATAAGAGCAATTAGACCATGACCAGCCGGATAAAAGTTAACGTATGAAGTTGTCATATTGGATGTTGGACTGTTGGTCATTAAAAGAAACAAAAGTGGCAATAGTCAATAAGCTATAGTGTAGTTTGTCACTTGTTTCCAGCAATAAGATGAGAGAAGGGGGTGGGGGGGGGGGGGGAAGGAGTAAAGATCACCAAAACACTTAGGTAGCAGATAGGAGATCTGGAGTACGATTGCATGCATATGCATACACATATAACATGGTGCGAATATCAGTTTAAACAGATTTGTGATAGAAAAATTTGCCCACATGAGAGATCAAACGTTATCATACACTACCTCAGCAGTGCCAAAAGCTTCAGTATTTGAAAAAAAAAAAAAAAAAGCAGTCTGAATTCCTTTAGCTCAGCTTCTACAAAGGCATAAATTCTTTTTAAACTGAATTGCTACTTTAGGATATCAATCCACAACTTCCAAGATTATTCTACTTGCTCTGTATCAAAATTCCAAGGTTCATGCTAACATGTTTCTAGTCCCAACACTGTACCAAATTCTTCCCTCCTTGGAATAAGAAAGCTCCAAATACCATGCTTGAAACACATGCGAGATAAAATTAAAGATTGCTTGGAAATGAGGGGGTTAAAAGACTTGAAAGTGATCAAGAGTCAAAATGGCATCTTACAAACTATGAGCAAGTAAATTCCTTCATTTCTAGGCCTTGTGTCAAATTTAATCAGCAACCAACCAATTTACCTCACTTTACAAGTTTTCTAAAGAAACAAGTTTACGACATATACAAATACACAGCAGAAAATTAAGAATGATGAAACGGATTTTTTCAAATGGAGTTGCATAGCAATGAAGACGAAGAAAAATGGTATCTAATGCTGATCCAAAATAATTGGTATCTAATTCTAAAGTTGGGATTCATTATGGAGTTGATCATGGTTCCGGACTCCCGGAAATACAACTTCAATGTTCTTAAATGTAATTGTAGTATTATTAGCAATCAATATGAATAAGACTTTCAGCTTCAAACTCAAGTTTGCACTTGAGAAACATTCCCTGACAGATATAAGTTGTAGTGCACACCAACCATCATACACTATGCAATCAAATGAAAAAACAAATGGCAATCAGAAAAGGCAATGAATCATAAATATGGCATCCTTAGTTCTTTATTCTGGAAGATGATACTACTCACACGAAGAAAGGACAGACAAAGGACAGAAGTAGATGACAATTTTGAAACATAAGTGCAGAAAATAAATAAAATAAAATATCATGCTGTTGTATGAGACACTTAATAACTAACGGGAACACTACCTGCAGCTTCTAGATCAGCAGTTAATGTGCCAAGCTTCACAGCAAGTGGGTATTTTATCTCATTGTAATGCTCGACGGCATGGTTGTTGCCACCAGTTCCATCCCAATTTTTTCTACCACAGAGGATCATCCCATCTGTTAAAGTTAACCAGTAGCTAATTTCGGGTTACCTAATAAGTATATAAAAGATTTGTTTGTTCCATAGAGGTGTTACCAATCTCCTAAATTAAGCGATTGGAGAAGAAAAATAAACGAAACCTCGAATAAGAAACACAAGCCTTCTCCAACGACATCCATGTTGAAAATAAACCAGAAAAACCAGCTCAACAGATAACTCTGAGAAGGGCAGCAGCATCAGACATCTACTCATACACATCAAGACGACGCAAATACTGTTATAAATTTAGAACAGTACAGAACTGTGATATTTTGCTGTACAATGAGATATAGGTAAAAAAAATGGTATGTCTGGATTATACATATACGATTTTCACCACATCCATTAATTAGTTGGAAAGACCAGCTACACTGATACTCTTCAATTTTTTCTAACCTGATTCTTTCAGTCTTTTATTGCTTAATGGTAGTTTATATAGAGTAATAGGCATAGTATTTGTTTTGTTGTTTGAATTTTAGAAGAAATGTTTAACTTATTTACCACCTTATTTGGTTCTTTGTTTGCTTCCATCCATTTGCCCAGTTAATTAGAAGGTACAGTTAATGTTCTATTTTGCTCTCAATAACCACTGCATTTATAATGAAGTCTAAAACTAAGTCATAGCCAAATGTAACCCAAGAACAAATTCAGTCCATGTGGACACACTACCTAGCATGACACGCATCTAATTCAACCATAAACTGACCTAGAATGACACGAATTTAATTTCAGGAAGCAATATTGTTTCTGAAAATGAGACTAAAGATAGCAGAACATATCAAACAGAAAGAATATGAGGTTGCAACAACCTCCATGTTTTTTTAGACCACAACAAATCAATAAATTTAATTCAAAAATTCACCTCCTGAATTATCTTCTAGCACTTGAGGTTGCAACATCCTCCATCATTTCTGCACTAATTTCAAATCAAACCCAGAAAATATAAATAAACAATTCAACAATTAAAGTAAAATTAACAAAATTAGTAGAATTTCAGCAAGAAAAATTATGTCTTACTGGAATAAAACTTGTGTTTTTCTCAAATTTGTGATCTTATTTCTTCGAAGCACCTCAACTAAACATCAAATTTGCAAAAGAAATTAGACATACGAAATTACCTTACCTCAAATTTGAAGCAATTTTAAGGTTCTTCTAAGCCAAAATTTGAATTTGATAATTAGGGTTTACATTTTCGGTGGAGAGAGGAGAGGAGAGGAGAGAGCAAGAGAGATTCGATAACTCATACACAATTCATGTTAATTGAGAGACTGAAACGACGGGAATAGAGTAATTGAACCGAATAAACGGCAAGGATGAGGAGGAGTCAGAGGAAGCATAATTTACCTCAAGGAAGAACGATAGTGGTGGAGATGAGGTCGAAGGACAGTGACGGTGTAGATGAATCTAAAGCTTCACTTTCCCGGTGAATTCGGTGGTGGAGATGAGGCGAAGGACAGGCGACGATGGTGGAGATGAGGTTGAAGGAAAAAGAATGTGGTTTTGTGAAAGGACGAGAAGCAAAAGAAAGAAGCTAAACGCTTGGTGAATATGTTTGTTGGGACAACACTTTGCGGCGTTAAACGTGATGACGCGGCAAACTAAAATGGTTTGAGGCGTCATAATTCAAGATAACGCCGCAAAGGAATCTTTTTTCACCTAATTCATCTATTTTGTCATTTAGTTAGAGGCGTTCTCAAATTAACGCCGCTAAGTCATGGCAGCAAATCAATAATTTTCTACTAGGTACACTTCTAAGGGTGAAAACAAAACAAAGGCTATTAGGCTTGTAATTTGCTTATAAGAAATGAAGGGGCAAGGCTCAAATGGCTAGCAAGGGGGCAAATGCAAACAAAAACATATGAGAAAAATAGAAAATAAAGTCCTAAACTAAAAAGAAAAATAGTCACCGAAAGAAATGCCTCTATCGTCCCTAAAGTAGTTCGGTCGCGGTCTCGGGAAGGAAATAGTCAAACTCGGGAGATAAGAAAGTCAATGCTAAGGATCCATGCCACTCAATATATGTATACAATGTGTTTGGGCTAATTTTAACATGAACCTCACATGGGAGCAAATACCACTCTCTCCGGTTTCAAGTCACTAGAGAGATCGAGACCATCTTACCACAAGCCAAGGGTTCAAGACGCATGCTACCCAAAGTTCAGGCAACTTTCTTGACACCTAAATCCTAGATTCGACCCAAGACATTGAAAACCGTGCAAACATCTACCAATTAGGAATAAAAGCATTCTAACCTACAAGTTCCAATTTTATTTGCCCAAATCAAGAATAATGCCTAAAAAGCTAGAAAAGCTTGCCTTGACAAAGATCGAAAAGGAAAAAGAAAGAAAAGAAATGAAAAAGAAAATAAGGAAAAGAAAATAAAGAAAATCAATGAAACTAAACAAGAAATATGCACAAAATCCAAAATATTAACAAAATCAAACAATCCATCACATGGAGATCAAAGTAGCAACAATAGAATCTCCCCCCAAGCTCGAATTAGGTCATGTCCTCAAGGCCTAAAACGAAACTAGGAGGGGCACAGCTACCCATCCAACCAATGCCCCGCAATAAAGATGCCCAACCCAAAGAATGCATGTGAGTTAGAAGGATATTACCGGTGATGACGTGGGAGCAAGTCCCGCAAAGAACCGTAATAACGAACGAACTCACCAAGAAGAATAGCCGGACATGGCAAAGATGGATGCAAAGATTTCCACATCAAGAAAGCTTGAGCCACAAAAACTTCAAAAATCAAGAAAAATTAGTATACATGGGCCAAGTGGCCAACACCCACGGGTTTCTTCCCGAGAAGCGCTCTTTTTACGTCATTAGCTTGACGCTTCTTACCTCTAGTAAATACCCCGACAATGATCGTAATAGTTTGTCATATGCAATGGAAAACATTTCCAATAGTAACAAGTAGGCAAGAGTCAAATGAGATGCAAGCACAAAGTAAAGCGCAACTCTATGCCAACAAGGGGTAGGGAACCAAAAATAAGAAAAATCAAAATGAAAAACAAAAGAAATACTCTCTTCCTCATGCTCCTTTGAGTAAGGAGAATCATTAGGATCAATGGAGGAAAAGGAATCCTCAAGCGGCGGGAGTTTGGACAAAAAGGGAAAAGAAATGGGAAATGAAGGATAAATGTTGAGTTTTCTCTTTCGGAAAGGGGAATGAGGGAAGGGAGTGGGAACAAGAGATTCACAAACAACTTCACTCACATCACATAAAGCACAAGAAATCTCAACATAAGATCCTTCATTCACTTTAAAATCTTTTTGGTTGGCACATTCACTCTTTTCCTCAATTTGAATCGATATAAGCACTTCAAGGCAAAATGGAGAAAATAGATTTTCATCACCATCATCGAGGCATTCACTCAAAGAGGAACGAGTAGGAACAAACTCTCCAATACTCAACTCCTCAATTTCATGCATCATAGGTGGCAATGTAGCCTCAAACTCATCTCTTCTCCATGAAACATCCATAATAGATTCTTGCAATAGGTTAGAAATTCCCAGAAAGCCTTTTACAACTTGTTGGGACATGACTTCAAATGAGCTCAAACAAGATTCTATTCTTAGCTCTTCTTGAATTTCAAGATATTGTATGAAAGCAAGCCTCATAATTAATGATTTTGGAGGTTCAAAATTCAAAGAGCTTAGGAAATTATCATGGAGAAAGAGAAGATCATCAAGCGAAATCCATTCGTCATTTTGAGCAACAAGAGAATTTGCCATTTTTTTGGTTTTTAAAGAAAAAGAAAATGAAAAATGAACTAGACTAGCGAACTAGAATGAAGAATCAAACAATGATGCCATTCCCCGGCAACGACGCCATTTTGATAGGACGTTTTTCCGTCGTTGAAAGATCAACGCATCAATCAAACAAAATTTATAAACCACTAAACTAACCAACTATATGAATTATAGTGGCAAGTAAAGGGATCGTCCCAAAGAAACGATGGTTCTTGAGTTTAAATGTCAAGCTAATTCGAACAAGAGGTTTGATTTGAATTATCACTAAGATGCTAAACTAACAATTAAACTAGATTGAATCAAGGAAGCTAAACGTTAGGGAGTTGGGGATAGTCTAGGGAAATCGGAAGAAATGAACTACCATATAGTAATCATGAATGATGCAATGAAATAGCACATAGGGGAATGAAAACTAATGACGCACTCGCCACCTCTCGTATAGAGCACGCGAAGCAACCTAGCCTATGGAAAGCTTTCGCATAGTCCTAAGCTAGATTAGCTAGCATATAATAGGAACTATCATTCACTTGCATGAATTAGGCTCACAATGTCTTGCCAAACCTAAATCATACATTCCAATCTAATTCAATCAACTAGAATTTGCAACTACTACTCAATTGATCATGGAAAATCCTAGCACTAAATCACATTTAATCACAACATCAATCATGAATTTTCCCTAAAATTCCCCAAATTCAATGCCAAAGCTTCATCCCTAACCTCTATACTAAACTACTCAATTAGCATGATTAACATCAACATTAAACTAATATTAATCCTAATCATGAAACTAATTGAACTAATGAAGCTAATTGAAACAATAAAGTTCAGAAAATTCAAACTACAAAAATTGGGGAAAAATCAATGAAATTCAAAATAACAAACTAATCCTAGAATTCAAGCATGAAATCAAAGCATAAACGAAATTAATGAAGCAATTAAAGAATTAAAGAACAAATCAAAAAGAAAATTAGAATTATACCTTGAATTGAAGAATTAGCATCAAACTTTGAAGAACAAAACGAAGAACAATACTCAAAGCAAAAGGAAAGAAATCTGAAAATTAAAGATGATTGTATTGAATTTAGATTCAAGAATTTGAGGCTAAGAATCCTTAATCCTAATCTCTAATCTAAGCTCTAAACTAATTCTAGAGAGAGAATTCTAAAATCTGAAAATTACGTAATTAACAAAATGAAAGCCTAATGAAACAATGCTGCGATTTAATCTTTTATAGTAGTAGCCCCGCAGCCGTATTCGACCGCACAATGGGTTAGCTTGGTCGCACAAGAGTTGTGCGGTGGAACAAAGAATTACATTCGATCGCACAGCAAAATCAAGACATTATGTTCTTCTGGCGCAGCTTTGTGCGACCGCACAGGCCCTGAAACTCGATCGCACAGAAGAATGTTCGGTCGCACAGAAGACTGTTCGATCGCAGCAGAAGACTGTTCGATCGCAGCAGAAGACTGTTCGATCGCACAGATGGCACCCACGCTTCTGTGACGGTGGTCATGGCTGCGATCCGTAGCGTGGATATTTTTGCGGATCAGAGGGTTCGGCTCTTCCTCTTGGCTCTGGTGAGTAGAGTGATGGCCCGAGCAGGAACAGTCGTGTGCACAACGGCTTCCTGATAGCTTTGTAGGATTTGAGGGCTGTTTCGAGCCTCAACTGGGTGGCCTGGCATACAACCACCTTTTGTATGAGATGAAGTGGGCCTCCCGGACTGCGCCGGAGAGCGAGCCCAGTATTGCTGCCTTGTGGAGTGTGATGGAGGTATTCGAGACTCCTTGTACTTTGTATTTTGTATTTTGTACTTGTATGTTTGTATCTTGAACTTGATTGATGCTTTGTTTTCTTTTTGAAGATTTGGATGTACGAGCACTTCCCGACTTTGGCGCCTATTCGTACTAGGGATGCCGCTTCCCCGTATGCTGCCTCTTGGATAGGAGCGGTGCGTAGGAGGGTGCCTCTGGCGGCCTCCCGCAGAGCTTTGCGGGTTTTACCCGTTGATGACGTAAACTCTTGTACTATTTTATCTTTTTGTATTTGTACTTGTATAGTTGCCTGAGTTGTCTGCTCTGTAGGTGGTTTGGCGTCCCTTTGCTAGTGCGCCTATACCTGTTTTGGCTACTCGTGCCCTCTTCTTGTCTGGGCGGCGGGTCTTGCTCCCGGGAGTGTATCGCCATATGTGGTACTTGGGGGAGCAAGTGTGCCTTCAGCACAATGCGGGTGGTAGGCTTGTCCCTAAGGACCCACCAGAGTCCATGTTAGCGCCCAGACGATGAGCTCGCCCAGCTCTATTTGAATGCTAGGGGAGATGTTGTTTGTCTCCCTTGGGAGCGCTTTGTAGATAGGAGGGGCCATTATGAGGACCTTTTGAGGAGGCTTGCTCCACCTGTACGCTTCGTACCGCCTGTGAGCTTTTGAATTTTGTATCTTTTATTCTTGTATTCTTGTATTCTTGTACTCTTGTATTTTTGAATCATTATATGAATGCTTGTAGGAGGATGAGGTCGATCCCGAGGACATTCCCTATGCTGATAGGGTCATCCGCTATGAGAACTCGGATGGGGAGCAGGTGGAGGTGACCGTCCCTATAGCTTCTCCTCCGCATCAGAGGTCGTATGATGCTGTACTTGAGCATCATGCAGCTGTGAGTACTGTTGTATTTGCTTGAAACTTATTTGTAATCTTGTATCTAAAAATTGATCTTGAATTTTGTATGCAGGCGCCTCGGGTGAGAGTGGGTCGCTGGATGCTTTTGATTGATTCTTTGAAGAGGTAGTGCGCCAAGCTGACCCAGAAGCTTACTTGCCTGGACAGAGAGGTGCATTCATTGACTGGGAAATTTGTATTCTTGAAATTCGAACTTGAATGCCTGATTCTTGAATTTCGTACTTATGTATAGGAGCGCCATCAAGGTCGCAGAGGTTATGTTGATAGGGAGCCCCACACTAGAGGAAAAAACCTTATAAGTTTCTCATCAAAAGTTGCCCTTATACAACAAGAGCAACTTATAATGGTTAAAAAAAATAAAAAATTTAATGAATAATAACTTTCCCTCCTATTTGAAACAAGGGCAACTTAAGACCTAAGCAGTTCAAGCAATTCACATCGATCACTACAACAAAGAAGGGTTATAGCAACGCCTTTTTTTACAACGGTTTTATCTCCGTTGCAATAATAGGGCTATTGCAACAGTTTAAAGTTTATTCATTTTCTTAGACTTTAACTTTAATAAAGCGTTGCAATAGAAAAACTATTGCAACGTTTATGAAATGAGCTATTTTTTTGCAACATTTTTATGTCTATAATAAAAAAAAGTTAATAAAATACAGGGTAAATAAATTGCGCTATCTAGTAAATTTGTTTTATCATAAAATGATTATTATTTAATTTTCTTATTTTTTTTGAAACTATTAATTTTATATTTTTTTTCCCGTATTCACGTTTTCATTCACAAACCCTTAAGCCTTCTTCCTTTTCTTATTTGAGTGGCAGTTTCCTTCATACAACTTTACAAGAAGGCGAATCAGAAATCGAAATTGATTAGGGTTAAGCATCAAAATCATGATCGGCAATTGGATTCGTTTACTGGTTATAGGTAATCAATTTAGTGTTAATTGAAATTCGCATATTTCATTACCCATGAATCCCCGATCCCTTAACTCTCAAATTCCTATTTCTTTTGTATTTGAATTTCTTAATTATGGTCTTGATTTCCTTTCAAGATTTATGGGATTTTATGTTCGTGTATATTATTCCTATTTACAAAAAAAATTGTGATTTAGGGTTTGTGAGTATGATTTGAAGAGTTTCACTTAGAGTATATGTGACCCTAGAGCAATACAATCGATTGAGGTAAGCTCGAACTTCATCTTTGCAAATTTTAAGGCAATTTGATTTAGCAATTATGGCAGAATTCGAAGGTAGCAATTTCGTGAATTTCTCAGCGATTTATTTACATGATTTATTTACAAGATTTATCGGCAATTTTGAAGATTTTCATGTTTTGGAGTTTGGGTTTCTGTTAATATTCATACATTATTTTTTGCCGGCATTTATGTATGCAAGGAATCTGAATATCTGATTATGTGTGTATACAATGTAGTACTTCTTATATGACTTACCTTTATAGATCATTAGATCTAAGAATGTCAAGAAGAACACTTAGCGGTTTTTATGTAGAATAATTCTTATGAAAAAACAAAGTACTTGTAACTTTTTTAGGGAAAGCAAATTAGAAAGTTAAATTCAGGAGCTTTATGGGGGTTTATGTTTCTTGATCTTAATTAGATGGTCTTATTAAGGAAATTATTTAGCTCATTGTCACTTGAAATAGAATTTGTTGTAGATATGATGTCGAGTTATTATCAATTGGGAAGTTGCCTTTGAGCATTGTTACACCTACAGGCCATAGGCCCATAGTGCTACTAGAACATTAATTTTTAGGTATTGCAAGACCTTTATGTAGTCTATTAGTTACTCTATATTATCGGTTTGCATTTTAGAGTTCTCTTAATAAATTAGTCTTTATCCGATAATATTTTTGAATTTTGATGTGTAATCTCAGTATACATGATAGTTCAACATCATTAGCTGAAACGTTTTCTATTTTTTATCTACTTTCATACTTTTTGCTTGAAATTTTAAGTGAATTTGGTTAAAGGTCTATGTTATGCTTGTAAACAAACTTCCAGGCATTGTAATGTTTTATTATCATTATATCAAATTAATATAAATAGGGTATGTGTGTTGGTACGCTTTTCCTCTCCCCTCATTATTATCGTTAGAAGGGAACAAAGGTATTCTTCAACTCCTAGCTAGATAAGTATGCCTAAAATATTTATTAAGTCCTTTTTCTCACCTTATGGATTATGGGTTGTATCGCTTGTTTATTTGTCTGGGATTTTGGTTATTAAGGTCAAATCATGTGCATTAAAATAGTGGGTTTTATTAACTATATTTTTTCTATGTATGTTGTAGTATATTACATGTTCTGATCCTAAGTATAAAGTGTTAGGTTATGATACATATGAATAAACATAAATCATGCGAAAAAACCATAATGCCAGGAAACATATTATTTACACATAATCATACAGCATAATTTAGATGCATACACTTTGTAGCGTGCCCTCCCTAGCTGCGCCCGAACCGAACAAGAACAAGTCTTTAGGACTCCAAGTGTCGTCCCTCCGTAGATAGTCCACAGCACGTCCGGATCCGCCTTAAGATTGACCAACTAGAATCGCCCTTAAGGTACTATAATTTTCGGGTATTATAGGGCAATAATATGACTGAATTTTTGCTCTCAAAATTGTCACTTTGAATACTTGAAAACTCGTTATAAATTGTGAACCCAAGCCACATATTTATAGGGGTATGGAAAGAGAATTGGAATCCTACTAGGATACGAATTAATTAAATTAGAATCCTAGTAAAACTCTTATTTAATTAATTTATCTTTTAGGATTAGGAATTTAATCATTAAACGAATCCTATACGCTTTAGGTTTCGTATGTGAACACAAACACACACGCAAGCACAGCAGCCCACGAGGGGCGCCATGCGCGCGCGCACAGCCAGAGCAACGCAGCCCTATTGCCACAGAGCCCACGACTGCCGCAGCCTTGGGCGCGCGCTGGGCCTGCCTTGCGCTGGGCCTGGCGCAGCCTTGGGCTGGCGTGTTGTGGCGCGCGTTTCCCTTGCTGGACGTGGGCCTGGCTTCGTGCTGGGCCTTCGTCTAGCAAGCTCGTCCGATGCTAATTCGTACGACGCGCTTCTGATTAATTTCCCGATTCCGGAATTCATTTCCGATACGAACAATATTTAACATTTCCGATTCCGGAATTAATTTCCGTTTCGAACAAATATTTAATATTTCCGTTTCCGGAATTATTTTCCGATTCCGATAATATTTCCGATTCAGACAATATTTACGTTTTCGGCAATATTTCCGATTCCGGCAATATTTCCATTTCCATTAATATTTTCTGATACGTACCATGTTTCCGTTTCCGGCAACATCTAGACTTGGATAATATTTATATTTCCGATACGATCCATATTTCTGATTCCGGCAATATCATCGTTTCCGGAATATTCATTTGCTTGCCTTTGACGATCTCAGCTCCCACTTGAACCAAGATCCGTCGATTCCGAATATCCATAGATGGAGTATTTAATGCCATTAAATACTTGATCCGTTTACGTACTATTTGTGTGACCCTACGGGTTCAGTCAAGAGTAAGCTGTGGATTAATATAATTAATTCCACTTGAACTGAAGCGGCCTTTAGCTAGACATTCAGCTCACTTGATCTCACTGAATTATTAACTTGTTAATTAATACTGAACCGCATTTATTAGACTTAACGGTATATGCTTGAATAAAACAAACAACTCTTTAACAATAAAAACTTTATTGTTAATTAACAATAAAGTTTTTATTGTTAAAGAGTTGTTTGTTTTATTCAAGCATATTGACTCAACCCGTAAATGACCATTTCATTCAAATAAACAAACAAACAAACAAGCATTGTTTTCGTTCTTCTGAATGTGAGTCTTTCTGTGTTTGAAGCTGAAATTTAGGTATGCTGATTATGGAACAAAATAGCCATTAAGTTCCAGCCTTTGAAAGGACTTAAAACAAACTAGATGACCCTACAACTAATGTAGCATTGCCATGCTTCATTTCCCACTTGTAGGTCATTAGTGTATCCTAGCTTCTATTGTTTGAGTTATTACCAAAGTAAGAACCTCAAGCGGTATATGATACCAAGGAAGTTTGATTGCTAGGTCACTTCTCTTTAAACATAAACTTATAGGTAGAAACGGAATCGTAATTCCTTTCATTTGTTCCTTGTTTTCCTATTTCTTGTACCCTTTCTTATAGTCTTAAGAATTGAATTCTTTAATGTTGACTTTTATACTTTGTTAGACATGTCCAATGTCACTCCAACAAGGTTCTTACCATTTAATTTATGTTGAATATTTTGTTTCAACTAGATGATCTTACCAGAAGCTTCTAAAGTTCTCTAAGGATCGATCTATTCGAATGTCTAGGGACTAGACTCATTCGAGAATTAAATGGACAAAGATATTAGGTTGTTAACCATTGGTAAAGCTGAGCGTTTAAAATCAATGCTTTATGATCTCAAAACTACATTGTATTTTGAATTCACAAGCACCAATCGGTTTGCCATTCGACTTTGATACTCGAAAACAACCATAAAAGTCGCTAAAAGAAACGTACATTTTTAAATTGCTCACATCTCTCATTTCCGTGAATCGTTCTTGGATTCACTACCAATCGAGGAAATTTACTGTTACCTTTCTAAAAGGATTTATTGCAGTGCAAGATATTTAATTATAAACAATAATTAAAACATACATTTTATCATGCAAAGTCTAAACATTTATCATGAATAATAACTTGAAAATTAAAGCAATCATGCAATTCAAACAAGTTATTAGCATTTTATTCGAATTTATTGTTCAGGCAGGTGTGAATAAAATGATTCCAAGACCCTAAAAACCATTGAAGAATTAAGCACATTATGTATTTAGACTCAATTCTAAAATCTTTTAGGTAAGCAAAAGCCTTTCGCTAATAGTCTAGAAACTACTCTTGGTTGATAGGTACGTCTAAGAACTTGTTAGGTAAACCCATCGATTGTGCCACGACATAAAAGGACTCCTTACTTATATCGTTGAGTTTCACCAAAACTAACATGTACTCACAATTATTTGTGTACCTTACCCCTTTAGTATCGATAAGTAACACCTCGCTATGGCGGAAACCTATTACTAAGATCGATGAAAAAAGGATATCCAAGTAAGTGTTATTTTGGCATGGAACCTTTTAACTCAATTTTTAAGTTTGGAAATTAAGGCTCTTACTATGTTGGTTAGATTTTAAGTGCGCTAAAATCCTTAATCATGCAACATAGACAAGCCACAATCTCATGCATATTTAAGACATATTTAAAAGCAAAAAATAACTTAAAACATGCATAAGATAAATGTGATCTAGTATGGCCCGACTTCATCTTGAAGCTTCAACTTCAAAGTCCGTCTTGAAAATCTCCCTGGGAGGCGCCATTTTCTTCAAATAGGATAAGCTATAATTAAACTAATTACAACTATTTGATGGTACGCAGACCATATTTGAATTGAAAAACAAATTTTGTACTTTAGACCAATTACATTCAAATTAATGGTACGCAGACCATATTTTCTATCCTATTTGGGCCATACTAGTCACTTCATAACCTGCAAAACAGTACATATACAATATATACCATTCACCCATTCATTATCATGAATGGCCCACATAGCTGGTTAGTAAAACACGTTATGCATCACATAAATATTTGCAGCAATTAATCAAGGGCACCAATAATCTACCAATTATCCAGTCCTTATTAATTCTAATCAAGTTGTTTAACCTTAAAGGATTTGTAGACCTAATCAAGAGATTATGACTAAAATTGCTCCCACTTAAACCAATAAATTCATATGCTTTACTAATTTTAAACATAAAAATGTATTTCTAGTCTAAGCGGAAACATACAAATTTAATTATAATTTAAAGCTCATATAAATTTATAATTGAATCCACTTATTTAATTTATTTTCAGTTGAATTTAAATTAATTCAAGGACTTTAATTTTAGTAAAATAATTAGAATAAATTAAAATTTATAATAATTATAATATTCAAAATTAAAATCCAAGAAAACAATTTAAATTATTAATTTTAAAATTAATTAAAATTATTCGAACTGAAAATCTCAAATTAAAATTTTAAACGATTTAATCGTAACACAAGGTACGCACAACCATAGGCCACACGCACACGCATCCATCGCTGGCCACGATGCGCGCAGCCTCTGTGCTGTGTCGCGTCTGCTGCTGCTCACCCTCGCAAGGCACCGCTCGCTGCACACGAGCCAGCGCTCGCTGCGCGAGCCTCCGCTCGCTGGCGCGAGGCAGTGCGCGCTGTGGCGCAGCTCGCTTGCTTCCCACACGCGACTGCTCGCTTGCCTTGCCCCTCGCCCTCGCCCATCGCATAGCACACACGGCCAGCTCCTTTGCTTCGCGCGCGCTACGCTATGTTGCTCGCTGCATTCGTACCGCACGGGCGACGAGCTCCCTTGCTCGTCGTCGCGTGCCCGCATTATACAACACCCCTTAAGGGTAACACGTAACTTCCATTGCTTTGTGCGTGCAACATTCATGAGTGTTTTCATAAAAAAATTTAAAATTTTTAACCTAAAATTAATGACAAATTAATAAAACATATTAATTTCATAATTTTAGGGCGAAAAATCAAAAATTTATTAATCAATTAATTTCCGATTAACATGGATTCAAATCTAGGTCATAAAATTAAAAATTTAACATAATTAACAATTTTTTATGGTGGATTTTAATCATTGCTACCTAATTAACTTATTAATTAATTATGAAAAACAAATCAATTCTAAATTATTCGAATTTCAACAAATTAATCATAAATGCAAATTAGGTTGTATAATTAACAAGTCTAGGCATTCATAATTGTTAAACATATACAGTATGTCAATCAAAAACTCAAGATTTATCAACAAGAATCGCAAATACTTAATTTAACATCTTAAATTTACAAACTTTTGCGTTCGAAAAACTAAAACTTCCGAAAAGTCATAGTTAGGATTCGAATTTGGGAATTCTGGGTTCGGCCGAAAAATAGTTTTTTTGTCAAAATTTTAGAATGCCTTTTACATGCGGAATTGACACAAAAATCACTCGATTTGGATGAGTAACGAAGAAACTGCCGAAAAACTCCGTACATATAATTAAATAAACGCAATTTGCAATTAATTACGAAATTAATCACCCCTTTAATTCTTTGCAAATTTGTAAAATTTAACCATGTTCATGCAATTTAGATTATGAAAATAATAAGAGGCTCGTGATACCACTGTTAGGTTATGATACATATGAATAAACATAAATCATGCGGAAAAACCATAATGCCAGAAAACATATTATTTACACATAATCATATAGCATAATTTAGATGCTTACACTTTGTAGCGTGCCCTCCCTAGCTGCGCCCGAACCGAACAAGAACAAGTCTTTAGGACTCCAAGTGTCGTCCCTCCGTAGATAGTCCACAGCACGTCCGGATCCGCCTTAAGATTGACCAACTAGAATCGCCCTTAAGGTACTATAATTTTCGGGTATTATAGGGCAATAATATGACTGAATTTTTGCTCTCAAAATTGTCACTTTGAATATTTGAAAACTCGTTATAAATTGTGAACCCAGGCCACATATTTATAGGGGTATGGAAAGAGAATTGGAATCCTACTAGGATACGAATTAATTAAATTAGAATCCTAGTAGAACTCTTATTTAATTAATTTATCTTTTAGGATTAGGAATTTAATCATTAAAAGAATGCTATACGCTTTAGGTTTCGTATGTGAACACAAACACACACGCAAGCACAGTAGCCCACGAGGGGCGCCATGCGCGCGCGCGCGCAGCCCGAGCAACGCAGCCCTATTGCCACAGAGCCCACGACTGCCGCAGCCTTGGGCGCGCGCTGGGCCTGCCTTGCGCTGGGCCTGGCGCAGCCTTGGGCTGGCGTGTTGTGGCGCGCGTTTCCCTTGCTGGACGTGGGCCTGGCTTCGTGCTGGGCCTTCGTCTAGCAAGCTCGTCCGATGCTAATTCGTACGACGGGCTTCCGATTAATTTCCCGATTCCGGAATTCATTTCCGATACGAACAATATTTAACATTTCCGATTCCGGAATTAATTTCCGTTTTGAACAAATATTTAATATTTCCGTTTCCGGAATTATTTTCCGATTCCGATAATATTTCCGATTCAGACAATATTTCCATTTCCGGTAATATTTCCGATTCCGGCAATATTTCCATTTCCATTAATATTTTCCGATACGTATCATGTTTCTGTTTCCGGCAACATCTACGACTTGGATAATATTTATATTTCCGATACGATCCATATTTCCGATTCCGGCAATATCATCGTTTCCGGAGTATTCATTTGCTTGCCTTTGACGATCTCAGCTCCCACTGGAACCAAGATCCGTCGATTCTGAATATCCATAGATGGAGTATTTAATGCCATTAAATACTTGATCCGTTTACGTAGTATTTGTGTGACCCTACGGGTTCAGTCAAGAGTAAGCTGTGGATTAATATAATTAATTCCACTTGAACTGAAGTGGCCTCTAGCTAGGCATTCAGCTCACTTGATCTCACTGAATTATTAACTTGTTAATTAATACTGAACCGCTTTTATTAGACTTAACATTATATGCATACTTGGACCAAGGGCATTATTTCCTTCATAAAGCATAGGTAATTAATTGTTTCATATCGATGGTATTAACATACCTCCTAACGTTGTTTATTTTAGACATTGTCTATTCTCTTTAGACTAAAATCTCATGAATGAAATACTTGCATAAAACTAGTGGTTGCCCCAGATTTCTCCATCTAGCCATGAACAACGATAAGATGGGATTTATATGATATCCAAGATTAGTGTACTGAAGCTCTTAACTTTACTCTATTGGTTTTTCTTTTCTGCAGGTCAAAAAAATTTCTTCAAAGTTTCTGATGCCGCTAACAAACAAAAGAATTACCATGTATCCTCAACTGCTAATTTGGGATAAGAATTTAGTTCATGGGGGATGAGGTATAGTTTTCTTGCTTGGCTTCAATGAAGTATATCCATCTTCAGTTTTTGATGTTCTATATGTCATTTCTATCTCTCTTTACTTATTTATGTACATTCACCAGCTTGTCATGCATATTTGATAGTGTGTTCTGTTTTAATTTTTGTTTTGTTGGCATCTGAGTATACAGGGATACAGGGTTAGTAAATTACTGTGTCTTTTTGCAGAATTCATCAAATCTAACAACATTGATAACAAATAAATAATTTCTAAATACCACTCTCTTTATTGGTCATGATTACATATAGGTATGTTTTATAAAGCTTCTTTACTTATTTTTGTTATATGTAGATTTAGAATTATGACAATTGATGCTTGTGAAATTACGGTGTTCTATTGTCTGCTTTTAGTGTTTGATAATTATGGAATTATGGTTTTAGATGATTGTGAAGTTATCATAATTAGGCAGTAAGCCCATAATTAGTTGTTCTGTTTGTGGAATGTAATCGAGTTGTTTGTAGCTGTTCTGTTATTCTGATCTGCTAGTAGTTGTTCTATTTCCACAAGGTGGTTCCTGTGTTCAGGCAGTATTGCAACAAGTTCTTTTTGGCAGTAGCTGGTCTGTTCAGATTAGAATTTGCTGGTCTGTTCAAATTCTGGTCAGCTTCTAAATGCTGTCCATTTTTTGAGCTGCTTTGTTGAGATACAGCAAGTCCTTAGTTCCATTTTTTGAGATGGTCTGTTCAGATTAGTATCTGCTAGTCCATTCTGATCTAACTTGTTTTGTATGAACTCAGAACCCAACCAGGTTATTTTTGGTTTGCTAGTGCTTTGCTCCTTGAAACTTCAGGTCTAATTTATCCCGCAACATAAGAGTAGGGGGGTGGTTAAGGAAGAGGTTAGATGTATTAAATCTTATACAACTCGTAGTCTCAAATGAATTTTTATTTTTAGAGCAAGCTATCTTTTTTGACTGTGACCAAGCGACCTTTCTTAACCTGTTGTTCTGCACCATATAGTAAAAAAGTGGAATAAAAATTACATGTATTTTTTTTTTTGTAATTAGAAAGATCTGATCTAGTGGTAGATAAAGAATTTCCGACATTGGTTAGGTCAGAATTACATTGGTTAGTAGTTGTTCAAATTCTGATTTGCTGCTCTGTTCTGTTTTGTTCTGATCTGCTGCTTGTTGTTCCGTTTTGTTCTGGTCTGCTTTGTTGTTCAGTTCAGTTCTGATCTGCTTTTCTGTTCAGTTCCGTTCTGATCTGCGTTGCTGTTTAGTTCTGCTCTGATCTGCTATTTGCTATTGAATTCTGTTCTGATATGTTGCTTGATGTTTAGTTATGTTCTTATCTGCTTTGCTGTCCAGTTCTGTTCTGATTTACTTTCTGTTGAGCTCCGTGTTTTATCTACTATGCTGTTCAGTTCTGTTCTGATCTTCTTTGCTTAACAATTTTGTTTTGATCGGTTGCTTGTTCAATTCCGTTCTGATCTTCTTTGCTCGTTTGTGTTTCTTTCCGTGCAGTTGTGTTGTGTGGTTTTTAGCTGTTGTTTTGCAGAATTGATCATATTCTTTCATTTTAATTACAAGCATTAATTTTACTATTATATTGACTATTATTTTTCTGTTTACATGATGGTAGATAAAAGAATGGCATGAAGGGCATAGATTGAAGTTCTTTTGGACTGACTTTGGACAAATACATTAAATACTAGATAGATTTTAAATTGCTTAAACTATTAGTTCTTTTTAGAGATTCATTAGTTTTCTTATGATGTTTTTATATTATAACAATGGTTTTTGTTATTAGAATGATTGTTATGGATATTATATTTTAATAATAAGTAAAACTTAATTCGAAATAAATGTTTTCTATTTGTAGTAGTTAGATATTTTGGTATAATATTTCATTTTAATGAGAAATTAAATAAACACGTATGAAATTGTTGCTATAAGCTTACATTAAAGTGCAACAATAGTTGTATCAAGAAACGTTGCTATAGACTCACATAAAAATGTTGCAATAGTGTGGCAAAAAACGTTGCTATAGACTCACATAAAAGTGTCGCAATAGTTACGTTGTATCAAGAAATTTTGTAATAGACTACAAAATTGTTGCAATATTAGAGCAATAAATGTTTCCATAGACTGTTGATAGTGCTGCTTTAGATAATAAAAGTGTTAGCCTAGATACTAAAACTGTTGTTTAAAATCCTAATAATTGTTATTAAAACTTAATAAACCCTAAACCCTAAATATGATAAAACTGTTGGCAAAAGTTAAAAGTCGTTGCCTAAGAAAAGCGTTGCTAATGATAACTATGGCAACAGTTTTATAATGTTGTTGCCTAAGGCATAATAACTGTTGCCATAGAGTTATAGCAGCGCCACCTATTGGCAACGCCATATAAACTGCTGCTATAGGTCTATGGCAACATTTAATGGATCTTTACCAACACATTTAGGCCGTTGCTATAGCCCTATTTTGTAGTAGTGATCTTTCCCTTCATTTGCAGCAGTCACGTGACTCACGTTCCATACATACCTCTCCAAACTCACGTCTCCTTCTTCTCTCGTCCACACTCAACCCTCCGTCAACCATCACCGCGCACCATCACCACCGCCTCCAACGTTCGGCCGTTCTTCTTTGAGGCTCTGCTTCATCTTCACCGGCGACGAGGCCCCATGCTGCGCCTCCTCTGCTCGGAACCCTAGATTTTCTTCCCGGCCATGGAGACCGATTCCCAAAACTCTCACCGCCAGCACAACTGCTCTCTCACTGATGATGATTCACCGGAAAAATCCAAGCGCCGCAAGCATCGCCACCCCATCGTCATCACCACCGCCGTAGCAGCTCCAAGCACAAAAAAGATGAAATCAAGGAAACGTCGAGAAAGTAGCGGAGGAGGTGACCAAGCCGCCTCATCTTGTCGATTATGATATGGAGGAAGGTGAGATAGTTGACGATGAAGGTGGTGTTGTTGCCGGAGCTGAAAAGAAGGTTGGTTCAGATGTCGAATCAGGTGAATTTAAGGCCGGAGATGATTCTTTCATGGTGTGTTCTGATTTTCCATCTTTTATTTTTTCTTGCTTAATAAATTGAATTTACTCCTTGATTATGCTAATAATTAGAGTTTAATTTGAAAAATAAATTGAATTCAGGACTATTTTTAAAAAATATTTCTTGGTTTGCTTTTATGAGCTAAGCCAATTCAGAATTTGTGATATAGATTTCATTTAGTATATACATTGGATTTGATTAATGGGGCATCCTAGACTCTAGAGGCAACTACGTAAAAAGACCGCCTGCCTTCTAATAGGGTCAATCATGAATCCAGAAGCCAATGGTTGTCACTTGTTAGTTTGTAGAAATACACAACATGAAATCTTAATTAGTTTGTAGAAATACACAGCATGAAATGCTTACTGTATGGCCTCTGGTTCAGTTCAACCATTTGATATAGCATCCACACATGCGCCCATTGTGGGATCCATATTTTTAGTGGTGATAGTTATGAAATAAAATTGAATGGTTCAAGGTATGAGTATAGTGTATGTAGACCTCTCGTGTCCTAGTTTAGTTGTAGTTGAGCTGATAACACCGAATATGTCTTTTGATAATTTAATTTCTCTGTACCCTCAGTTCTCCTATACTCATATAAATCTCATCAGAATGAGACTACGCGAGTTTCTTCTTCATGTCCTCCCCCCTGTTCGTCATGAAACTGAAATTAAAGTGTTTAATCTAGAGAATTAAAGCCTAAAATCTCATCCTAATCTATCCTAATATACTGCTCTCTACTGCTGCACTATTCTTTCACTACTGCTTTCTATTCTCTCCCCCAAAAACTGATTGCCTTTCGAACTGGTCAACCATGGTCAACTTCGGCCAAGTTATTGTTGTCAGTTAGTCTGGTCTGGTGTTGGCTTTTTCTGTAGTCCAGGTCATAGGGATATGGGTGGGTTGCCAGTTCAGGTCTGCTTTGGAATGGGTTATATTTCAGGTCTGCTTGGTCAACTTGTCCTAAGTTGACTTTTGATGTTTTTGCTTTTCTTGCCGAGTTTTGTTTTTTTCTCTCTGTTTTGTACTTGTTTTGGCAGGAGAGCAGCGAATGCAGCACACAAACATAGTTGAAAGCTTCAACAAGTGATTATCAGCAGATCAACAGTAGGGATTATTACAGCTTTTAAGTACTTCATACACTCCAAGTCTTCTTCGTTTACAACTTCGTCTGCTAAGGTAATAATTTTTAAATTTTAAATGCAAATATATAGAATGTTAGTTGGCTAGTTGGTGGACTTGCATAAGGTTAGATAAAGACCAGGCACTGATTATGTCGAAAACAACCTTAAATATTTCCACAAGTTTACCAGCTACCTTCTTAAGAGCTTGCTATATATACTTGGTATGCATTCCAACTGATCAGAATAATGTTTTATTTGTTTTCGGTTCTATACATTATTGAGTTGCATAACTTAAATGTGTGAAACTGTATTGTAATTTTGTTACAGAATTAATATATGTTGTGAAAGGTTGGCATACTATGAAATGAGTACCAATCTTGTGAACAACTAATTAACTTCAATTTTAGTTTACAAAAAACTTATATGCTCCATGTTTGTGTATGTTATGATTCTCTCAATATATATTGTTTGAATGTTTTGTTGGCCCGTAAGTCTTAAACTAGAACTTTTATAAGGGGGGGGGGGGGGGGGAATACTAAAACAAAGGGTAAAATGTCTACAGGTGTATAACATGTGTGGGAGTGGTCATTGTTGTGGGGGTGGGGGTGGAGGTATTTAGAAGGAAAAGGGGAACAACAATGGTATAGAAATGTCGGGTCTTGTTGCATTGTGTATTGCCTCGAATTGTGACAAACTGCTAATTGTTCTTAGTTTTTATTTTTTGTTATGTGACAGTTTTATTCTCGATAGCATATGCCTCGAAGAAGTATCACAACATCGATATAAAGAATTTATACATTGCGTTGTTGTTTACATGACATTCAATTATGTGAAATTCAATAACTGATTATACTAATTAAAAAATAATTAGAATATTAGATTATGTAATTGTTTTAGATTGATTGCTTAAACAGGATGGAAACCTATAACTTGCTGAAAACTCATGTCGCAGATAAAGAAGAGCGCTCCTGCTTCCTTGAAGTTGGTTCAAAAGATTGAAGTTTTGGCAGAAGTTCTTATTCCCAGAAAAGTGAAGAATCCAGACATAGCAAAGGAGATTCAAGAGGTATATGAAGAGCTCTGCATATTTTGATGTATTTGCTAAATTGAGTTGTAAGTGTATATTGCATTATTGATGCGTGAGAGTGGAGATGGAAATATATTTAATCTGCAATTTCATGTGTTAGACCGTTAATTCACGAAATTAGTTGTTATAATTTAATTTTGAAACCGTTAAGACTTAAGCAGAATTTTGAGGGTTGCTAGATCTGCTGCTGCTGTTGACTGCTTTCTGCTGCTGTAGTTCAACAGGCTGACTGCAGTCTTCGTTCCTTAATTCGCTGCTTAGGACAAGGATTCTGTGTTGAGGCGACTGATTCCAGGAAGTCGGGGGGGATTCTGCAGTTCCAATTTGATGTGTGGTGTTGGTGCTAGGGCTTTGTGGCAGTGTGATTAGACTGGTTTTTTTAGCTTGAGTTTGTTCTGTCAGCAGCTGGTGGTTGGGTTGTGGTTCTGAAGCTGCTGTTTTATAGTCAACTGACCTAAGTTCACTTCCTAGGGTTTGATTTGGGGCAATGTTGTAGTTTTTTTTATATCGTTTCGGAGTAGTGGTGTCCGATTGTCTACTTTTTTTCTTGCGTTTTTTATGTTTAGGAGTTTGGTGTTTAGGAGTGTTTAAATTTGTTTGGTTCGAGGTATGCCAAAATAAATAAATAAATTCCTAGAGCTTTAGAAATTTGTTTAGTTGTCGTGTTATCAACTAAAATTTTCTATCTATGGGGTCTTATTATTAAAGAAATTTCTTCTGGCAGATTCAAAGTTTTGAGGGAGAAATCTCTGTGCCTCATACAGCTGATAAAGAAGGTGGCCTTAAGTTCAAAGAACACAGATAAAGTATGTGAATACATGGCAAGAGTAATGAAAGAAGCTTCTGAAAACAATCAAAAGATCCTAGCCCCATATCATTAGATGTTAGTTTATTTTCTTATCTTGGTTAGAACAATACTAGTTGTTTAGTTTGTTCTATGTTCGACACTTTTCCCACCTATCTGTATTCTTGCATGTCATATAGTCGCATATCCGACAGTTATCCAATATCTATATTTGAGAAACCCTCTTCATATAGTTTCCTATTATTTTTTTAATTATTTTTTGCCGATAAACTAATTTTATTATTGTTAAGCATATTTCATTTTCATAATTTTTCCGATCCTTACATGTCATATTTTGAAAAAATATCCGTTTTCTATGAATCATTTAAAAGGTTTAGAATGTGGAAATAGGTTCGTGTGTTGGTAGCTGGGATCGAAAATGTCATTTTTTGCCATAAATGACATATATCGACCCAAATGAACCATAGGCGTGCATAACAAACTTGAAATGAGTCTTATAAACATATAACTAATCATATGAATCATTAAAAAGGGTTAGAATGTGGAAATAGGTTCGTTTGTAGGTATTTGGGATCGAAAATGTTATTTTTTGCCATAAATGACCTATATCGACCCAAATGACCCATAGGCGTGCATCACGAACTTTAAATGAGTTTCATAAACATATAACTAATGAAATAAATCATTAAAAAGGTTTAGAATGTGGAAATAGGTTCGTTTGCTGGTAGTTGGGATCGAAAATGCCATTTTTGGCCATTAATGACCTATATCGACCCAAATGACCCATAGGCGTGCATAAAGAACTTGAAATGAGTCTTATAAACATATAACTTATCATATGAATCATGAAAAAGGTTTTGAATTTTAATATAAGCTCTTTTGTTGATAGTTGGGATCAAAAATGCCATTTTTGGCCATAAATGACCTATATCGACCCAAATGAACCATGGGCGTGCATAACGAAGTTGAAATGAGTTTCATAAACATATAAATAATCATATGAATCATTAAAAAGGTTTAGAATGCGGAAATAGGTTCGTTTGTTGGTATTTGGGATCGAAAATGTCATTTTTGGCCATAAATGACCTATATCGACCTAAATGACCCATATGCGAGCATAACGAACTTGAAATAAGTCTTATAAAAATGTAACTAATTATATGAATCATGAAAAAGGTTTAAAATCTGGAAATAGGTTCGTTTGTTGGTAGTTGGGATCGAACAAATCATTTTTGGCCATAAATGACCTATATCGACCCAAATGAATCATAGGCGTCCATAACGAACTTGAAATGAGTTTTATAAACATATAACTAATCATGTGAATCATGAAAAAGTTTAGAATTTGAATATAAGTTCGGTTTTTGATAGTTGGGATCGAAAATGCCATTTTTGGCCATAAATGACCTATATCGACCCAAATAAACCATAGGCGTGCATAACGAAGTTGAAATGAATTTCATAAACATATAAATAGTCATATGAATCATTAAAAAGGTTTAGAATGTGGAAATAGGTTCGTTTGTTGGTATTTGGGATCGAAAATGTCATTTTTGGCCATAAATGACCTTCATCGACCCAAATGACCCATATGCGAGCATAACGAATTTGAAATAAGTTTTATAAAAATGTAAGTAATTATATGAATCATGAAAAATGTTTAGAATCTGCAAAAATAGGTTCGTTTGTTGGTAGTTGGGATCGAACAAGTCATTTTTTGCCATAAATGACCTATATTGACCCAAATGAATCATAGGCGTGCATAACGAACTTGAAATGAGTCTTATAAACATATAACTAATCATGTGATTCATGAAAAAGTTTAGAATTTGAATATAAGTTCGGTTTTTAATAATTGGGATCGAAAATGCCATTTTTGGCCATAAATGACCTATATCGACCCAAATGAACCATATACGTGCATAACGAACTTGAAATGAGTTTCATAAACATATAACTAATCATATGAATCATTAAAAATGTTTAGAATGTGGAAATATGTTCGTTTGGTTGTAGTTGGGATCGAAAATGCCATTTTTGGCCATAAATGACCTATATCTATCCAAATGACCCATGGGCGTGCATAACGAACTTGAAATGAGTTTCATAAACATATAACTAATCATATGAATCATGAAAAAGGGTTAGAATGTGGAAAGAGGTTCGTTTGTTTGTAGTTAGCATCGAAAATGCCATTTTTGGCCATATTTGACCTATATCGACCCAAATGACCCATTGGTGTGCATAACGAACTTGAAATGAGTTTCATAGACATATAACTAATCATATGAATCATGAAAAACTATTAGAATTTTAATATAAGTTCATTTGTAGATAGTTGGGATCGAAAATGCCATTTTTGGCCATAAATGGCCTATATCGACCCAAATGAACCATATGCGTGCATAAGGAACTTTATATGAGTTTCATAAACATATAACTAATCATATGAATCATGAAAAAGGGTTAGAATGTGAAAATAGGTTCGTTTGTTGGTAGTTGGTAGTTGGGATCGAAAATTCCATTTTTGGCCATAAATGACCTATATCGACCCAAATGACCCATAGGCGTGCATAACGAACTTGAAATGAGTCTTATAATCATATAGCTAATCATATGAATCATGAAAAACGTTTAGAATATGGAAATATGTTCGTTTGTTGGTAGTTGGGATCGAAAATGCCATTTTTGGCCATAAATGACCTATATCTACCCAAACGACCCATAGGCGTGCATAACGAACTTGAAATAAGTCTTATAAAAATATAACTAATCATATGAATCATGAAAAAGGGTTAGAATGTGGAAACAGGTTCGTTTGTTGGTAGTTGGGATCGAAAATGCCACTTTTGGCCATAAATGACCTATACCGACCCAAATGACCCATATGCGTGCATAACGAACTTGAAATGAGTTTCATAAACATATAACTAATCATATGAATCGTGAAAAATGTTTAGAATTTGAATATAAGTTCGTTTGTTGATAGTTGGGATCGAAAATGCCATTTTTGGCCATAAATGGCCTATATCGACCCAAATGAACTATATCAACCCAAATGACCCATAGGCGTGCATAAGGAACTTGAATTGAGTTTCATAAACATATAATTAATCGTATGAATCATGAAAAAGGGTTAGAATGTGGAAATAAGTTCGTTTGTTGGTAGTTGGGATCGAAAATGCCATTTTTGGCCATAAATAACCTATATCGACCCAAATGACCCATATGCGTGCATAACGGACTTGAAATGAGTAATATAATCATATAACTAATCATATGAATCATGAAAAACGTTTAGAATATGGAAATAGGTTCGTTTGTTGGTAGTTCGGATCAAAAATGCCATTTTTGGTCATAAATGACCTATATCGACCCAAATGACCCATAAGCGTGCATAACGAATTTGAAATGAGTCTTATAAACATATAACTAATCATCTGAATCATGAAAAAGATTTATAAAGTGTCATTATGTTCATTTGTTGATATTTGGGATTGAAAATGCCATTTTTGGCCAAATATGATTTTATCGAGCCAAATGAGCCTTAGATGTCCATAAAGAACTTAAAATGAATCTTAGTAAACTCATAAAGTTGTTTTCGCTATCAATATAATTCCTTTTTTCGCATATGAAACTTAATTTAATTTATTGGTTTGCATGTACGTTGTTCTTTTACAGGTTTTCAAAACTCCAAGGGAGGGCCCTTTACCAAAGAGGAGTTGGATGAAGTTCGAGACAAGTGGCCTACTTACTTCAACGATTGTGAACTACCCTTAGTGTAATAAATAGAGCAGGCTTGTAGTTATCCGTGACTCTTACATTATTTTGTTATTTATCGATTTAATTAATTACATTTGAATTAATTAGGTAATATATATTATTGGAAATTTGAAATTTATATCATTTTTGAGGAATGTCCAGCTGATGTTTGATTAAACAGTATTCTATAAATTATAATGCAGAATTTTATATTGCAAAATCAGAAATTATATTGCAGAATATTAGGAATTATATTGCAGAGTTTTTTATTTTTTTTTTAAAAAAAAACTCAAAAGTTGCCCTTGTATGCAACAAGAGCAACTTATGTGCATCTTATAAGTTGCCCTTGTTTGCAACAAGGGCAACTTATGTGAAGCTTATAAGTTGCCCTTGTTTGCAACAAGGGTAACTTATAAGTTTCACATAAGTTGCCCTTGTTGCAAACAAGGGCAACTTATAAGATTATAAGTTGCCCATGTTAAGGGCGACTTTTGATAATTTTACAAAAGTGACCCCCCCATTGGTGGCACTTATGAAGGGCAACTTATAAGCCTATTTTAAGGGCATCTTATGATGTTTTTTCCTCTAGTGCCATGTGGAGATTTTGAGAGGGCCGGAAGAGCCGAGCTTGGATCTGGGACAGGGGTCCGGTGCTGGTACTTATCAGAGGCATTCTGATGCTGATAGGGGAGGTGTCCCCTTTGTGTATGCCTATCCTACCAGGCTTTCTTTTGTGGGTGCGAGCAGTTCGAGGCCTTTTGTACTTCCTCCTCGCTATTACTTCGGAGGGAGTGGCTCTCAGCCTTGGGGTGCAGATGCTTGGACTTACTGGCAGGAGATGGAGAGGATGCGTCAGGCCCAAATGTTTGGGGCGCCGTGCCAGTTCATGGCGATGCCGACGTCTTATCAGTTCCCTTCCCCTCAGCAGGGAGTTTATCCTTCTCCCGGTACTCTTCGTATTTCGGAGTAGGAGCCTGGTACCCCTGTGGCAGAGCTGGATCGGGATCTGGAGCGTTACCGGAGCCGACACAGGGGCAAAGAGCCTGTGGTTGACATTACGGTTGGTGATGACTCGGACTGACCCTGCATGGTAGCGAGTTCCAGCTTTCCTTGGTTGGATTTTTGTATAGATTGTATTTGTATGGATTTGAAATTTGAATTTTGTATGGCTTTGAATTTTGCAAGGTTTGAAAATTTTGGATCTTGTGTGGCTGAAAATTGGTTTTTGTATGATTGAAAATTGTATTTTGTATGCGTTGTGTGTGCTTTTGAAATTTGTAGCTATATGTATGCATGCAAAATTGAAAAAAATTGCCCATTTTTTCGGGTGTATATACCCACTATAAGCCCCTACTGTGACTGAGGTTTTTTGGTTAGGAAAAGCGCAAGTCAAAGTATATTCAACTTTTGCTAATGCATATGTAGACTCGACTTAGGACGCCGATCTAGGACTAGAATGTTTGAACTTTGGACGATTGACTCGAAATCGGCCCGAGGTGCTGACGCGGACTGCTTGAAATTCCGCGGTTTGCGGCTTTAGAATCTTGAATAATTGAGGCACTCTGCTGTCCGAAGCACTAAAGAGTGCGTACTTGGAGTCATAAAAAGGACGGTGGCCTCGTCCTCTGTTGCAGGCACTTGCGCTTGGCGCAGGTCTCGGCGCCTAGCGCTAGGGTAATGTCATAAGTACCGGTTTTTGTATAACTAGGGAGCTTTTCGGACCATGTTTTGCATCAATCCGTCCCTGCTTTTCTTTGTATACTACTTCCTCACGAAAAGAAAGAAAATGGCCATGTCTTCTGAAAATGCCTTGAACTCTTAGCTTGGTTCGTTAGGCAAGATGGAGAAAAGGGAGCTCTATGGCATGCACCTTGGGGTGCTCGCCTCCTTGCGGTTTGTAAAGCTTGATGTGCACTTCATTCTTGCTGCTTTGGAGGCTTGGGATTCTAATCATCATGTCTTCCGCTTTGGAAATTCGGTATGTCCCCTCCTTGAAGAGTTTAGTGCTATACTGGGGTAGCCCATTATGCCGGAGCCATGCATGCTTAGTGTTGAAGAACACTTTTTCTTGGGTTTTGAAAGATATTTGGGCTTGAAGCCCCCACTTTTGAGTGTCGTTGTATATGGTAGAGGGGTGGATTTGTCCCTCCTTGTCACCTATTTTGCTGGGCTTGATGTCCCCAAGGCTTTCCGCTTGAGGGCCTTGAGTTTTTGTATCTTTACTCGCTTCCTCTTTTCGAAACAGGGGTTTGGCAATGGTGATGCCTCCCTAATAGAGATTGTAGAGTAATTTACTAGTGGTCGGGACCCAATGCCGCTCGTGACTGGCGAAACATTGTTGGGCCTTGATATGTTGAAGTCGGACCTCTCTTCTTTGCCGTCGGGAAGTCCGGTACTACTCCAAGTAAGGATATGGAGCTTTCTTGTATATTGAATTTGTACTTGTATTTTGAATGATGAATTTTGAAGTGCTTTTTTTGTATACTCCCCAAGGTCTGGCTTATGGAGAGACTCATGCTGGTGGGCCCACTGGAGAACATGGAGAGCTATAATAGAAAGGGGTTCACTGTGCGGCGCATGGTGTATGGCTAGCTTTCATTGGATGAGTGGCGTTGCGCACTCTCTGGTGTTGAATCTTGTATAAGGTGGGTAGTTCCTTGGTGGGGAGTTGCTGCTATGAGACATGCCCCTGGTTCTACTGCTTTGAGGGTGCCAAGCCTCACAATGTGGGTCTTCTACTTGCCTGCTAGAGTGATGAGACAGTATGGCTTGAAACAAGAAATCCCGGATTGTGCTGAAGAGAACCCGAAACCTGTTGCGCTGAATGCAAATCGACTTGAAGTTTGGAGGCGGTACTGGGTCGCCAAACCATTCTTGAGTGTTCAGTACCCACCTGAGCCAGTTACTCTGTCTGCGGGTTATGTTGTATGGATGAATGGCCCAAGCCAGAGGGACATTTCTTTCTCCGGACCAGCTAGAGTCTGAGGTTCTAGAGCTAGACGCCCTGCATCAACTGACTATGAAGAAGGTGACGGGAGTGTGGCCCATCCGGTGCTTGACCGATCTGAGTCCAAAGGAGGTTCGTCGTCCTCCCGTCTTGGAAGACTAGCAAGTTCCTTCTCTCGCCGCTTGGGCAAAGGGAAGATTGATGATTGATTGCGGGAAGAGCAAGGGGATAGTACTCAAGGTGCCAAGACTCAAGAGCATAGTCGCCGGACCCTAGATCTTTGTAGGCTAACTGTGTTTGAAGTTGTATTGGAAGGAATTGTGTTTAAGAATGTGTTTAGAAAATGTGTTTAGGAAGTGTGTTTAGTGGAAGTGAAAAGGCTTTGAACTTTGCTTCACTTGATTCCAACCTTGTTTTTGAATTAGCTTTGAAGGCCTCAGAGCCAAATAAATAGTTATTTTGTTGAATTTCGCTTGAACATGCTTTGCTTTGAATTGGCATATTTGGAATAAAGACAACAACCATTGAGTTTTTAATTTGATTTTTAGGATGCCCTTAATTGAGGAAATTTTGAATTTCTTTGTATTAAAGTGGCCGGGCCTCGGAATGAGGTTGCCTACGTGGCCCGTTAAGGAATCAGGCCGGACGTAGTTCTAACCCTTACAGGACTTTTGAATTGGATTTTGAATTTGAACATTGAACTTCTTGAGTTGATCGAGGTTTGTCAGGGATCGGAATTCTGTTCTGTGGACATCTGTTAATTCGGCTGCTCCCCCGGAGAGTCTTGACAATGTATGGTCCTGCCTAGTTGGGTTTGAATTTTCCCCTTGGGTCCATGACGCTTTTGAGAAGGGCCTTCAGGACAAGCTCGCCTTCCTTGTTGTTTCGGGTTCTCACCCTCTTGTTGAAATGTCTGGCCACTCGGCGCTGATAGACTTGTACGTGGTGAGCGGCATGAAGCCGTTGCTCATCAAGCATGATTAGCTCATCATACCTTGCTTGTACCCATGCAGCTTCTGGGATTTTTCTTTCAAGGCCTATCCTTAGAGAAGGTATCTCCAGCTCGATAGGTTGTACTGTCTCCATTCCATAGACTAATGAGAATGGGGTTACACCAGTTGAAGTGCGAATTGAAGTTCGATACCCCCACAATGCGAAGTGCAGCTTCTGGGGCCAGTCTTTGTAATTGGTTGTCATTTTCATGATGATGGTTTTCACATTCTTGTTGGTTGCTTCGACTGCCCCATTAGTTTGCGGGCGATAAGGCGAAGAACGATGATGTTGGATTTTGTACTCGGTGAATAGATCTTCACACTCTCCTTGAAAATGGGTTCCCTGGTCGCTAATGAACTCGTGAGGAACTCCGTATCTGCATATGATGTTTTCTTGTATGCACTGGGCCACTTGCTTGGAACCCAACACTTTGAATGACCTGGCTTCGACCCATTTGGTGAAATAGTCGATGGCAACCAGTATGAACTCATGACCCCCGGTTCCTGTTGGAGTGACTTTGCCGATGACGTCGATACCCCAAGCTGAGAACGGCCATGGCGATGACTGAGAATATAGCAATGATGGGGGAATGTGCTTTAGATTCGCACACTTTTGGCAGGTAGGACATTTCTTGACAAAGAAGTAGCAATCCCGTTCTAGGGTAGTCCAGTAGTATCGAGCCCTGATGATCTTGAGGGCCAACATCTTCCCATTCATGTGGGTGCCACAGACTCCGGCATGTACGGTGTCCATGACTCTTTGAGCTTCGTGCTTGTCAACACATCGAAGATTGAGGCTGTTAGGGGTCCTCTTGTATAGAACGCCGCCTTCTATGACAAAATTGGCTGATTGTAGTCGTAAAGCCCTCTGGTGCTTGCTTGAAAAGTGTGGAGGATATTCAGAATGGTTTAGATACCTTTGAATGTCTGTGAACCAAGGCTCGTCTCTGTCTGGCTCGATGTCGTCAATAGCATGGACATATGCTGCTTTTTGACGTGTTTCAATTGTAAGTGGCATTTCAGCCTTGCCATTTGGAATGTTGATCATTGAGGCCAGCTTTGCCAGTGCATCGGCAAATTGATTCTCCTCTCTCGGGAGGTATGTATAGCGAAGCTCTTCTACCTGCTCAGACAGCTTCTCAAGATAGGACTGGTATGGGGCCAAGCTCTCGTTCCTTACTTTCCATTTGTCGGAAATTTGATTGATGATTAGGGAGGAATCCCCGTAGACTCGTAGTTTCTGGACACCCAATGCTAAGGCGGCTTCCAGGCCCATAATGCATTTTTCATATTCTGCCGCATTGTTTGTGATGTTGAATTGCAGTTTTGCTGATATAGGAATGTGGGTGCCATCCGGGGCTACTAGAATTACTCCAACACCACATCCGTTCTGATTTAAAGCACCGTCAAAGTGCATCGACCAACTGTCGTCACTTGTCATTAGGATTTGCTCGTCGGGTTAGTCGTAATCCTCCTCTTCTGCCTCGATGGGACAGTCGGCTAGGAAGTCTGAGACTGCTAAACCCTTGATAGACTTTTGAGGCATGTATTTGAGATCGAATTCTACTAGCATGACCAACCATCTGGACAACCGTCCATTGAGAGCTGGTTTTTCAAATAAGTACTTGAGAGGATCTGCTTTGCTGGTTACGTGCACTGTATGGGAGAGCATGTAGTGCCGTAGTTTCTTTGTGGCCCAAACCTAGGCGATGCTGAGTTTCTCGAGCTGGGTGTATATGGTCTCGTACTCGATTAACTTTTTTCTTATGTAGTATACGACATTCTCCTTGCCTTCAATCTCTTGGGCGAGCATGGCCCCTATTGCTGAATCTGTTGTTGTAAGGGCGAGCATGGCCCCTATTGAATTTTAATTAATTTTGGTTTAATAATTCGGTTAATTGGGAAAGGGGATATAATTTCATGTGTCAGTGGCTAATTTTAAAAGTTATTGGATTAAAATTTTGAATGGTTTCGTTAATTTTAATCACAGTTAAACCAAATTATTAAAAATCTGAAATTTAATTGTTTATGAACGATTTAAAGATTCGGATTTTATTAATTAAAAGTTCAAACTTTAATGTTGATTCGTTCATTCTTAAAAGTTTGAATATTGTTAGCCCTTGATTTAATAATTTTACGAAATTGGATTGTCGTTGGAATTTATTAAATCGTTAAAAATCGTTGTTTTTCGAAAATAAATATCGTAACTTTTTGAAAAATAAAATTAATGCAAGTTTGTGAAATTAAATTAAATTTTAATTAAGTTGGTCCGTATCACGAACCAAGGGCACGAACACAAGCATGGTGGACGTATGGCTCATCGAGCCATACGGGCTGCTATGCTTAGGCCGAGCCGCATGCGACACGGGCAGCAGCAAGAATGCTGCGTGCCTCGTGCGCGCTGGGCGAGGAAAGGGGCAGGCGGGACGCTTGCGGGGCTGCGACGAAGCAAGGCGCGAGCCATGCCACGTCCAGCACACACGAACGCACAACACGCAGCGCAGGGGCAGCGGTGCTGCGAGGACAAGCGCGCGCGAGGGGCCTGGGGTGTGCGAGTCTTGCTCGTGCGCCTCTTGGGCCACACGCAAGGCATAGGGCTGGGCGCAAGCCTAGCCCAACTACGTAATCGGACTTTTTTCGTTGAAAATTGTTTATTTCGTTGACATTTGCATTAATTTGGGCTAACGGGATATTTAATTTAATATTTTATTTGCTTGGGCTGGGCCGCGAGTTTTAATTTAATATTTCATAATTAATTATCCGGAATAATTATTGGTTTGAGTGGGAGCCACTAAATGAAATTAAAATTAAATAATTATTTTAATTAATTTCGTAGGTCGCATTATTTTAATTAAATTCAATTTTAATTAGAATAAAGCCCAAGGATTAATAATTTGGAGATTGATTAATCTTTTAGGACGCGTTTATGTGAACGTGAATTTTAATTAATTCACGTAAATACTTGCATATTAATATGGGCCATTAGTTTTAGCACACGAATGGGTGAATGCATAGAATATATATTTTATGTAATGCAGGTACTCTAAGTGACTAGTATGGCCAATTTAGGATAGTTAAATACGGTCTGCGTACCGTTCTATCTTTGAATGTAAAGTTTTAAATATGGTCTGCGTACCATGGAAATTTTGATGTAATTTTATTATTTTCAAGTATTTCCAAGTTTAGAACTTTAAGTTAGCATTTGAACGAAGATTCAAGACGATGCCAAGCTATCAAGGAGGTGATGAAGATTAAATGCTTCAAGACAAGAAGTTTTGGGCCATACTAGATCACCATTTATTTATGCAATTTAATATATATATTATGCGTGAATGTATGAATGTATGTATGCTTTGCATGAACAGGTTGTTTCCTATGAATCGATTAGTTTTAAGTTCACTAAATAATCGAACCAACATAGAAACAACTAGGTCCAAGTAATATTGAGTTTAAAAATTGCCTTCCAAATCAAGCACTTACAAAAATCTAGGGATCTAAGATAGTAGGTTTACGCTAAAGCGAGGTGCTATTTTAGTTGACTTAGGTGGTAAGGCGTCCTAAAGGAGCACGTTGATTGTGGTTACAACTCAAACAACAATGGCATTAATTTGTGGCAATGGGATAAATTATGGCATTAATTTATTAACCAAGAGTAAATTGGAGATTACTAGCAATAGGTTTTGCTTACCTAAAATCTTAAACTACTTAAGACATGCTAAAGCTACTTAAGGATTTAGGACTTTTGGGGTCTTGGAATCGTTTCATTCATTTTGGACCATGTTTTTGCTTTTGCATGAATGAAATGTTTTAATAGCTTTAATGATTGCATGTTTTGCTTTTATTTCAAAGTTATTGAATTGTATGAATGGTTATTTATTCTGCGTTCAATTCTCGACAAGGAGAAGTTGAATGGCGACAATTTCCTCGACTGGCAAAGGAACTTACAAATAGTTCTTATGCATGAGGAAAAGGAATATGTCCTTGAGGAAGAGTTACCGGAAGAGGCTGGGCCGGAGGTAACTCAAGCTGCCCTTAATCGTTTGATTCAGGCCAACAGGGATGTCAAATGTGTGATGCTTGCATCCATGAGTCCTGAACTTCAGAAAACGTTCATTAACTCGGATGCTTACCAAATCATCTCAGAGTTGAAGAACATGTTTCTGGACCAAGCCAGAATCGAAAGATTCGAGACTCAGAGGTTGATCCTTGAGACTAAGCTCAAGAAAGGAGAACCAGTGAGCCCACATGTTCTTAAAATGATTGGACTCTTTGAGAACATGAGAGCTCTAGATTCTGACGTCTCAAGTGAAATGGCTATTGACATCATTCTCCATTCGCTTCATAATGGCTATGATCAATTCAAGTTGAATTACAACATGAACAGCATGGAGAAATCTCTTACTGAGATTCACGGTATGCTGAAAACCGCTGAAAAGACGCTCAAGCAAGAGAACAAGCACGATATGCTTATGGTGCGTAAGGGTAAGAACTTCAAGAAATCAGGCAAGAATAAGGGCAAGAAGGGTAAGGGCAAGGCTTCGCCCTCATCCAAGTCCAACGGCACCAGTTCTGGTAAACAGAAAAGGGTGACTCGTTCTCCTGCCGACTCTGAATGCTTCTATTGCAAGAAGAAGGGGCATTGGAAGAGGGATTGCTTGAAGAGAAAGGAAGATGAGAAGAACGGGAACGTTGCTTCTACTTCATGTATATATGTTATACATTGTAATCTTGCTGATTTTACTTCTTGGTTATTAGATACTGGTTGTGGCTCACACTTATGTTCCAATTCGTAGGGACTAAGGAGAAGTAGAAAGCTTGATAAAGGCGAGATGGATCTACGCGTGGGAAATGGAGCACGGATTGCTGCATTAACCGTAGGATCTTATTTTATTTCTTTGCCTAGTGGGTTTGTTTTGGAACTAGAAAACTGTTACTATGTTCCTAGTATCACCAGAAACATCATTTCCGTTTCAAGTTTGGATTCTAAAGGTTTTAGTTTTCAATTTAAAAACAATAGTTGTTTTTTTTCTTTGAATGGAATGTTTTATGGTTCAGCACAACAAGAAAATGGTCTTTATGTGCTTGATACGAGCAAACACATTTATAACATAAATACCAAAAAGGGTAAAACTGGTGATTCAGATCTCACATTTCTGTGGCATTGTCGATTAGGCCATATAAACATAAAGCGCATGGAATTACTTCAACGGAAAGGAATTCTAGAATCACTCGACTTAGAGAAGATTGATCAATGCGAATCTTGTTTACTTGGCAAAATGACAAAGCAACCATTCTCAAATGTGGGAGAAAGAGCAAGCGAACTACTAGGGCTAATACATACGGACGTATGTGGGCCTATGAGTACGAAAGCCAGAGGTGAGTTCAGCTATTTCATAGCGTTTACGGATGACTTCAGTAGACATGGCTATATTTACTTAATGAAGCACAAGTCTGAATCGTTTGAGAAATTCAGAGAGTTTGAAAATGAAGTAGAGAATCAACATGGCAAGAAAATCAAAGCTCTAAGATCGGATCGAGGAGGTGAAAATCTTAGCCCCGAGTTTGATGACCATCTAAAAGAATGCGGTATTCTTTCTGAATTGACTCCTCCGGGGACACCTCAATGGAATGGAGTGTCGGAACGGAGAAACAGGACCTTACTCGATATGGTCAGGTCAATGATGGGTCAGGCCGAACTTCCTTTACCGTTCTGGGGACATGCGTTGCAAACTGCAGCACTCACACTGAATCGTGCTCCGTCAAAAGATGTTGAAAAGACTCCATACGAATTATGGTCTGGGAAACTTCCAAAGTTGTCTTTTCTGATGATTTGGGGTTGCGAAGCATATGTCAAGCGATTAATTTCGGACAAGCTACAACCTAGATCTGACAAATGTTTCTTTGTTGGGTATCCAAAAGAAACTACGGGGTATTATTTCTACAACAAGTCAGACAACAAGGTTTTCGTTGCTCGTGACGATGTCTTTTTGGAAAGAAATCATATTTCCAAATTGACAAGTGGGAGAATAATAGACCTCGAAGAGATTCGAGACGAACAACGAACTCAGAACTCTTTAGAAGCAGTTCAGGTTGATGAACCTCCAAGGTCTTTAGAAGAGCCAGTGGGAGTAGTTCCTCAAAACGTTGTTGCCCCTCGTAGGTCAAATAGAACTATTTTTCAGCCGGACAGATGGACAGGCGTCCTCTTGACTAAAAACTTAGACGTTCTCATATTGGATAGTGATGAACCTATGACTTACAAGCAAGCTATGACGAGCTCAAGCTCCACTAAATGGTTAGAGGCCATGCAATCTGAAATAGACTCCATGTCTGAAAATCAAGTCTGGGATTTGGTTGATTTGTCGGATGGGTTCACACCTATCGGATGCAAATGGGTCTTCAAATTGAAGAAAGACAAAGATGGAATTGTATACATATACAAGGCCAGATTGGTAGCAAAAGGTTACAGGCAAGTTCACGGCGTTGACTACGATGAAACCTTTTCTCCAGTCGCGATGCTTAAGTCTATTCGGAATCCTTGCGATTGCCGCATTTCATGACTATGAAATATGGCAAATGGATGTCAAAACTGCCTTCTTGAATGGTTTTCTTGAAGAGACTGTGTTTATGACACAGCCAGAGGGTTTTGTCGATCAAAAGAACCAAGGAAAGGTATGCAAGCTTAAGAAGTCCATGTACGGATTAAAGCAGGCATCTAGGAGTTGGAATAAACGATTTGATGAAGCAGTCAATAAGTTTGGCTTCATCAAGAATAAGGACGAATCTTGTGTATACAAGAATGTCAGTGGGAGTAAAATTGCATTCCTAGTCTTGTATGTTGACGACATACTACTTATTGGAAACGACATTCCTATGTTGGAGTCTGTAAAGACTTGGCTCGGGAAGTGTTTCTCAATGAAGGACTTAGGAGAGGCAGTACATATTGGGCATCAAGATCTATAGGGATATATCTAAAAGGATGATTGGACTAAGCCAAAGCACTTACATTGACAAAGTGCTAGCTAGGTTCAATATGATGGAAGCCAAGAGAGGCCATCTACCCATGTCCCATGGCATATATCTAAGCAAGAATCAGTGTCCCAAAACATCTGATGAGCGTAGATAGATGAGTGGAATTCCATACGCTTCGGCTATTGGATCCATCATGTATGCTATAATTTGTACAAGGCCGGATGTTTCGTTCGCACTCAGTGCAACGAGCAGGTACCAGTCAGAACCAGGTGAGGCGCATTGGACTGCTGCCAAGACCATCCTAAAGTACCTGAAAAGGACTAAGGATCAATTTCTGGTTTATGGTGGTACAGATGAGTTGATTGTTAAGGGCTATACGGACGCAAGCTTTCAAACCGACAGAGATGATTTCAGATCACAGTCTGGGTTTGTGTTCTGCCACAACGGCGTAGCAGTAAGCTGGAAAAGTGCTAAGAAAAGCACTATTGCGGATTCTACAACTGAAGCCGAGTACATTGCTGCCTCAGAAGCAGCAAAAGAAGCTGTTTGGATTTGAAAGTTCATCGAAGAACTTGGTGTTGTCCCCTCCATTAAAGGACCAGTGGCTTTGTATTGCGACAATAGCGGAGCCATTGCCCAGGCAAAGGAGCCTAGGAGCCACCAGAAGTCCAAGCACGTACTGCGGCGATTTCATATACTTCGAGAGATCGCTGAAAGAAAGGAAATCGAGATTTGCAAGGTTGGATCTGACGACAACGTCGCGGATCCATTGACTAAACCGTTGCCACAAGTGAAACATAACGCACATGTAGCAACCATGGGAATCAAGCATGTTGGAGAATGGCTTTGATTTTCTAAGTATTGTTTTAGAACATCTGTTAGATCTATGTTTAAAACAATTGGTTTAACCATTTCATATTTATGAAATTTATTGTTTCATATTCATTTAATTGTGGTTTAGAATTAAATGATAAGTCCATGTGATTCAAATCATTCAAATGGGCTGTCAAGATGGATTCTTCGACAAAGAAACACCCATAAGTGAACTTGAATATTGAAGTCACAAAGGATCCCTAATCCAGGTCATTGAAAGGTGGACAACCAATGACTAATAAAGATTAGATTGCAAGTAGATTACTTAGTTCTGTTTCTTGAACTAGAGTGACTGGATGTTAGAATCTTTTGCATAGATACTTATTGGATCTTGTATCGGATTGACCATGGGAACACTTTAAGAGATTAAAGTCATGTCATAGGTAGTTCTCATTAATGGTGATTAGAAACCGTTCCTCAGAACATGAGCGATTATGTTTGCTCGTTTGAGAATTAGTTCGATTTGATACTAGCTAAACGTCGCACCGTAATAGGAGGCTATAAAAGCAGTTATTGGGCTTACTATGAATCAAAGTGAGTGTTCATAGATTGCAAGAATGGATTTTCCTCCTATCTTTGATAGGATATGGTGTTGTTGTGTAACAAGGCCTCTCGGAGAGTTAGATACTGTAAAATGCATGGCCGTGCTCAGAATGGTTAAGGCTTAACCTTCTGCAAAAGTTTAACAGTTGAGCTCTGTAATCCGAGAAACACTTCTGGACCTAATAAGGATGGCTTGGATCTTACCTTATGTTCAGTAAGTAACACTAAGTGACAAAGGAATGTGGATGCACGCTTGTCTGAATGACAAGTGGGAGATTGAAGGAAATATGTCCTTCACGCAAGGTGCATTAAGTCTAATACCAAAGGTTCAGATTAATTGCGAACAATTAATTCAGTGAGATCAAGTGATCAGAACAGCTAGCTGGAGCAATGCTTCCGATCAGTGAGTTCTAATGGATATTGAACTCACAGCTTACTCTTGACTTAACCTACAAGGTCACACCAATGACACGTAACAGATCAACGTATTAAATGAATCGGAAATTCATTTAATAGCCTTTCGGGATTTAAGTTTGAAACGTGTTATACGATACGACCTTACATCGGAATCGTATATCGTATCGCGGATATTCGTAAGCTAGGCGAGACAAATAAATCGTATCGTACGACGGTGATTCGTCGTATACGAAACGATAAATAATATATCGGAAATATATTTAATCGCGAATACGAGGAGCGGCCCACGAGCCGAGTGCACGAAGCACTCAAGGCCCATGGGCGCGCGCACGACTAGGCGAGCAAGCAAAGCAAAACGCAGCAGCACCGAGGACCTTGTGGCGCGGAGCTATGCGCGTGCGTGCAGGCCGAGACCACGACACAGCAGCAGCGCGGCCCACGGCCCACTGGCTGTGCGTGTTCGTGTGTTTGGCGTGCGGGCTTGCTAGCCGGCCTTGCCTCATGGCTTGGTCGGTTAGTAAGGTTATGTAAATAACCTTATAACCTATTTTCCAACTTAGCACAATCATAACACAGTACACACAACCCTAGGAGAAAACAGAGAACCCTAATTCTCTCAGTGCCTCCATAGTGTGTTCATCCCAAAAGGCTAAGTATCTTGATCGATTGTCTAAGCTACGATAATCAAGACGGATCTGAACGGGTCGGTGAACCAAGTAGAGGAAGGACAAGTGGAGTTCTTTGTTCGTGTTCGTTGACAGATTATTGTGGAAAACACGCTTCAAATGTAAGTTTGCTTAATATGTGCTTTATACATGTTTCCTGGCTTTGGGGATTGTTTCCGCACATGTTATTATGTTTAACTGTATTCCCCAACACATATAACTACAAATTTCAAAAGCACACACAACGCATACAAAATTCAAATTTTCGACCATACAAAATCAAAAAATTCCAAAATTCAAATTCAAACCATACCAAATGCAAATTTTCAAACATACAAAATCCAAGTTACACAATACAATCCATGCAAAAGTCCAACCAAGGCAAGCTGGAACTCACTACCATGCAGGATCAGTCTGAGTCATCATCAGCCGTAATGTCAACCACAAGCTCCTTTTTCCTGTTTCGGGTCCTATAGCGCTCCAGATCCTGATCCTGCTCTGCCCCAGGGGTAGCAGGCTCCTGCTCTGAAATACGAAGAGTATCGGGAGAACGATAGGTTCCCTGCGGAGGGGAAGGATACTGAAAAGGCTGCGGCATCACCATGAACTGGCGCTGCATCCCAAAAGCCTGGGTCTATTGTATCCGCTCCATCTTATACCAGTAAGCCCAAGAATCAGCACTCCAAGGCTGAGAGCTACTCGCTCCGAAGTAAGGACCAGGGGGTGGCGTAAAAGGCATCGAACTGCCCTGACCTCCGAAAGAATGCCTGGTGGGGTCAACATATACAAAAGGAACACTTCCCCTATCAACATCAGAATGCCTCTGATGAGTACTAGTACCAGGACCTAAGCTCTGTCCCGCCTGCGCTACTGAAGTCTCCACCTGGGGCTCCCTGTCAACGGAACCTCTGCGACCTCGACGACGCTCCTATACGAAATTCAAAATTCAAAATTCAAGAATCAGTCATCCATATTCAAATTTCAAGAATACAAATTTCCCAGTCAATGAATGCACCTCTCTGTCCCGGCCAGTAAGCTTCTGGGTCAGCTTGGCGCACTGCCTCTTCAAGGAATCAATGACAAGCATCCAGCGACGCACTCTCGCCCTAGGCGCCTGCATACAAAATTCAAAATCAATTTCCAGATACAAGATTACAAACAGTTTCAAGAAAATACAATAGTACTTACAGCTTTATAATGCTCCGTTACATCATCATACGACCTCCGATGTGGAGGAGAAGGTATAGGAACAGTCACCTCCACCTGCTCCCCATCTGAGTTTTCATAGAGGATAACCCTGTCATCATAGGGAATATCGTCGGGGTAGATCTCCTCCTTCTACAAGCACTCATACAATAGTCCGACTATACAAGAATACAAGAGTACAAGATACAAAATTCAAAAGCTCACCAGCAGTACGAAGCGTACGTACAGGTGGAGCAAGTCTCTTCAAAAGGCCCTCATGATTGTCTTTCCTGTCTACAAAGTTCTCCCAAGGGAGACAAACAACATCGTCCCTAGCATCCAAATAGAATTGGGCGACATTTTCAGCTTGCGCCTAACATGGTCTCCGGTGGGTCCTTAGGGACAAGCCTGCCCCTCGTACTATGCTAAAGGGACACTTGTTCCCCCAAATACCACATGTGGCGATACACCCCCGGGAGCAAGACCCGTCGCCTAGACAAGAAGTGGGCCTGTGTGGCCGAAACAGGTATAGGCGCACCAGCAAAGGGACGCCAAACCACCTACAGACCAGACAACTAAGGCAACTCTACAAGTACAAATACAAATGGACTGAAACAGTACAAAAGCATACCTCCTCAACAGGGAAAACCCGCAAAGCTCTGCGGGAGCTCGCCAAAGACATCCTCCTGCGCACCGCTCCTATCCAAGAGGTAGCATACTGGCAAGCCGCATCCCCAGTACGAGTCGGCGCCAAAGTCGGGAAATGCTCGTACATCCAAATCTTCAAAAAAATACAAAGAAAAAGAATCAGTCAAATCCTATGTGTACAAGATTCAAGATACAAACATACAAATACAAAATACAAAGTACAAGGAGTCTTGAATACCTCCAGCACGCTCCACAAAGCAGCAATGCTCGGCAACCTTTCTCCGGGTGTGACGAGGCATACTAAGTCATTCAGAATAAAAAAAATATCAACATTCAAGATTGGGGGCTATCTTATACTATCCCGTACAAAAGTCAATATTCTAGAAATCCCCAGTGGCAATGCAAATTCAGTAGGGACCTTTACTTCAGCATACAAATTCTACACCAACGCCTAGGATATCCATGCCAAAGCAGGTATACAAGATCTACACTAACGCCTAGGCTATCCATGCTGAAGCAGGTATACAAGTTCTACACCAATGCCTAGGCTATCCATGCCGAAGCAAGAATACAAGTTCTACACCAACGCCTAGGCTACCCATGCCGAAGCAGGACTGCAAGTTCTACGCCGACATCTAGGCATCCTAGTCTACTCTCCTGCGAGACCCAACAAGGTCACAAGTGAGACCACTATCTACAGATACCAAGTACAAAGTTCAATGAAAATTTCGAAATCCTACAAGTTCCAACAGTTCAAGTTCAAGTGACTATCAAACAATTTTCTACAAGATTCAAGAATCCTACTATCATACAAGCATCATATCAACATGCATTTCAAAGTACAAAAATCAAAACTACATGCAATCCTAGAGATTATTTCGTAAGCAAAACATGAAATACTTACATGGACAAGGCAAGAACAACAAGATCAAGGGGAGAGTATTCAACCTTTGACAGAGAAAAGCAAGAGAAGAGGAGTGTTTGCTCTTCAAAATGGCACGGCAAGGGGGGCTTTTATAGCCCAACCCCGCGCCAAATGCCGAGCCTTGCGGCGGGCGCCGAGCTGCCGCATGCGCGGAATCTTCAGCGCACGGTCCTCCGTGCTGATCACACGTTCTTTGCTGCTACGGTTTTCTGCACCAGGCATCAAACATCAAATCATGCTACCCTCCGAAATTACGGGTATATACCTGTGTCTCCAAGCACCAACAGATGAATATCTCAAGAATACAAAGTCCAAAAAATAAAAGAATTTAGGCGTTCGACTCCAACCGGACCCAAGCTCCAGGAAAGTCATAAAAAATTTGAAAATTCAAGTGCCAATAAAAAGCTCTTCTCCCCAGCAAAGCACATCCCCAGCGGATTAATTCCGGGTATTCAAAATTCAAAATTCAAGATTCAAAAATCCAAGATTCAAAATTTTCGATATCAAGCTTCGTCCTAAACCAAAGGCGGAAGAGCAGTACAAGTACAAACCAGAGTCGTCACACCCACAGGGAGGTGGACTCTGTCCTTTTTTCTAACGCCTATTTTGTGCAGGTACCGGCGTACAAAGAATGGTCTTGATTGCAGAACATCTTGATCATTCTCCGTCCCGAGTCGAAAACTTTGACTTTGACTTTCCTCACCGGACGCTCAGTCAAAGTGGGGGCATCTGTAGACACTGTTGTGGGATCTATTACGGTGATGACGTGTCACGCGTTCCTCGGAGGTATTAAGTATGAGCTGGCACGATCCTCTGGCAATCTGCAAAACAATAATATGCCCGTAGGAATATTCCCTCCGAGGCTTAAGTAAGTATAAGCTAGAGAGAGAAGTAAATTGTAGAGAGAAGGCAGGGCAAAGATAGTTTTAAGGTAGGTGGAAATGTATTGAATACCGCTTTTACCTTGGGATCTGCACTATTTATAATGCTAGGGTTTCTTGGGATTTGATCCTTAAACCCTGGCTGCATGAAAGGATGCTTTCCGAGATTAGGACATGTGTCCAATAGCAGGACATCTGAGTAGACCTGTTGGGCCTTTTGCATGTTAGGCTTGCCTGCAAGCTTTTGACTTTTGGACATGATTTGACTAGGGACTCTATCAATCAGATGGTCCTATGGGCCTAAGTGATGGCTTTTGTTCTGGATGTGGATATTGACTCTGTATAGAGTTGAGGTATTCAGGTCGGAGGACTTTGGCTTCCTTATTGGGTCATCCTAATAAATCCATGTGGCAGTTTATAGTTTTAGGCCACATCATTTTCCCCTCAAGGAGGGTGCGCCTTGCCTAGGTGGGGTAGCCTTCTTGTCATGGTGGAGTGCCACGTGTGGTTCCTTTTTGGAGCTTGGTTTTGTCTTTAAAACCTTCAGAAATCGTTTATTTTTTTCTCATTTGCTTTTTGTTATTTCAAAGAGATCTTAGAGAGAGAAAGCGATTTCCCTTTGAAGATCTTCTTGTGTTTGCATTGAGTGTTCTTGGATTCTTCATTTGTTATTCTTGGAGCCTGGACAATTTTGCCTGATAGTTTTCAGCAGTTTGATCACTTATTGGTAAGCGTTCTTGTTAGTTTCCTGTTTCCTCAGTTATGCATGTATTTGAAATTTTTTCTTTTGATGCTTTCATTTCTTGAGGAGGCCTCGTGTCAGTCGCCGCTTCTCTTGTATGTGGATGGCGTACCCGTTCTTTTCTTTTTCCTCTTTTCTTAAGTCAGACGTCATATTCCTTATGTAGGACGACATGCACGTATTAAGCAGACTGCCAACGTAGGTGCATGGGGAGCACCAAGAGAGAGGGACATCAGGTTCTGAAGGAAATAATGCCCTTTGTCCAAGTATACATTCAATGTTAAGTCTAATAAATGCGGTTCAGTATTAATTAACAAGTTAATAATTCAGTGAGATCAAGTGAGCTGAATGCCTAGCTAGAGGCCGCTTCAGTTCAAGTGGAATTAATGATATTAATCCACAGCTTACTCTTGACTGAACCCGTAGGGTCACACAAATAGTACGTAAACGGATCAAGTATTTAATGGCATTAAATACTCTATCTATGGATATTCGGAATCGACGGATCTTGGTTTCAGTGGGAGCTGAGATCGTCACAAGCAAGTGAATACTCCGGAAACGATGATATTGCCGAAAACGGAAATATGGATCGTATCGGAAATATAAATATTATCCAAATCGTAGATGTTGCCGGAAACGGAAACATGGTACGTATCGGAAAATATTATCGGAAATGGAAATATTGCCGGAATCGGAAATATTGCCGGAAACGGAAATATTGTCAGAATCAGAAATATTATCGGAATCGGAAAATAATTCCGGAAACGGAAATATTAAATATTTGTTCGAAACGGAAATTAATTCCGGAATTGGAAATATTAAATATTGTTCGTATCGGAAATGAATTCCGGAACCGGGAATTTAATCGGAAGCGTATCGTACGAATAACCATTGGACGAGGCCTGCCGGACGAAGGCCCAGCACGAAGCCAGGCCATCGCCCAGCATGCAAGGACGCGCGACAACGCCAAGCCCAAGGCAGCGCCAGGCCCACCGCAAGGCAGGCCCAGGGCGCCAAGGCAAGGCTGCCCAGCGTGGGCTGCGTGGGCCGAGCGCACGCGTGCAGGCGCCCTCGTGGTTCCGTGCGTGTGTGTGTTTGTGTCCATGCACAATTCCTAAATCTATTAGGTTTTGGTGTGTGATTAAATTCCTATTCCTATTAGGATTATTTAATTAATTAGAGTCCTTGTAGGATTCTATGTTTAATTAAATCGTATCCTACTAGGATTTCAATTCCCTTTCCAAACCTCTATAAATAAGGGCCTAGGTCATAATTTAGAGTGACGATTGAAGTATTCAAAAGGGTAAGTTTTGAAAGAAAAATTCAGCCACTCTCTTGCACAATAATATCCGAAAATTCCTAAGCACCTTAAGGGCGATTCTAGTTGGTCAATCTTGTGGCGGATCCGGACGTACTGTGGACTATCTACGGATGGACGATACTTGGAGTCCTAAAGACTTGTTCTTGTTCGGTTCGGGCGCAGCTAGGGAGGGCACGCTACAAAGTGTATGCATCTATACTATGCTAAATGATTATGTGTAAATAATATGCTTTCCTGGCTTTATGGTTTTTCCGCATGATTTATGTATTGTCATATGTATCATAACCTAACAGTGGTATCACGAGCCTCTTATTATTTTCACAATCTAAATTGCATAAACATGGTTAAATATTACAAATTTGCAAGAATTAAAAGGGGTGATTAATTTTCGTAATTGTTAATTAATTGCAAATTGCGTTTATTTAATTATATGTACGCAGTTTTTCGGCAGTTTCTTCGTTACTCATCCAAATCGAGTGATTTTTGTGTCAATTCCGCATGTAAAAAGCATTCTAAAATTTTGACAAAACCAATATTTTTCGGCCGAACCCAGAATTCTCAAATTCGAAGCCTAACTATGACTTTTCGGAGGTTTTAGTTTTTCGAACGCAAAATATTGTAAATTTAAGATGTTAAATTAAATATTTGCGATTCTTGTTGATAAATCTTGAATTTTTGATTGACCTAATGTATATGTTTAACAAGTTTGAATTCCTAGCCTTGTTAATTATGCAATCTAATTTGTAATTATGATTAATTTGTTGAAAATTGGAATAATTTAGAATTAATTTGATTTTCATAATTAGTTAATAATTTAATTAGATACCTATGATTAAAAACCACCATAAAAATTGTAAATTTGTGTTTAATTTTAAATTTTTATGACCTAGACTTGAATCCATGTTAATCGGAAATCAATTAATTAATAAATTTTCGATTTATCGCCCTAAAATTATGAAATTAATATGATTTATTAATTTGTCATTAATTTTGAAAATAAAATTTTAATTTTTATGCGATTTGCTCATATATCTTGCACGCACAAAGCAATGGACGCTACGTGTTACCCTTAAGGGGTATTGTATAGTGCGGGCGTGCGATGACGAGCAAGGGAGCTCGTCGCCCACGCGGTACGAATGCAGCGAGCAAGGCGATGGCGCGCGAGCACAAGGCAGCAGCCCTTCCTTGTGTCGAGCGCTGTGCGCGATGGGCGATGGGCGAAGCCATGGCACGCTGTGGGCGCGCGAGCGAGCGAGAGCTGGTCGCCCAGCGATCGCTGCTCTGCGCACCACAACGCGTGGCCTCAAGCGAGCGAGCGAGCGAGCAAGGAGCATCGTAGCTGCAGCGATGCTATGGGCAGGCAGGCTGCGCGCAAGCGTGGCTTGTCTTGCTGCCTTGCGCGTGGCTGCTGCGACGTTGTGCCATGGACATCGATGGGTCGTGCACTCGACGGGGCTTGGGTGCAAGCCCAAGTACTCGTCATGTCACGATTGTCGAGTTTTAAAATTTTAATTTGAAATTTTCAGTTTACGTAAATTTAATTAATTTTAAAATTAATAATTTAAATTGTTTTCTTGGATTTTAATTTTGAATATTATAATTATAATCAATTTCATTTATTCTAATTATTTTACTAAAATTAAAATCATGAATTAATTTAAATACGACTGAAAAATAAATTAAATAAGCGGATTCAATTATAAATTTATATGAGCTTTAAATTTTAATTAAATTTGTATGTTTCCGGTTAGACTAGAAATACATTTTTATGTTTAAAATTAGTAAAGAATATGAATTTATTGGTTTAAGTGGGAGCCCATTTAGTCATAAACTCTTGATTAGGTCTACAAATCCTTAAGGTTAAAACAACTTGATTAGAATTAATAAGGACTGAATAATTTGTAGATTATTGGTGCCCTTGATTAATTGCTGCAAATGTTTATGTGATGCATAATGTGTTTTACTAACCAGCTAAGTGGGCCATTCATGATAATGAATGGGTGAATGGTATATATTGTATATGTACTGTTTTGCAGGTTATGAAGTGACTAGTATGGCCCAAATAGGATAGAAAATATGGTCTGCGTACCATTAATTTGAATGTAATTGGTCTAAAGTACCAAAATTGTTTTTCAATTCAAATATGGTCTGCGTACCATAAAATAGTTGTAATTAGTTTAATTATAGCTTATCCTATTTGAAGAAAATGGTGCCTCCCACGGAGATTTTCGAGATGGACTTTGAAGTTGAAGCTTCAAGATGAAGTCGGGCCATACTTGATCACATTTATCTTATGCATGCTTTAAGTTATTTATTTCTTTAAATATGTCTTAAATATGCATGAGATTGTGGCTTGATTATGTTGCATGATTAAGGATTTTAGTTCACTTAAAATCTAACCAACATGGTAAGAGCCTTAAGTTCCAAACTTAAAAATTGAGTTAAAAGGTGCCATGCCAAAATAACACTTACTTGGATAACCTTTACATCAATCTTATTAATAGTTTTCGCTCAGCGAGGTGTTACTTATTAGTCCTAAAGGGGCAAGGTACACAAATAATTGTGAGTAAATGTTAGTTTTGGTGAAACTCAACGATATAAGTAAGGAGTCCTTTTATGTCGTGGCAAAATCGATAGGTTTACCTAATAAGTTCTTAGACGTACCTATCAACCAAGAATAGTTTCTAGACTATTAGCAAAAGGTTTTTGCTTACCTAAGATGTTTTAGGATTGAGTCGACAAACTGTGCTTAATTCTTCAATGGATTTTAGGATCTTGGAATCATTTTATTCACACCTTCCGGAACACATAACTTGAATAAAATGCTTAATGAACATTGAATTATGCATGTATGCTAGAATTTAAGTTTATTAAGAGAAACTGTGAATGGTTATTTATTTTTTTATTCTTTTTAATTGTAATTTTAATTATGGCAAACAACAATTCATTCAACATTCGATCAATTCTCGAAAAGGAGAAGTTGAGCGGGAGAAACTTCCTTGACTAGCAAAGGAACTTGCAAATAGTTATTATGGAGGAAGAAAAGGAGTATGTCCTGGAAGAGGCGATGCCCGAAGCCGCAGGCGACGGGGTCACTCAGGCAGCCCTCAATCGTTGGATTGATGCCAACAAGGATGTGAAATGTCTAATGCTCGCCACCATGAGTGCAGATCTGCAGAAAACGTTCATCAACTCAGATGCTTTCACGATCATCAGTGAGTTAAAGAACATATTCCAAGATCTGGCTCGAGTCGAAAGATTCGAGACTCATAGGCAAATTCTTGAGACCAAGCTTAAGAAAGGCGAGCCCGTAAGTCCACATGTTCTCAAAATGATTGGACTCATTGAGAATATGAGTCGGCTGGATCAACAATTCTCTCAGGAAATGGCTGTAGACACCATCCTCCATTCTCTTCATAACGGGTATGATCAGTTCAAACTAAACTATAGTATGAATAGTCTGGACAAAACGCTCATTGAGCTTCACGGTATGTTGAAGACCGCTGAAAAGACGCTCAAAAGTGATAAGCAAGATGTGCTTATGGTGCGTGGGGGCAAGTTCAAGAAATCTGAAAAGAAGAGGAATGCTAAGATAGGTGGCAACAAGGCCAGCCCAACTAAGCAAACTGGCGCCAAGTCTGAAAAGAGGAAGGTCAGTCAACCCACTTCTGAATCCGAATGCTTCTAGTACAAGAAGAAGGGGCATTGGAAGAGAGATTGCTTGAAGCTAAAGGAAGATCAGAAGAACGGAACAGTCGTTCCATCTTCAGGCATTTTCGTTATAGACTGTATACTTGCTAATTCAACTTCTTGGGTATTAGATACAGGTTGTGGCTCACACTTATGTTCCAATCCAGAGGGACTAAGAAGAAGTAGAAAGTTAAGCAAGGGTGAAGTCGACCTACGAGTGGGAAATGGAGCACGGATTGCTGCATTAGCTGTAGGAACTTATTATTTGTCGTTGCCCTCTGGGCTAGTTTTGGAACTGGAAGAATGTTTCCATGTTCCAAGTCTTACTAAAAACATCATTTCAGTTTCTTGCTTAGATGCTAAGGGATTTTCCTTTTTAATAAAAGACAATAGTTGTTCGTTTTATTTTAAAGAGATGTTTTATGGATCTGCTAGATTAGTCAATGGACTTTATTTATTAGATCACGACAAACAAGTTTATAACATAAATACCAAAAAGGCCAAAAAGGATGATTCAGATCTCACCTATCTGTGGCATTGTCGATTAGGCCATATAAACTTGAAACGCTTAGAAAGACTTCAAAAGGAATGAATTCTAGAACCATTTGACTTAGAGGATTATGGTAAATGCGAATCATGTTTACTTGGCAAAATGACAAAGCAACCTTTCTCTAAAGTTGGAGAAAGAGCAACTGAACTATTGGGTTTAATCCATACAGATGTATGTGGACCAATGAGTGCAAATTCTAGAGGTGGTTTCAGCTACTTTATCTCTTTCACTGATGACTTGAGTAGATATGGTTATGTCTACCTAATGAAGCATAAGTCTGAATCCTTTGACAAATTCAAGGAATTTTATAGTGAAGTAGAGAATCAATTAGGCAAGAAGATTAAAGCACTGCGGTCTGATAGAGGCGGTGAATATCTGAGCTATGAATTTGATGACCATCTGAAAGAATGTGGAATTCTATCAGAATTGACTCCTCCTGGAACACCACAATGGAACGGTGTGTCGGAACGGAGGAACAGAACCTTGCTAGACATGGTCAGGTCAATGATGGGTCAGGCCGAACTTCCAATAGAATTTTGGGGACATGCACTAAATACAACTGCACTCACTATAAATAGAGCTCCGTCTAAAGCTGTCGAAAAGACTCCATATGAGTTATGGTTTGGAAAGCCTCCAAATGTGTCTTTTCTTAGGATTTGGGGATGTGAAGTATACGTCAAACGATTAATTTCAGACAAACTTCATCCGAAATCTGACAAATGTATCCTTGTGGGCTATCCAAAGGAAACAAAGGGGTATTACTTCTACAATACATCTGAGAAGAAGGTGTTTGTTGCTCGAGATGGTGTCTTTTTGGAGAAAGATCACATTTCCAAAATGACAAGTGGGAGAAAAGTAGACCTCGAAGAAATTCGAGTCGAACAACAAACTCTAGAGAATGCTCAAGATGACATTCAGGATGAAACTCAGAGATCTTTAGAAGAATCTGGTGAGAATCATGGTCAATCTAGAAATGTTACCCCGCATAGATCGCAAAGATATAGATCTCAACCGGAAAGGTACTTAGGTATTTTGACGAACGAGAGCTATGACGTTTTATTACTTGAAAGTGATGAACCTGCCACTTACAAACAAGCTATGACGAGCCCTAGCTCCAAGCAATGGCAAGAAGCCATGCAATCTGAATTAGACTCCATGTCTGAAAACCAAGTATGGGATTTGGTCCATTTGCCAGATGGCTACCAAGCCATTGGAAGCAAATGGGTTTTCAAACTGAAAAAGGACAAGGATGGGAAACTTGAAGTTTTCAAAGCTAGATTGGTTGCAAAAGGTTACAAGCAAGTCCACGGTGTGGATTACGATGAAACCTTTTCACCAGTTGCAATGCTAAAGTCTATTCGAATAATGTTAGCAATCGCTGCATATTACGATATCGAAATATGGCAGATGGATGTCAAAACCGCTTTCTTAAACGGTGTTTTAACAGAAACTGTGTTCATGACACAGCCTGAAGGTTTTGAGGATCCAAAGAATGCTAAAAAGGTATGCAAGCTAAAGAAATCAATCTACGGATTGAAGCAGGCATCCAGGAGCTGGAATATACGTTTTGATGAAGCAGTCAGTGACTTTGGTTTCATCAAGAACGCAGACGAATCTTGTGTATACAAGAAGGTCAGTGGGAGCAAAATTGCTTTCCTAGTGTTACATGTCGACGACATATTACTTATCGGAAATGACATTCCTATGTTGAACTCTGTCAAGATTTGGCTTGGGAAATGTTTTTCGATGAAGGATCTAGGAGAAGCACAGTACATATTGGGCATCAAGATTTACAGAGATAGATCTAAAAAGATGATTGGACTTAGTCAAAGCACTTATATCAATAAGGTGCTTGATAGGTTCAAGATGACAGACTCCATGCGAGGCTACCTACCCATGTCTCATGGAATGACTCTAAGCAAGACTCAGTGCCCAAAAACACTTGATGAGCGTAGACGAATGAATAGGATTCCATATGCATCATTGATTGGTTCAATAATGTATGCTAGGATATGTACACGCCCGGATGTTGCGTACGCACTCAGTGCTACGAGCAGATACCCGTCAGACCCAGGAGAGGCACATTGGGCTGCTGCCAAGAATATTCTGAAGTACCTGAAAAGGCACAAAGATGACTTCCTGGTCTATTGTGGAGATGATGAATTAATTGTTAAAGGCTATACGGATGCAAGTTTTCAAACCGACAAAGATGATTTCAGATCACAGTCTGGGTTTATCTTCTGCCTCAACGGAGGTGCAGTAAGCTGGAAAAGTGCTAAGAAAAGCACCATTGCGGATTCTACAACTGAAGCGGAGTACATTGCTGCACATGAAGCAGCAAAGGAATCTATATGGCTAAGGAAGTTCATAGGAGAACTAGGTGTAGTCCCCTCCATTAAAGGACCAATAGCCCTGTATTGTGATAATAAACGGAGCTATTGCACAGGCAAAGGAGCCTAGACACCACCAAAGAGTCAAGCATGTACTTCGTAGATTTCACCTTCTACGAGAGTTCGTTGAAAGAAAAGAAGTCGAGATAAGAAAGATTGGAACTGATGACAACATATCAGATCCATTGACTAAACCTCTGCCGCAGGCGAAGCACAACTCGCACACTGCAGCCATGGAAATCAAGCATATTGGAGAATGGCTTTGATGTCCTTATTTAATGTTTTAAAGTTTTAGAGTTTAAATCTTTGTAAAACATTATTGGTTAATCATTCACAATAAATGAATAGAATTCATTTTTCCATTTAATTTGTGGTTTATTAAATGATGAGTCCCTTCAATTTGACGATATATTCAAGATAGACTGTCAGGACCAGTCCTGTGACTAAGAAATGTCTGTCAAGTGAACTTGAATGTCAAAAGTTGAAAATGGTCCCTGGTCGGAGTTTTCTATAAAATTGGACGCATAGAAAACGTTAGACGACTAGAATGCAAGATGACTAGTAGTTCTGTTTCTTGAACTATGTGGACATGGCAATGTCATAATCATTTGCATAGATACTTACTTTGGGAAGACTAGTATCGGACAGACCTATGAAACTTTACTGTAAGAGATGAAAATCTGTCATAAGTAAATTTCATTAAAATTATTAGACACTAAATCCTCAATACCTGAGTGATTTGAGATTACTTGTTTGAGAACTGGTTGCTTTGACGTTGACCAACCGTCGCACCGTAAAAGGAGGCTATAAAGGCAACGCTCAGGTAATCACCTATCAAACGAAGTCTAATCTCAAGATCGCAAGATTGGGATTGTCCTCCCATAAATCGGGATGAGATGCTTAAAAGTTGTACAAGGCCACTCGGAGAGCTAGAAACTGTGAAATGCATGGTCGTGCTCAGATGAATCATAGGCTATGATTATCTGCTTATTTGATCAGTTGAACTCTGAAACCGAGAAACACCTCTGGACATAATAAGGATGACAACTCTTACCTTATGTTCAAGAGCAAGCATCGAGCGACAAAGGAATTAGGAAATGCACACTTGTCCCTAAGGACAAGTGGGAGACTGAAGGAAATAATGCCCTTGGTCCAAGTATGCATTCAATGTTAAGTCTAATAAATGCGGTTCAGTATTAATTAACAAGTTAATAATTCAGTGAGATCAAGTGACCTGAATGCCTAGCTAGAGGTCGCTTCAGTTCAAGTGGAATTAATGATATTAATCCACAGCTTACTCTTGACTGAACCCGTAGGGTCACACAAATAGTACGTAAACGGATCAAGTATTTAATGGCATTAAATACTCTATCTATGGATATTCAGAATCGTCGGATCTTGGTTTCAGTGGGAGCTGAGATCGTCACAAGCAAGTGAATACTCCGGAAACGATGATATTGCCGGAAACGGAAATATGGATCGTATCGGAAATATAAATATTATCCAAGTCGTAGATGTTGCCGGAAACGGAAACATGGTACGTATCGGAAAATATTATCGGAAATGGAAATATTGCCGGAATCGGAAATATTGCCGGAAACGGAAATATTGTCAGAATCGGAAATATTATCGGAATCGGAAAATAATTCCGGAAACGGAAATATTTAATATTTGTTCGAAACGGAAATTAATTCCGGAATTGGAAATATTAAATATTGTTCGTATCGGAAATGAATTCCGGAACCGGGAATTTAATCGGAAGCGTATCGTACGAATAAGCATCGGACGAGGCCTGCCGGAAGAAGGCCCAGCACGAAGCCAGGCCATCGCCCAGCAAGCAAGGACGTGCGCCAACACCCAGCCCAAGGCAGCGCCAGGCCCACCGCAAGGCAGGCCCAGCGCGCCAAGGCAAGGCTGCCCAGCGTGGGCTGCGTGGGCCGAGCGCACGCGTGCGGGTGCCCTCGTGGCTCCGTGGGTGTGTGTGTTTGTGTCCATGCACAATTCCTAAATCTATTAGGTTTTGGTGTGTGATTAAATTCCTATTCCTATTAGGATTATTTAATTAATTAGAGTCCTTGTAGGATTCTAAGTTTAATTAAATTGTATCCTACTAGGATTCCCTTTCCAAACCTCTATAAATAAGGGCCTAGGGTCATAATTTAGAGTGACGATTGAAGTATTCAAAAGGGTAAGTTTTGAAAGAAAAATTCAGCCACTCTCTTGCATAATAATAGCCGAAAATTCCTAAGCACCTTAAGGGCGATTCTAGTTGGTCAATCTTTAGGCGGATCCGGACGTACTGTGGACTATCTACGGAGGGACGACACTTGGAGTCCTAAAGACTTGTTCTTGTTCGGTTCGGCCGCAGCTAGGGAGGGCACGCTACAAAGTGTATGCATCTATACTATGCTAAATGATTATGTGTAAATAATATGCTTTCCTGGCTTTATGGTTTTTCCGCATGATTTATGTATTGTCATATGTATCATAACCTAACAGGTTCCTTTTTCGAACCCGTTCGAGGGAAATAGGGGAGGAGTTAGCTCCTCACTTCATTCAGGAGGCGAAGGTTCCAGGACGGCTAGTTCTTCAAGGAGAAGAAAGAGTGTGCCTTGCCGTCCTCGTATCCCACGTGAGGATTTCAAAGATGACTCTTCCAGTTCTTCGGACGAGGAGTTTGCAAAAAAATTCCTCCTATGGTTCGTGGAAAGGAGGATGTGGACTTGTTTCCTTCTAACATCCTCCCTAGCAGAAAATGGTTGAGGTACCTAAAGGAGCAAGGGCGTGATTTTGAGCGTTTCTTGCTCTTGCCTCGTGGCTTTAGTTTTTGGTGTCCTCGTCCCCATAGTATTGTAGACCGTTTTTCTTTGGGGGAGGTTGCTGTCTATACGACCGCCTTCCGATTGGGCCTTAGGTTTCCCTTTCATCCTTTTGTAATGGACGTTTTGGATGGTTATGATATTGGCCTAGCCCAGCTGACCCCTAATTCTTGGGCGAATGTTTTTGGTTACATTTCCAAGTGTGCGTTCAGTGACGTCACCTCTTCCTTTCCTTCTTTTGTTAGACTTGTTGATATCGCTCCTTCTTCTCGTTCTCCCTAGGGATGGTTTACCCTGTATAGCCGGCGAGGTTATAAGACGGTAGTGGGTAAGTCCTCAAGCTGGGTATGGTGGAGAACGAAATGGTCTATTATCCAAATGGAGGACCTTCCTCTTTCAGAGCGTCTTTCTCGCTGGAACTACCGGCCTCGTTTCTTATCTAAAACCGACGCCTATCCTCGCCTCCTGTCAAGAGAATGGAGGCTCATAAAGCCTTTATTTCAAGCCGAAATGTATCGGCTGTCTGCAAAGAGACACGCGTGGGTGCCTAATATTTGGCTTCCCCATGTGGGTCAATTTACCAACATGGTCTTTCTTGCGGCCGTTGGTCTCTGCCCTTACTTACATAGAGGTAGTATTGCGTGTATTTTTCGTAAATAACCTTGTTTTCTTGTCTTTTAATGATCCCCTTGGTTTGTGTAGATTCTGCTATGAGTCGTCTGTCCCCAGAAGACAAGGATTAGTGGACGTGCCCACCTGGTTGTCCCAAGTGTATACGGACGATGTCTTTAAAGCCGTGGAGGCCAAGAGGAAAGAATCCTTGAAGAAGTCGGATGAGGGGGCTTCTGGTGACGCTTCCAAGGTACGTCTTATTCAGTTGGACGCATTTCTAGAGTCTTTAAAGTCTATGCCGGTTTTTCCACCCTTTTCATTTTCAGGGGCCTACTTCATCTGCTACGAAGAAGCGTCCTGCCTCTTCGACGGTAGCCCCTAAGCCCAAGCGGCCCTTTTTCAAGAAGTTGGGCAGTCCTGATGCTGCGCTGAAGCCACCAGCAACGAAGCCGTCATCCCCTCTGGCTGGGGGAGAGGGAACCTAAGTTCCACAGGTGACAGATCTCCCTCCTGTGCCAAAGGAGACGTCTGCCCAGGTGGCGAATGAGGATGATTCGGCAGCCAAGACGGCTGCTACTGGGACAGCTACTGGTGAGGCTGGTGCATCTGGCGAAGCTGCAGATGTTGGTCGTGCAGCTGCTCCCTCGTCTAGAGAGAGGAAGGACGGGGATTCCAAAGACCCTTCTTCTGCTGGGGACGCGTCAATGCCTCCGCCTGCTCCGTCAACTAGTTAGTTCTTTAATATTTAGGACGTCTTGACAACTTAGTGGTTTGGTATATTGATTGATGTATTGATGTTGGCTCAGGTGATATGTTCGAGCGGATGAGGCGGGCCGAAGTGGCACATATTCCCCCATCTGGCGGGTTTAGCTTAGAGGAAAAGGACAAGATCCTTTCTGCCGTCTATGATGCTATTCCCGAGGAGTATGTGAACTCTCTACATGGAATTGAACAGGGGTACTTTGGGGTCATGCAGTCCCTCGTTCTTGACGTAAGTATTTTCTTAAGTTTGGTTTTACACTATCTTTAGTTCTCCTCCTAATGTTTTGGTTCGTGGTAGCTGTTCATCCGTTATGCCGAAGGTAGACAGTACCGCTTTGACATGCACCAAGAGATGTTTAAGCATAAGGACAAGATTGAGAATCATGAGCTGTACGCTGAGAAGAAGGGTAGACTGATCAATGAGGACGCGGATGTCCAGATCAGGTCGGAGACGGCTGCTCTCAGAGAGGCTGAGGAGGATGCACAGAACTATGAGAAGAAGCTGTTGGAGCATGAGGAGAGGTTGACTGCTCTTAGGACTGGGTATGCTGCCGTCTCGAAGCGCGTCACCAACTTCTCTACCAAGGTGAACGCCCTAGAGAAGAAGCTCAAGGCCACCCAAGACGAGATTGAAACTATTCGGGAGGAAGCCGTTATTTCTTTCAAGCTTGGGGAGGAGGCCATTTTGGAGAATGCTCGGCGGGCTTGGGATCGGTCGATGGATGGGAAGGACTTTTCCTGGTTTAGACGCCGAATTTCGTACCAGATGGCCGTCTCGGCCACTCGACGGCTTGGTCTTGATCCTCCCGAGTTTTTTAGTGAGGGGGAGGATGAGGACGTAGAGGAAGAGGAGGTGAAATCTCCTGAAGATCAAGACGTTCAGGATGGAAGCTCGACGGCCCCTCATCCTTAGACTGCTGTATTCTAGTGCTGGTTTCTGTGGCGCCGTAGGCGCTTGTAATAACATGCATTAAATACAGCTGCACTCAATATAAATAGAGCTCCGTCTAAAGCTGTCGAAAAGACTCCATATGAGTTATGGTTTGGAAAGCCTCCAAATGTGTCTTTTCTTAAGATTTGGGGATGTGAAGTATACGTCAAACGATTAATTTCAGACAAACTTCATCCGAAATCTGACAAATGTATCCTTGTGGGCTATCCAAAGGAAACAAAGGGGTATTACTTCTACAATACATCTGAGAACAAGGTGTTTGTTGCTCGAGATGGTGTCTTTTTGGAGAAAGATCACATTTCCAAAATGACAAGTGGGAGAAAAGTAGACCTCGAAGAAATTCGAGTCGAACAACAAACTCTAGAGAATGCTCAAGATGACATTCAGGATGAAACTCAGAGATCTTTAGAAGAATCTGGTGAGAATCATGGTCAATCTAGAAATGTTACCCCGCATAGATCGCAAAGATATAGATCTCAACCGGAAAGGTACTTAGGTATTTTGACGAACGAGAGCTATGACGTTTTATTACTTGAAAGTGATGATCCTGCGACTTACAAACAAGCTATGACGAGCCCTAGCTCCAAGCAATGGCAAGAAGCCATGCAATCTGAATTAGACTCCATGTCTGAAAACCAAGTATGGGATTTGGTCGATTTGCCAGATGGCTACCAAGCCATTGGAAGCAAATGGGTTTTCAAACTGAAAAAGGACAAGGATGGGAAACTTGATGTTTTTAAAGCTAGATTGGTTGCAAAAGGTTACAGGCAAGTCCACGGTGTGGATTACGATGAAACCTTTTCACCAGTTGCAATGCTAAAGTCTATTCGAATAATGTTAGCAATCGCTGCATATTACGATTACGAAATATGGCAGATGGATGTCAAAACCGCTTTCTTAAACGGTGTTTTAACAGAAACTATGTTCATGACACAGCCTGAAGGTTTTGAGGATCCAAAGAATGCTAAAAAGGTATGCAAGCTAAAGAAATCAATCTACGGATTGAAGCAGGCATCCAGGAGCTGGAATATACGTTTTGATGAAGCAGTCAGTGACTTTGGTTTCATCAAGAACGCAGACGAATCTTGTGTATACAAGAAGGTCAGTGGGAGCAAAATTGCTTTCCTAGTATTATATGTCGACGACATATTACTTATCGGAAATGAAATTCCTATGTTGAACTCTGTCAAGATTTGGATTGGGAAATGTTTTTCGATGAAGGATCTAGGAGAAGCACAGTACATATTGGGCATCAAGATTTACAGAGATAGATCTAAAAAGATGATTGGACTTAGTCAAAGCACTTATATCAATAAGGTGCTTGATAGGTTCAAGATGGCAGACTCCAAGCGAGGCTACCTACCCATGTCTCATGGAATGACTCTAAGCAAGACTTAGTGCCCAAAAACACTTGATGAGCGTAGACGAATGAATGGGATTCCATATGCATCATTGATTGGTTCAATAATGTATGCTAGGATATGTACACGCCCCGGATGTTGCGTACGCACTCAGTGCTACGAGCAGATACCAGTCAGACCCAGGAGAGGCACATTGGACTGCTGCCAAGAATATTCTGAAGTACCTGAAAAGGCACAAAGATGACTTCATGGTCTATGGTGGAGATGATGAATTAATTGTTAAAGGCTATACGGACGCAAGTTTCCAAACCGACAAAGATGATTTCAGATCACAGTCTGGGTTTGTCTTCTGCCTCAACGGAGGTGCAGTAAGCTGGAAAAGTGCTAAGCAAAGCACCATTGCGGATTCTACAACTGAAGCGGAGTACATTGCTGCACATGAAGCAGCAAAGGAAGCTATATGGCTAAGGAAGTTCATAGGAGAACTAGGTCTAGTCCCCTCCATTAAAGGACCAATAGCCCTGTATTGTGATAATAAACGGAGCTATTGCACAGAGCCTAGACACCACCAAAGAGTCAAGCATGTACTTCGTAGATTTCACCTTCTACGAGAGTTCGTTGAAAGAAAAGAAGTCGAGATAAGCAAGATTGGAACTGATGACAACATATCAGATCCATTGACTAAACCTCTGCCGCAGGCGAAGCACAACTCGCACACTGCAGCCATGGAAATCAAGCATATTGGAGAATGGCTTTGATGTCCTTATTTAATGTTTTAAAGTTTTAGAGTTTAAATCTTTGTAAAACATTATTGGTTAATCATTCACAATAAATGAATAGAATTCATTTTTCCATTTAATTTGTGGTTTATTAAATGATGAGTCCCTTCAATTTGACGATATATTCAAGATAGACTGTCAGGACCAGTCCTGTGACTAAGAAATGTCTGTCAAGTGAACTTGAATGTCAAAAGTTGAAAATGGTCCCTGGTCGGAGTTTTCTATAAAATTGGACGCATAGAAAACGTTAGACGACTAGAATGCAAGATGACTAGTAGTTCTGTTTCTTGAACTATGTGGACATGACAATGTCATAATCATTTGCATAGATACTTACTTTGGGAAGACTAGTATCGGACAGACCTATGAAACTTTACTGTAAGAGATGAAAATCTGTCATAAGTAAATTTCATTAAAATTATTAGACACTAAATCCTCAATACCTGAGTGATATGAGATTACTTGTTTGAGAACTGGTTGCTTTGACGTTGACCAACCGTCGCACCGTAAAAGGAGGCTATAAAGGCAACGCTCAGGTAATCACCTATCAAACGAAGTCTAATCTCAAGATCGCAAGATTGGGATTGTCCTCCCATAAATCGGGATGAGATGCTTAAAAGTTGTACAAGGCCACTCGGAGAGCTAGAAACTGTGAAATGCATGGCCGTGCTCAGATGAATCATAGGCTATGATTATCTGCTTATTTGATCAGTTGAACTCTGAAACCGAGAAACACCTCTGGACATAATAAGGATGACAGCTCTTACCTTATGTTCAAGAGCAAGCATCGAGCGACAAAGGAATTAGGAAATGCACACTTGTGCCTAAGGACAAGTGGGAGACTGAAGGAAATAATGCCCTTGGTCCAAGTATGCATTCAATGTTAAGTCTAATAAATGCGGTTCAGTATTAATTAACAAGTTAATAATTCAGTGAGATCAAGTGAGCTGAATGCCTAGCTAGAGGCCGCTTCAGTTCAAGTGGAATTAATGATATTAATTCACAGCTTACTCTTGACTGAACCCGTAGGGTCACACAAATAGTACATAAACGGATCAAGTATTTAATGGCATTAAATACTCTATCTATGGATATTCGGAATCGACGGATCTTGGTTTCAGTGGGAGCTGAGATCGTCACAAGCAAGTGAATACTCCGGAAACGATGATATTGCCGGAAACGGAAATATGGATCGTATCGGAAATATAAGTATTATCCAAGTCGTAGATGTTGCCGGAAACGGAAACATGGTACATATCGGAATATGTTATCGGAAATGGAAATATTGCCGGAAACGGAAATATTGTCAGAATCGGAAATATTATCGGAATCGGAAAATAATTCCGGAAACGGAAATATTAAATATTTTTTCGAAACGGAAATTAATTCCGGAATTGGAAATATTAAATATTGTTCGTATCGGAAATGAATTCCGGAACCGGGAATTTAATTGGAAGCGTATCGTACGAATAAGCATCGGACGAGTCCTGCCGGACGAAGGCCCAGCACGAAGCCAGGCCATCGCCCAGCAAGCAAGGACGCGCGCCAACGCCCAGCCCAAGGCACCGCCAGGCCCACCGCAAGGCAGGCCCAGCGCGCCAAGGCAAGGCTGCCCAGCGTGGGCTGCGTGGCCGAGCGCACGCGTGCGGGCGCCCTCGTGGATCCGTGCGTGTGTGTGTTTGTGTCCATGCACAATTCCTAAATCTATTAGGTTTTGGTGTGTGATTAAATTCCTATTCCTATTAGGATTATTTAATTAATTAGAGTCCTTGTAGGATTCTAAGTTTAATTAAATTGTATCCTACTAGGATTCCAATTCCCTTTTCAAACCTCTATAAATAAGGGCCTAGGGTCATAATTTAGAGTGACGATTGAAGTATTCAAAAGGGTAAGTTTTGAAAGAAAAATTCAGCCACTCTCTTGCATAATAATAGCCGAAAATTCCTAAGCACCTTAAGGGCGATTCTAGTTGGTCAATCTTGAGGCGGATCCAGACGTACTGTGGACTATCTACGTAGGGACGACACTTGGAGTCCGAAAGACTTGTTCTTGTTCGGTTCGGGCGCAGCTAGGGAGGGCACGCTAAAAAGTGTATGCATCTATACTATGCTAAATGATTATGTGTAAATAATATGCTTTCCTGGCTTTATGGTTTTTCCGCATGATTTATGTATTGTCATATGTGTCATAACCTAACAGGTTCCTTTTTCGAACCCGTTCGAGGGAAATAGGGGAGGAGTTAGCTCCTCACTTCATTCAGGAGACAAAGGTTCCAGGACGGCTCGTTCTTCAAGGAGAAGAAAGAGTGTGCCTTGCCGTCCTCGTATCCCACGTGAGGATTTCAAAGATGACTCTTCCAGTTCTTCGGACGAGGAGTTTGCAAAAAAATTCCCCCTATGGTTCGTGGAAAGGAGGATGTGGACTTGTTTCCTTCTAACATCCTCCCTAGCAGAAAATGGTTAAGGTACCTAAAGGAGCAAGGGCGTGATTTTGAGCGTTTCTTGATCTTGCCTCGTGGCTTTAGTTTTTGGTGTCCTCGTCCCCATAGTATTGTAGACCGTCTTTCTTTGGGGGAGGTTGCTGTCTATACGGCCGCCTTCCGATTGGGCCTTAGGTTTCCCTTGCATCCTTTTGTAATGGACGTTTTGGATGGTTATGATATTGGCCTAGCCCAGCTGACCCTTAATTCTTGGGAGAATGTTTTTGGTTATATTTCCAAGTGTGCGTTCAGTGACGTCACCTCTTCCTTTCCTTCTTTTGTTAGACTTGTAGATATCGCTCCTTCTTCTCGTTCTCCCTAGGGATGGTTTACCCTGTATAGCCGGCGAGGTTATAAGACGGTAGTGGGTAAGTCCTCAAGGTGGGTATGGTGGAGAACGAAATGGTCTATTATCCAAATGGAGGACCTTCCTCTTTCAGAGCGTCTTTCTCGCTGGAACTACCGGCCTCGTTTCTTATCTAAAACTGACGCCTATCCTCGCCTCCTGTCAAGAGAATGGAGGCTCATAAAGCCTTTATTTGAAGCCGAAATATATCGGCTATCTGCAAAGAGACACGCGTGGGTGCCTAATATTTGGCTTCCCCATGTGGGTCAATTTACCAACATGGTCTTTCTTGCGGCCGTTGGTCTCTGCCCTTACTTACATAGAGGTAGTATTGCGTCTATTTTTCGTAAATAACCTTGGTTTCTTGTCTTTCACTGATCCCCTTGGTTTGTGTAGATTCTACTATGAGTCATCTGTCCCCAGAAGACAAGGATTAGTGGACGTGCCCACCTGGTTGTCCCAAGTGTATACGGACGATGTCTTTAAAGCCGTGGAGGCCAAAAGGAAAGAATCCTTGAAGAAGTCGGATGAGGGGGCTTCTGGTGACGCTTCCAAGGTACGTCTTATTCAGTTGGACGCATTTCTAGAGTCTTTAAAGTCTATGCCGGTTTTTTCACCCTTTTCATTTTCAGGGGCCTACTTCATCTGCTACGAAGAAGCGTCCTGCCTCTTCGACGGTAGCCCCTAAGCCCAAGCGGCCCTTTTTCAAGAAGTTGGGCAGTCCTGATACTATGGTGAAGCCACCAGCAACAAAGCCGTCATCCCCTCTGGCTGGGGGAGAGGGAACCTCTGTTCCACAGGTGACAGATCTCCCTCCTGTGCCAAAGGAGACGTCTGCCCAGGTAGCGAATGAGGATGATTCGGCAGCCAAGACGGCTGCTACTGGGACAGCTACTGGTGAGGCTGGTGCATCTGGCGAAGCTGCAGATGTTGGTCGTGCAGCTGCTCCCTCGTCTAGAGAGAGGAAGGACGGGGATTCCAAAGACCCTTCTTCTGCTGGGGACGCGTCAATGCCTCCGCCTGCTCCGTCAACTAGTTAGTTCTTTAATATTTAGGACGTCTTGACAACTTAGTGGTTTGGTATATTGATTGATGTATTAATGTTGGCTCAGGTGATATGTTCGAACGGATGAGGCGGGCCGAAGTGGCACATATTCCCCCATCTGGCGGGTTTAGCTCAGAGGAAAAGGACAAGATCCTTTCTGCCGTCTATGATGCTATTCCCGAGGAGTATGTGAACTCTCTACATGGAATTGAACAGGGGTACTTTGGGGTCATGCAGTCCCTCGTTCTTGACGTAAGTATTTTCTTAAGTTTGGTTTTACACTTTCTTTAGTTCTCCTCCTAATGTTTTGGTTCGTGGTAGCTGTTCATCCGTTGTGCCGAAGGTAGACATGCAGTACCGCTTTGACATGCACCAAGAGATGTTTAAGCATAAGGACAAGATTGAGAATCATGAGCTGTACGCTGAGAAGAAGGGTAGACTGATCAATGAGGACGCGGATGTCCAGATCAGGTCGGAGACGGCTGCTCTGAGAGAGGCTGAGGAGGATGCACAGAACTATGAGAAGAAGCTTTTGGAGCATGAGGAGAGGTTGACTGCTCTTAGGACTGGGTATGCTGCCGTCTCGAAGCGCGTCACCAACTTCTCTACCAAGGTGGACGCCCTGGAGAAGAAGCTCAACCCAAGACGAGATTGAAACTATTCGGGAGGAAGCCGTTATTTCTTTCAAGCTTGGGGAGGAGGCCATTCTGGAGAATGCTCGGCGGGCTTGGGATCAGTCGATGGATGGGAAGGACTTTTCCTAGTTTAGACGCCGAATTTCGTACCAGATGGCCGTCTCGGCCACTCGACGCCTTGGTCTTGATCCTCCCGAGTTTTTTAGTGAGGGGGAGGATGAGGACGTAGAGGAAGAGGAGGTGAAATATCCTGAAGATCAAGACGTCCGGGAAGGAAGCTCGACGGCCCCTCATCCTTAGACTGCTGAATTCTAGTGCTGGTTTCTGTGGCCCCGTAGGCGCTTGTAATAACATTGATGCCTTTGGGCATTATTTTTATTTGGGTTTGTTGCGCCTTGCGCGCATGTATGAATATTTTGTGCCTTCTGTGCACTTATGCTTTTATTCCATCTCAGTTTTATACTGACTTTTCAGGAACATGTTTTCTTGTCCAATTGTGGACAGTTAACCCAGTGTTTTTAGGTGATCAGCCTAATTTGGGGCGCTAATCTAGGCCACTCCTCAGGCCGTCAACCGATTAATCTTCTGTGACGCCTTCAAAGGAGAGGGCGTCCATATTGAATGACTTCTTTGTTGAGTCTTATTTGCGTGTTCACGTCTTTAATATTGTTGATTAATTTAGGCCACTTCTAAGGATGTCGTTCAATTAACCACTCGTGAGCCGCCAAGTCGGAGGTCGTCAATGTGGAGGGACTTCTTTGATTGAGTCACTTTCTTGCGTTTGTTATATGATTTTGAGTGCTTCATTCAATCAGTGGATTTATTGGGCCATAAGTTTATCAGAGTTTTGATAGGAGTAATATTATCGTAAAGTTAACATTTAGCTAAACAGCGAAAGTAGATTGGCCGTTTTATAGGCGTGAATTACTGGCCATTTTGTTGGCTCTTACACAATTTCTAGGCCATTTTATAGGCTCATATTACATAAAGTATTCTGACTAGTCTATTGACATTCTACTCTTCAGCCACTTTTCTCTATTTTAACTGGGATACCCTCGCCGGCAGTTGGTGGTTCTTCTTCATATTTCCTTTTGCCTTTGGTCCCAGCCAGATCTTTCCTCCGTGCTGATGGGTTAAGAGTTGTGAGGTAGCAGTCTCTTGCTTGCTGTTGATCTCCGTGTATAGTCCCTATTGCCCCATCGTCACACACATACTTCAGAAGCATGAGATGGGTGACAACCACTGCCTTAATCTTGTTCAAGGTGGGGCGTCCCAAAATGACATTGTATGCTGTCAAATCTTTGACGATTAGGAAGTCCACCCCCATCTTTCGTCCATCTTTTCGCCCTCCAATTCAAACCGGCAAGTTAATGACGCCTATTGGATGTATGATGCTTCCTCCAAAGCCAATGATAGGGTACGTAGTGGGTGGTCTCTATGGTCTTAGGGTCGTGAGCTAGGCGGCTTAGGCACTCCATGCTCATTATATCAGATGAACTTCCTGTATCTATCAAGATGCGTTTTACTCTCATGTTAGAGATTTTGATCTCGACCACGAGAGGGTCGTCATGTGGGGTGGCTACACGTCCGCCGTCTGATTCACATATTTCTATCCGAGGGAATGGGTCCACTGGTGATTTTCCTGATAACGTTACTTGTCCTAGACGGCAAGCATAATCTTTCTGTCCCCTCACGGTGGGCCCACCAGAAGCTGGTCCTCCTGATATGACGGCTACAAATCCTCCTTCGCTGTGATTTCCTTCTGTATCTAAGACAGGTGACTTGTTTTTCTTGTAATAATTTTTTCCCGTGCCGTGAATGCTTCTTTTCAGGTAGTTCTTTAGGTGCCCCTTGGAGGCTAGGTCGTCCAAGGCTCTCTTCAGGCTTCTGCAATCCTTGGTGTCATGCCCTATATCTTCGTGGAACTGAAAATACAGCTTAGGATCTCGACTCTCAGCAGGAGATTTCATGGGGAAGGGCCGTTTGAGATCGAACCTAGTCCCGACGTCCACTAGGATTGTGAAAAGGTCTGTATTGTAATCAAAATATTTTCTTTCTTGTGGGCGTCCTCTCTTTTGTCCGGGAGAATTGGTATCATGTTCTTTCGAAAGAGCCCATGTACCATTTATTCGTGGGACTTTCCTGTCTATCTTCTCTTTCTTCCCTGAGGAGTCCGTCGCTTCACCAGTCTTTCCATCCTTGGATGCACTGCATATTTAAGTTGCATGAATAAAGGCTTCGGCCTCGTCCAAGACATCAACCATAGTCCGGACACTTTGCTTAACTAAGTCAAACTTGAATGACCTTTCTTCAATCCTCTAATAAAATTATCGAAAGAGACGCCATCGGGCAGATCAGGGATCTGTCGGGGTTCTAGGTTGAAGCGCTTAACATACCTTCACAACGACTCGTCCTTTCCTTGTTGAATGCGTCCCAAATGCATGCTTGTTTTCCTTTCTTCCTTGTATGCCATGAACCTGGTGGAGAACAAGGTTTGTAGCTCGTCAAAGGACGCAATTGATCCTGGGGGCAGTCTTTCAAACCATTTGGACGCCACTCCTTTAAGGGTAGCTGGAAAATATTTGCACCACGTGGCCTCATTGGCTCCTTGAACATACATGTGGTGACGGTATACAACTAGGTGCATGTCCGGGTCGGTGGTACCGTCATAAGCTTCAATGGTGGGAGTTTTGACTTTAGGCTCTTTCGGGGCGTTCATTATGTCTTCACAGAAGGGAGTTCTCATGTGTCTCAACGTCAAGTTATTCAATCCCTGTTGGATATGATAAGTTGGGACGCATGCTCACTCTGTGGAGTGTCATCTGAGTTTGTCCTCGAGTAGAGGGGTAAAATGGGGGATCTTCCATAACTAGAGTAGGTCCTGTGTCTGATAATTCATATTCAGCTTTAAAGTGTTCCTGACGTCTTGAGGATGGCCGCAGAATGGCCGATGGGTTCACCCGGGAAGGTGGTCGCGTGGCCTGCTCTCGCCGAGGCAGAAAGGCTTGATGGCCGCGGTCAATCTCCGAGTGTTCTGCCAATGGACTGGCCTCAGCTAGCTTGTGGACGAGAACTTTCTCCTGCTCTCCATACGTTGGATCTGAGTGGCATTCTGTTTATCCGATTGATGCCAAAACTGAGAGGCCTTTGCGGAGCCGTCCTTTCAGTGCTATAGATCAACATGTTCCTTCGTATTTCATCTTACAACGTCACTACTACAAAAACACGGTGTTTCAAGATGCTATGGGCTCGACGCTAGGGGGTAGGCGTTGGGTGCGAAATTAAGTTCCGCGTATCGTCGACGCCTAAAGTAGTCGACAATTTTGACGACATCGCTTTCTCGACGCCTTCCTTCGTCGAGGGTTTTGGCGACGACATTAGGCGTCGAGAAAAAGCGTGCCTTGCACGTGATATGCTCTACTGAGCGTTGTCCTAAAATTGAAAAAAAAAGAAAAGAAATAAATTACAATTGAGCGCTTAAAATTCTGAAGAAAATAAATTCAGCGCTTACAATCCCTATTCCGCTAAAACTCTCAGCTCGAGAGAAACCGTCATTGCAAACCCTAAATTATCTAAAACTTAACTGCTTCCCATCGGCAAATCCGAAATCGCCATTGATGCTCAGGTTTGTCCGTTTCTCTGCTTCTCTGATGTTCTTCTTATTTTTTTTTTAAAAAAAATTCTTGTTCATGATTAATTGTGTGAGTTGTGTGTTTTAATTTCTTGTTGTTGATAAAAATTATGATTCGGTAGACTGATAATTAATGTTCTCTGCCGTTTATGTTTTTCTTAGTTTTTTCTTCATCGATATGATATTTTCGATTTTATCTTCTTCACAACGAGTCACAGTGGTGGGAACAAGACTGAATTTAGCTAGAAATTGCTGAGATTTTGAAGCGTATAATCCTCAATTGTCTGCTGAAATTTCTGGGCTAGAGGTACATGTTCTGTTTTTGTGTAAGTTCTTTGAATTGCAGACATAATTGCTCCTTTTTGTTTTTTGGATTCTGCATTTTTTTAACTTTTTCTTACACTTCAATTCGTTCTAAACAATGGCTTGATTGGATTGCTTAATATGTTGCCTATCACACTTAAATTCTATGTATGTCTGTCAAAGTATATCTTGATGCTCCGTAAAAGTTGAATTGTGCGCCTTCACTTTAATTAGTACCGTTGTGGGTGTGTACTTGGTATGTTAAATTAGTAGCATGTGTACTTTATGTTCTTAATTGTAGCAAATTCTGTTAATTAATGAGCATTAGCGTTCAGATGGGTTTCAACTTTCAAGTTAACAACTACGGAGTATAGTACTTTGTTTATGATCTTAAATCCTGTGTTCTGATAGGTTTCAAATTAACAACTACGGAGTATAGTACTTTGTATATGCTCTTAAATCCTATGTTGTAATGGGTTTCAAGTTAACAACTATGGAGTATAGTACTTGGTTATATGTTGTTTCTGTGCTACGCTTGACTTTATTGTCTCTTCCTACATTATAGTACTTGGTTATATGTTGTTAAGGTATGGATAAGGATGTGATCATAGTTTACACTCTAGTGTGTTGGTTGTACTTAGTAGGCAGAAACTTCATAAAGTGGCTGGACTCTCTAAAGCTTGTAGCATAAAAGGTTGAAGACTTAAGACACTAACTAGAACCAAAATTGTTTTAAATTTGGCACGAACTTAGCTTACAACTAGTTTGACAACATGAGCCATCAGCATATAGGTGACCATCTCTGTAGTGGAAGTATTTTGTTTTCAGGGAAACTTAGAAACATAACTTGAGAATCTTGGGTTTTCACCTTTCATTCCAGCAATACTTATAATACATAGGAATTATGAATTCATGAACAATCTTCCGGTGTCATTGTGGATCGGAATATAGATCATAAGTTGTTTAAAATCAACAGATTGATTAAAGGTACTCGGATTAGATATAAAAACAGCCAGGAAGCTTCCCTTTTCAAACTATCTATACCTCTAAAATATTCATTAGCCTTAAGAGCTAAAGAAAATGATTCTCAATAAAGATCAAGTAGGAGATGTAACAAATAGCATTAAATTATTAAAATGTCTCCAAATTGACTATGTAATTTAAAATCTTAGTTGCCTGGGTAATTATATTTATATTTACGGCTTCCTGTCAAAACAGTGGTTACTCAAAATAACAAATCCAGCACATAAACTCCCAAAAAGGAAAAAATGAAAATTTGGAGAGAACTGAAAAGAGAAATAAATTTGATTGAAGTCTGAGAGGCAAATGATAAAGAAAGAAACAAGAGATTCTGTGTTGCAGCAGGATGACTAGACTATACCTTGTATGGTTTATGGATTGATCTTTGCAACTTGTTATGTCATCAGATGAATGAAATGACCTTCGAATTGGAGAAACAAACCATAGATTTGATGGTGGTAATCGATCTGAAAATATCTCCTCCTTATTAACTGTATAAACAAATGATTAATAACGTAAGAAAAACTGTCCAGAAAGCACAATATCCAGAGAGCCTGCTGAAAATGAAAGAAGACAGACCATGCGGAAGAACTTTGTCACAACTTCTTTATCAAACCTCAATTCTTTGGTAGCCTGCACAATTACAAACATATGCTTCAATGTGTAACCAACTTATGAGAAGCCACAAGAAGGTCATGAAATGTTCAGTAATTTCAGCAAACCTTTCTTAAATCATGCAGAAAAACAGAATAACCTGTTCACAATTTCTTCCTAACAGATACTTCGTACAATACAAGAATAGCACCAAGCCACGCAATAGAATCACTATTACATCAAATATAATCTAGACAAATTGATACATTGAAGTGGAATATTTTTACTGATTATGATGAACATGTTCAACAAACATTCTGACAGATTTTGTTATGCGGAAATTTTCTTTCTTATTGACATGGGAATATGGGATCATTACCAGAAGCAAATTTGATGTGTAAAAATAACCTATACTATAGTTGCTGGATTTTGACATGCTATCCGCACTTATATTGTTCTGATTCAGATCACAAAATCAAGCCATTCTTCTACTTTAATTTACCTTGAAGATATGTCAATCTTTCCTTTCACTTGTTGTCATATGTCGATCAGGTATAGCAACTTCGGTGCCTGGCTTCATGGTGAAGACACGATATCAAATATTATAGCAGTAGGAGATGGTGATAATGTTCCTTCAAGTTCCAGGAAAAAGAGTCATGTCTTTGCTGATTTATATGGTTCATTGTGCTATACATTCCATCATGTACGAAAAGTTCAGAAAGCAGTATGGGGATCAAACTAGGGTCGACGCTTGTTTGAACATCAATTCAGCCGCTTCTTATGCTGAAAGTATCTCAAGCATATTCAGGCATAGCTCAACTGCTCACCAGGATAGCTCTGCATCTCTTCCTAGACTCAATCTGTTCGTCCAGCAGCAGATAAACTCCAATGCCATTGATTTTGATTACCTAAAGTAGAATTTAAATTAAAACTTGACCATTCATTTTCCCCCCAATTAAAGGGAAATATATGCAGCTTGTATCTTCTAGTATGTTATAACAACCTTCTACTTGGCTTATTCCTCGTGTTAATATCAATACAGATAGATCAAACATATTTTTCTGTTTGTTACATGAAATTAGGTCTTACATTACCTTAAAACAGAGCCAAATTATATGAAGTTTGGTTTTAATTATGAGAAGCTACCGCCCCCCTCACACACACACACACACAAACTCAGTAATGTACAAGTAAGTACCAATGGCGTTTTGTTTTTAATTACTTATATTTTTTATCATAGAAACCACTAGTCCTCAGTTTGCTGAGAAGTTGTTTGAAATAATGGCACCAGACATCTGGTGCTTCTTGCTTTTACTTTGATTCTAGGCATTATTATCTATGCTAGATATTATTATCTATATGCATTATTAAATTTACATACACTAGTAGAAAAAACCCTTGTTGCAGCCCCCTTGTTGCAGCGTACATGTATTAATACGCTTCAACAACCAGTAGGTCAACGCGGGTCAAACCTTATAAAGGGTTGTTGCAGCGTACAAATTAATTGCCCCTTGCAAAAGAGCTTTTTGCAGCGTACAGAGTAAAAGCCCCCTGCAATAACCCTTTTATTTTGCAGCGTACATGTAAAAGCCCCCTACAATAACATGTTGCAACTTTTTTTTCGCTGCAAAGTTAATTCAGACCAAATTAACATTTTATCCCAAATTCGAAAATCATATCCGCTCAGCATTCCCGTTTTCCATAACCCTAATTTCCACCCCAATTTCTCTCTTCTTCCTCTCCCCTTCTCTCAATTCCCCCTAAATCCTACGCTTCTGATGAATTCCCGGTCGACGAGACCTTCCTCGAGCAATTCGGCCCGAAAGACACCGAAACCGAGGAAGAAGCCCCAAAGCTGAACTGGGTCGAACGAGGTTGGGCGCCATGGGAGGAGATTCTCTCTCCTGGGGCGGATTTCGCCAGAAAATCGCTCAATGAGGGGGAGGAAGTAGCATTGAAGAACCCGGACACGATTGAGGCATTCAAGATGCTGAAACGCAGTTACAGGAAGAAGAAGATGAAGGAGATGGGGTTGACTGAGGATGTGTATAAAGAAACGAATTCTCACCCACAGGAAATAATTGAGTTCCCATCCGTGGTTGTGAACAGTAGAACTGGCCAATTGGAGGACTGTTTTCAGATGTATGTGCGGCCTACACATCATAATCTACTGTCTGACTTCTGCAAATCACTTACAGGTATTCAGGAGTCTCATGTTTGTTTAAATTCCCTTTTACTTACCTTTGTTTTTAGTTTATACAATATTTCAGTTCTTATTACTTGAATACCTTTACCAATCCTCTAGCTAGTATCTTTCTGTATATCAGCTGTATTGATGGCTTGATGATGTTCTCATCTAACTTCAATGTTATTTTTTTTTTTTGGCAATGATTCAATGAATAGCTTCCTTCTGTGTTATTTTGAAATCAATGTTAATGAATCTGTGAATTAAGGTTTTGGTCCCCCCTATTTTGTAGAATAAATTTATGACAATATCACGTATGTGTCACATATACATACATGATTATACGATTATTGTTATTGTGGTTACTTGTTGGGTTATGGTAGGCCATGGATTGCCTTTACACTGCCTTGTTTAAGGTTAATGTACGCAGTAGATTTGTTGGTTATTCCTATCCAAAAAGAAGAAAATATGTATTTCTTGGTAATGAAAATTAACAAGTTTGGAGTAGTACTTTTTGTTTCATAAAGTCACAAGTAATTTGGAGAAAGAGAAGTAGGATAAAACGAAAAGAATTAGGGAATAGAAAAGAATGCATGTTCTGAAGTCCATGTACTCAAAGATCAGTATTTTCATGTTTAGAGGGAAAATATCAGTATTTTCTTTCGACCATTTGGATTCAGTAAGTCTGCACGAATTCGTTCCAGCTTGGTATTATGCACATCTAGCTGAATTTTAGTTATTTAAATTGTGTTCTGTCCATGTTAGAATTCTTTTCATAATGGCAAACCAATTTGATTCATTGTTGGTGATTTACAAGGTTCTAGAAAAATAAGTGAAACAGTTCACAATACAGTTTTTAGAACTGTATTGCTGCAACAGAACTTATGTGTTTAGTACTATCAAAAGAAGTTGCTTCACGCTTCACGCTTCACCAAGGATTTGTTTAGACGGGATTTCACGGTGATAAATATAATTCTGATATCCTCCATTCACGGTTACTAATTGGAGCAGGATATCGGAAGTATATTTTTCATTTGACAAAGCTTTTCTAGCAGTCAAAAGGTATTTAGCCACCCTTTGCATACTATGTATGGTGAGAACAAGACCATCCTGCATTAACAAGTCATTACTCTCGTCTCCACTTTACCTGACAATTTCTTCACATTAGAGTATTCTACTTCCTGATTTTCACACCCATCATCCTTGTCATCCAATCCAGTTATCACTTTACCTGACAATTTTTTCTTTACTATTTTGATTTGCAACTTGTGGCTCATGATTCTGCTTTGTTAGTGTTTGTTGAATTTTTTCCTTAATTTTGCAAATTTGTAAGGATTTTAACACATACGTTGAATTATTCTGGTATTCATGTCAATTTGTTTCTTCTAGAGGTAGCTATTATTCTGGTATTCATGTCAATTTGTTTCTTGCAGATAGGCAAGAGGGTCTGATCCTGCCTCAGTACGATGTTATTTTGCTAAAGAATATTGTATGAACTATATGCTTATACGTGCGTGTGTGTCTGTGTGTTTATGTGTTTGTTTGAGGGTGGGAGTGAGACTGTGTGTGCATGTACTTGTGAAAATTCCTCAATGCTCTGACTCAGTTGTTGTTCCTATGTTTTGGTTGATGACACACACATATTGCAAACTTCCTGATTATGGTTGCTAAATGACTTTGAACAGGCATATGCCCGAGTTCCTATTAGGATAGGAACTTGAATAAACTGGTGAAGTTCCTGAGGTACACTTGGAACAGTCAATGGAGTTTCAGAGATGGAAGTTGTATCTGTTCCAGTTTGAAGTCACAAGAGGAGCAACACAGTTACATATCAAAAGTTCCGAATATCCACAAGAACTATTACAGACTCATAGCCAAGAGTTCCTGTGTTAGCTAGAGAGGAACTCATCAATGTTCCTTAGCTGGAACGTCTGAAGCTTCTGAGTTGCAAGTTCCAGACAAAGGGAAGACATGAAGTCTAGGTAGTCCACTGTACTTAGAATTTTATGTAAATATTAATTATGCTAATGGTATATAGAGTACTCAAGGAACTTATGATTTAATTAGGCCATTTATTTTATTGGAAGCGATTTTTATGGAAAACATTTCATAAATAAAAACAAGTTTTGCATATTTAATATAAAATAGATTTACGTTTTATTTTATTTAAACAAAACTTATTTTCCTAAAAATACTCCTAAGTTTTTGTAGATAAATAAAATCTGTTTTAAAGAAAAGTTTTAGGGTTTGATTGAGTCAAATCCCCAACTGCTTCATGGCTGAACGTGGGAAGTGGTCTTCCCCTTGTTCCTCAAGTCAAGGGACGTGGAGACCAAAGTGCTGGCAGTTAGCAGTTGAGGTTTTGAAGGGAACTAACCCTAAGGATAAACACTATAAAAAGGAAATCGTTTTTGGTTTAAAGTACACAAACATTCTGAGAGTTTTTGCTTTCCTAAAAACGTTTTGTCTAAGATTTTCTAAAACAGTTTGTGTCCTAGTTAATTCAAAGTTCCCAAGTTTCTTATATCCTCACAAAAGCATTATTAATATCTAGAGTTATCCAAACACGAATTATATTTTGTATTAGTAAGGATAGAGTTATCCTGTTTAGACTTAGAGTTTAAGTCTGAGAGAGAGAAGTTAAGGAGTTGTAATCGAAGTAGATTACTGTGAGGAACACGAGTTTGAGAGGAACTTGTGTTGGAGAGATTATTGTAATCGAGGCATTACCATAATAAAAGAATTCTCTTCTTGATTAGTATCAAGAAGTTTTCACAATTGTTGCTATTGTCTTCTCTATTCTCAGTTTCTTGATTGTTTCTTAAGTTCCGCAAGAAACTTTATCAAAGTTCTAATTACAATTCACCCCCCCCCTCTTGTGCGTGTTCCTACTGGAATAACAGTTGGTATCAGAGCCAGTACTCACCAAAACACAGGAAACCCTGTTTGAGTCAAGTTCCTGAAAGTATGAACTCACAAGAGAAACTGGAAGAAGGTTACTCGACACAAAGGCCACCTATGTTCAATGGCAAGTTCTACTCATACTGGAAGAATAGAATGGAGATATTCATCAAAGCTGAAAATTACCAAGTTTGGCGTGTAATTGAAGTTGGAGACTTCGAGGTAACAAAGACCAATGCTGAAAACGAGGTAGTTCCTAAACCAATGTCTGAATTTTCTAAAGAAGACTTTGATAAATATGAGATGAATGCCATGGCTGTCAAAATCTTGCATTGCGGGCTTGGACCTCATGAACACAACAGAGTCATGGGGTGCAAGAACGCAAAACAGATTTGGGAACTACTTCAAGTAACCCACGAAGGAACTAATGAAGTTAAGCGTTCCAAAATTGACCTTTTGATGTCTAAATATGAAAGATTTGAGATGCTTCCAAAAGAAACTATTCAAGAAATGTTCACTAGATTTACTAACATAACCAATGAATTAGTTTCTCTTGGTAGAATCATTCCCACAGATGAACAGGTAAGAAAAATACTAAGAAGCATGCCACAAGATGATCGCTGGAGAACAAAGGTCACTGCACTGTTTGAGACCAAGGACTTCACCAAGTTCAACATTGAACAACTTGCTGGTTCCTTGATGACACACGAACTGCATCTTGGAGCTGCTGTTCCCGAGAGCTCAAGAAATCGAGGACTTGCTCTAAAGGCTGAGGAACTCGATGAATCTGAACCAGATGAAGAAGAGGCTGCCATGCTGGTCAGAAGAATGAGAAAGCTCTATAGGAACTTCAAACCAGGAAACCAGAAAGGAAGGAACTTTGCCAAGAAAATCACTAGTTCCAAAACTGAGCAAGGTTGCTTCAAATGTGGAGAAACTGATCACCAAATTCGTGAATGCCCTCTGTGGGAGAACGACAAGACCAGAGGAAAAGGGAAGGAACAGGTCAAAGATCGCTTTAACAAGTCTACCTTCAACAGACCAAACTTCAAGAAGGCCATGATAGCTGCATGGGGCGAAGCAACAGACTCAGAAGACGATGAGGAACAACCAAATGAAGAAACTGCAAATCTCTGCCTTATGGCTAGAACAGAAGGAACTGATCAAGTTCCATCAGAAGAAGTAAGTTCCTCCACTCTTCAGTGTCTCTCAAAGTCAAAACTAATTGAACTGTTGCTAGAAACTCTAGATGATTACAAAAAGCTAAGTATATTAAAAGCACAAAGTGATAGAGCCTTGGAACTCAGTAAAGACCACATAAATTATCTGAACAATATTAGATCTGATGTCCAAGGCAGGTTCTTTGAATTACTAGATAGAAATACCTCTATTAATGAGTCATTCGAAAAAATTAGAAATGAAAACATCCTTCTACAAGTTCAACTCAGTCAATATAAGATGTTTAATTTAAGTTTAGATCCTACAAAATCCTTGGAAATCAACATGGGAATTTTTAACATCGACTTAGAAAATTTAAACAAAGATCTGATCACCACAAAGGAACAAAAAGAGAAACTGGAAAGGGAACTATCCATGGCCAGGGCACAGAGACAACCACCTAAAGTTCCTCCCAAATGGATTGAGAATGCTCAATCTAAGAGAACAGAAGGATTGGGCTTTAACCATAGAAATAGTCATAAGAAGAAGTATGTGGATCTTCCTAGAGTAAAAGTATGCTTCTCATGTGGAAGTGGAAGTCACATAAGTACTGAGTGTTCCAAGATGAAGGAACAGGATCAAAGAAACATAAATTATGTAAAACAAAAATGGGTTAAGAAGTCTGAAGTTATAGTTGAAAAGGAACTCGAGGAAACCCGAGTTCCTGTAACTAACCTTTGATCTCTTTACAGATTCTAGTGAAGGGGAACAGCTCGTGGTATCTCGACAGCGGGTGTTCCAAACACATGACAGGAGACAAATCTAAATTCCTCTCACTAGAAGCCTACAATGGAGGAACTGTGACCTTTGGAGACAACATGAAAGGAGAAATTATTGGAATTGGATCTCTATTATATCTAACAGCCAGTAGACCTGACATTTCTTTTAGTGTAGGACTATGTGCAAGATTTCAATCAAATCCAAAGGAGTCCCATCTAACTGCGGTGAAAAGAATACTAAGATATCTCAAAGGAACTGATGACCTATGCCTTTACTATCCAAGAAGTGGATCCTTCGAGCTAAGAGGATATGCAGATGCTGATTATGCAGGTGACTTAGTGAATAGAAAAAGCACATCAGGTATGGTACAGTTCCTAGGTCCATGCATGGTTTCTTGGGGTTCCAAGAAACAGAATACTGTTGCTCTATCCACAGCTGAAGCTGAGTATGTAGCTGCTGCAGCTTGTTGCTCACAAATTCTATGGATAAAACAACAGCTAAGAGATTTTGGTATTATCTATGATTGTGTTCCTATCTATTGTGATAACACTAGTGCTATTTGTATTTCAAAAGATCCGGTTCATCATTCCCGAGTCAAACACATCCACATCAGACACCATTTCCTTAAAGATAATGTTGAGAAAGGTTTGATCAAATTAGACTTTTGCCAAACTGATCACCAAATTGCTGATATTTTAACTAAGCCTTTGAACAGAGAGAAACATGAGAAAATGAGAATGGAACTCGGAATGATCAAGCTAAGGTAATTGCCAAATTGGAGTTCCTCTAAGGCAAAAGCAAAAATCATGGTACATATAGACTATTACAAACACAAAATCTTGTGTGCAAACATAGTTGAAGCTTACCATCGTGGCAAATTCACTCACACTTCAAATGAGCAAGGTAAGCAGTTCCTTTCAAACTAGTTAAGTCAAAGATACGAAATTAAGCAAGTCAAAGTCAAACACAATTTTTTTTCATTTTCCTTTTATTTTTATCTATTTATTTTTTTAAATTAAAAACCGAATACCCATATTCAAAGAATGTTTGGAACGGTTCCATTGGCAATAAATAGGAGAAACTCTTCACTTTCCACAATCAATCCATGCAACCCCCTTTCTCTCTCTCACACGCCTTCTCCACTGACATCACCTCCCCTTCCACCTATAAAATAAAAACCTCAACCATGGTTCTCACAAGCAACAACACTGATCTCACATCCCTCAAACGAAAGAGAAACCCTTCATCACCTGTTCCCATGGATACCTCACCCATTCAATCGCCAATTCCTCTTCGATCCCACAATCCAATGCTCGCAATCACTCAGGGGGAACAAACCAACACTGACATCGAAATGAAATCCCCAATCTCAAACCCTAGATCCTCCACAAGAAAATCCAAAAAACGACGAGTGGAAGCTTCTGGTGAAAACATCGAGGAAACAGAGGAGATTGCTCAAACTCAGGGGGAAGTAAAAGGGTCCAAGAAACTCACTGCAAAGGAAAACAATCTGGTCGAGGGGTTCGCAATCAACTCAACATGGTGTGAAGCCACGAAATTTAAAGAGTTGATGGAAATCCTTGAACAACAAAAGTGGGTAAGTCTCTTGAGTACCTATGCCAAATCCCCCTTAATTCCTGAAGCTATGAAAGAATTCTGCAAGAACTTTGCATGTGTTGATAATGTTTGCTCAAGTAAAGTGAATGGAACTCGCATCGAATTTGATGCCTCTTATCTGGAACAGCTGTTTGGTACACCCAATAGGGGTTTTGATATGTGGCTCAAAGGTCAAATCACAGTGACCATAGATAATGTAGATGAGAAAGATATAGTTGGTTCCATTGGAGGAGATTCTAAAGTATCCACCTCCACCTCACACAACTGCTTTTCACCTCTTCAAAAATTACTGTTTAATATTGTGTGGAGAGGTGTAGTTCCTCGAACTCAGAAAAGGAACATAGCAAGTCTGTTTGATGCATGTCTCATGTATTGTCTTGAAAGGAAAATTCCCATAAACTTTCCTGCAATCATGATCAAACACTTATCCACCTGTATCCCCAAATTCAAAATTCCATACTCCTCCCTTCTCACAGAAATCTTCAAAAGCTTCTCAGTTGACCTTAGCCCATACTTTGTGATTCCCTTAAAATCCACCCAAATCCTTCAACTTGAAATGCTCCATCTATTAAATCTTAAAGTGGTTCAGGGTAAAGTCATTAGGGCTGGAAAGGAAGAGAAACAAGATGAGGAAGATCAGGAAGGAATTGCAGTTAAAGAAGAAGTGGAGGAGGAGGAGGAACTCGAACAAATAGAGGTCCCTTTACCTCGAGGGAACAGGAAGAGTGTAGGAAAAAGAAAGAGCATGAGGGTAGCAATGAAGGAGAACAAGAAAAGAGGGCCTGTCTTCATGGAAATAAATGAGGAAGGGGATGTCAAGGAGATGCCCATAGAGGAGGATGCTGTTCCACTGAATCAAGAGGAACTGCCTGAAACTGTTAGGCCAAGAAAAAGGACACCCAGATCCTCCAAAAAGTCCAAAGCTAGTCGTGTTCCATCTGAACAGGAACATGTTCAAGATCATGGGGGTGCCTGGAACACAAAGGATGATCAGATATTGGAGCTAAAGGCAACAGTTGCTCGTCTGGTGGAACTACAGGAGGGAACAGATCACAGGATTAGCTCAATGCAGGCCCACATAGGTGCATTGGTTACAAATGTCAAGACTCTCCAAAACGATCTTCACCACTACTCCGAACAAGCCAATGCAACTCGTGCCACAATCCTCACAAAGATCAACAATCTGGAATCTTTTGAGGAGACTGTGATAGAAGAAACTGCTGGTTCTGGTTCCCCATCCCAAGCCTAAATCACCCTATCCCATGTTTCTTTTATCTTTTGCCATGGAACAATCTTTTTAATTTGCTTTTGGTTTGTATAATTTCTAAACTTGGGTATTTGTTCCATCTTATTTTGACTTGCTTGGTTACACATATCTATGCTTTCTAGTCTTGATCATTACTGCTTGCTTTCAATTTATTGTATGAGTTGGTTTAATACTTTGAGGCTAGCTTAACTTGCCAAACGTTGATCGTGGGGCACTGTGTTTGGAATGGCTATATTTCGTGCTATGCTTTTTGTTGATGTCAACAGGGGGAAGTCATGGGTGCAAACTTCCAAGGCACACTCAATCCAGTTCCTGAATCTGTTTCTCTGAATCTCTCTGTAAGCCAAGGGTGCACCTCTTTCTTCTCTCTAATCTTTCTCTTTTATTTTTCAATTTTTATGTTCTGTTTCACAATAGTCTGTATAAGTTCTTGTTTGTTTGTACTTACTCTCTTTGTAAAAAGTTTGCAAGTGTTGTCATCACCAAAAAGGGGGAATATTGTTGTTCCTATGTTTTGGTTGATGACACACACATATTGCAAACTTCCTGATTATGGTTGCTAAATGACTTTGAACAGGCATATGCCCGAGTTCCTATTAGGATAGGAACTTGAATAAACTGGTGAAGTTCCTGAGGTACACTTGGAACAGTCAATGGAGTTTCAGAGATGGAAGTTGTATCTGTTCCAGTTTGAAGTCACAAGAGGAGCAACACAGTTACATATCAAAAGTTCCGAATATCCACAAGAACTATTACAGACTCATAGCCAAGAGTTCCTGTGTTAGCTAGAGAGGAACTCATCAATGTTCCTTAGCTGGAACGTCTGAAGCTTCTGAGTTGCAAGTTCCAGACAAAGGGAAGACATGAAGTCTAGGTAGTCCACTGTACTTAGAATTTTATGTAAATATTAATTATGCTAATGGTATATAGAGTACTCAAGGAACTTATGATTTAATTAGGCCATTTATTTTATTGGAAGCGATTTTTATGGAAAACATTTCATAAATAAAAACAAGTTTTGCATATTTAATATAAAATAGATTTACGTTTTATTTTATTTAAACAAAACTTATTTTCCTAAAAATACTCCTAAGTTTTTGTAGATAAATAAAATCTGTTTTAAAGAAAAGTTTTAGGGTTTGATTGAGTCAAATCCCCAACTGCTTCATGGCTGAACGTGGGAAGTGGTCTTCCCCTTGTTCCTCAAGTCAAGGGACGTGGAGACCAAAGTGCTGGCAGTTAGCAGTTGAGGTTTTGAAGGGAACTAACCCTAAGGATAAACACTATAAAAAGGAAATCGTTTTTGGTTTAAAGTACACAAACATTCTGAGAGTTTTTGCTTTCCTAAAAACGTTTTGTCTAAGATTTTCTAAAACAGTTTGTGTCCTAGTTAATTCAAAGTTCCCAAGTTTCTTATATCCTCACAAAAGCATTATTAATATCTAGAGTTATCCAAACACGAATTATATTTTGTATTAGTAAGGATAGAGTTATCCTGTTTAGACTTAGAGTTTAAGTCTGAGAGAGAGAAGTTAAGGAGTTGTAATCGAAGTAGATTACTGTGAGGAACACGAGTTTGAGAGGAACTTGTGTTGGAGAGATTATTGTAATCGAGGCATTACCATAATAAAAGAATTCTCTTCTTGATTAGTATCAAGAAGTTTTCACAATTGTTGCTATTGTCTTCTCTATTCTCAGTTTCTTGATTGTTTCTTAAGTTCCGCAAGAAACTTTATCAAAGTTCTAATTACAATTCACCCCCCCCCTCTTGTGCGTGTTCCTACTGGAATAACATCAGTGACAACCTGTGAAAACATATACAAGGATGTCTATCTGTTATGAAGGTATACTAAGATCACAATGCTCTACATCTACAAATTTATATGTGAAGTTATACCATCTGGTTTTTTCTCTTTTTTTTCTCCTTTTCTTGGCACTATTTGGTTAAAACATATACAGTAGGATTCTTTGAATTAATAGTTGGTTCAATGTAGAACCTGTAATGTGTGTTTACACAATTTTGGATTTACTGTTGAATCAATTTAGAGGATGACTGGGTGCTTGGATGAACAGGTGGAGTTCAACATAATAATGTTCAAGGAGGAGGAGATAGAAGAAACAGAACAGCTTTAGGAGACATTGGAAATGTAGTAACTTCAAGAGTGGGATTAATTGTTGATGTGGATGGTATTGTAAAACATCCATTTTTCATGTTCACTTTTTCTTTGTTGCAATTCTGTATAACATTTTGATTTCAACTAGCTAATGCAATTTCATGATATGCTAATTGAAACAGATTAGAGCACGGGGTTTATAATCTGTCGCGACTAAAAGAATCAGCAGCCAACAGATTCAAGTCTTTTCACATCCCTGTTGATTGGATGCTTGACACCGGATTCGTCAGTCAGGTGAAATTATTTTCCTTCTGTTACACATCATTTTCTTGCACCCTCTCTTCTGATTTACATGATTAGTATGTTAAATTTTAAGTTTCCAAGACTTATTACAATCTAATTATGCACATTTAAGGCTTGTTTGGTTATTTAGGTGGAATTATCATATCGGATTAAGTAATTTTAACCATAGAAGCAGTTGATTATTTAGGTGGAATTATCATATCGGATTTTGTTTATCCAGATAAACATGTCAAATGAAAGTAGTTGAGTATTTGGATGGAACTATCACTAGATTTCTTTGCTGAATAGATATACAAATTCAGAATATAATACTATGAGTACTCTGTATTTGACAATGCAAGAGTATATTCTTATCCACCTCAATATCCATAATCTAAAAACAGTACAGTTAATATCAGTTAATTTATTTTTAACCTCTCTTGTTTTTATATTTATTTGTTTAATTATTTATTTATGTGATTACTCTGACCTGGTGGAGCGTGCAAAATGCTTCCACGAACTCTTTAAGAGCCTGCGCAAGAAACTGGAATGGCTGTTTCTTTCAAGAACCTTAAACCTGAAGGTTTCCAGGGTGACAAGGAGTATTGGTTGGTAATGTTTTGCTATCTTTCTATATTCGTTCATTTGTCATTGACTCTTCCTAGCTGGTCTGTTTCAATTCCTTATAGCACGTACGCTTATTTGATGCAGTCAGAGTTAAACTATATTCGCCAACTGCATCATCTTAATAACTAAGTATTGATTAGATATTGCCCGGATTAGGGTAGTTGATTGGGTATTCACAAGGAGACCTGTTTATGGGGCACATTTTATATAATTTCATATGTTTCGGTATGTAGTCCTCTTAGTAATAGTCTTTGTTCTTATAGCTGCAAAACCTGAAAAGATTCTGGAAGGGGAATGGTAATGCTTGATCGTCAGCGCGTCGCATCTATTCCTTTGAGCTTTGGCTTTCTGACTTTCAGTTAGTATTACTGAAAGAACTCTATGGAATGAACTATTTATATTATGTTCTTGTGAATTGGGACTCAGTTGCAGTTGATGTTGAGGGATTAAGGATCATATTGAGTACTAAATGTGTTTGAAATCTCAGATTGATGCTTGCTAGCCACTACTGCTGTAATTCTGCTGCTATGCTTTGCTGCTATACTGCTGATATTGTTGTTATTAGACAACGTTTCAGAGCTTTCAAGTCTAACTGAGCTTCGTTTGAGCACCAAGTCTTTAATAGCTTCATCAGACCACCAAGTTTCTCTTTCCCCGTGAAAATAGGAATCTCGCTACTCATCTCAAACCTTCTCTAACCAGAATATACATCACCCTCTTTAATGTTTTCGCTACTGGAACCCCCATGGGATGCCTTCTCTTACAAATAATATCATCTTTACTTGAACCACTTTGAAATTATAACCCACTACCATTATTCATCCCTGGGATCGCCCTTATAAACCTTTTATCCTCTCCCCCAATACTTTGGTCATGAGAATTAATGCCTCATTCTCATCATTTCAGCATCACTTAAATCATCATACTCATCAAAGTCTCCTCATAAAAATTGAAGCAAATAGTCGAATCACTACTTTTAATAAAACTGAAACAACCCATCAAGTAAATTCGAAGCAATTACAACTAAAAAACAAAATTTAAAGCTTGTTTGGTTGTTATAGGACATATTTAGGCTAAAATGACATTTTCGCTCCAAACTATGAACTAAAGAACCTAAGGACTCATTTTAAACTTCCTAAATGTTTTATATGCTTAGTTTTGACTTTCTAGAACTCATTCCAATCCATTTATGCATATTTAAGGCTCATTGTGTCGTTATAGGTCATATTTAGGCTAAAGTGCCATTTTCGCTCCCAACTTTGAACTTAAGAACCTAATGACTCATTTTAAACTTATTATATGATTAATATGCTTAGTTTTAAGTTTCTAAGACTTATTCTAATCTATTTATGCACATTTAATGCTTGTTTGATAGTTATAGGTCATATTTAGGCTAAAATGAGGCATTTTCGCTCCTAACTTTAAAATAAAGAACCTAAGCACTCATTTTAAACTTAATACATGTTTAATATGCATAATTTTAACTTCATAAGACTCGTTCTAATCTATTTATGCACCTTTAAGGCTCATTAGGTCGTTGTAGGTCATATTTAGGCTAAAATGACATTTTCGCTCCCAACTATGAACTAAAGAACCTAAGGACTCATTTTAAACCTACTAAATGTTTTATATTCTAGTTTTAACTTTCTAGAACTCATTCAAATCCATTTATGCCCATTTAAGGCTCATTGTGTCGTTTTAGGTCATATTTAGGCTAAAATGACATTTTCGCTCCCAACTTTGAACTTATGAACCTAAGGACTCATTTTTAAATTATTATATGATTAATAAGCTTAGTTTTGAGTTTCTAGGACTTATTCTAATCTACTTATACCCATTTAATGCTTGTTTGATCGTTATAGGTCATATCTAGGCTAAAATAAGGCATTTTCGCTCCCAACTTTAAAATAAAGAACCTAAGGACTCATTTAAAACTTATTACATGTTTAATACGCATAATTTTAACGATCTAAGACTCGTTCCAATCTATTTATGCACCTATAGGCTCATTGGGTCGTTATAGGTCATATTTAGGCTAAAATGACATTTTCGCTCCCAACTTTGAACTAAAGAACCTAAGGACTCATTTTAGACTATTAGGACATTGTCATTAGTTTCTTGAATGTTAAAATGTGATATTTAATTTGTATTTAATCTAATGTTTAATTTAAATTTCTGTTTTTGTAAAGGTCTACACTCCGAGGATTGCGCCTTATGCGAGGAATTTGATGTGGTTCGTGAGCAATGGGCTAAGTTTTTTACCAGCAAGTATTTATTATTGGCTTTAGCGCGCTTGATCGAGTAGGTTTAGTTGTTATCGAATAAATTTTATATTAAAATGTATGTTTATGTTGAAATTGGAACATATATTTAAATGTAATATGTGCACTTTGGTTTTGGGATATATAGTATACAAAACTCCAGTTGTTGTTTTTATATTTGTTATACAGGTTGCGTTATTCTATTATTGTTTTAACAGGTTTCTATATTTGGTGCAAGGCACTCTAGGTATCCCTAAACAAAATTAGAATTTTCCCGCCAAAAGTGCTTTGTTACAGCGTACATATATATTGTACGCTGCAACAAGGGAAAAAAATTTCGCAAAATTCCAGACTTGTTGCAGCGTACAAATAAATGTACGCTGCAAAAAGTTGAGTCTTTTGCAGCGTACATATATATGTACGCTGCAACAAGTCCAAATTTTTGCCAATTTTTTGGCACTTGTTGCAGCGTACATACATATGTACGCTGCAAAAAACCCCTTTTAGCAGCGAACATTGTACGCTGCAACAAGTTTAGACTTGTTGCAGGCCCCCCAGTTGCAGCATACGATGTACGCTGCAACAGGGGTCTAAAAGCTCGCTGCAATAAGGGTTTTTTCTACTAGTGATAAGTACTGGGTTTGTCAACAATTTTTTTTGTTCGAACTTCTTTTCACATTTTTTAATGACTTCTTCTTTGCCTATGCACCTGTGCATCAAGAAAGTCCTATCCAACGGTTAACAATGAAGTTGTTCAAAAGCTGCAAGTTATATGATGTTAGTGCATAAATTTCAAATTATTGACATTGGTTCTTTGATGCAGATTAGGTTGTTAAATTGAAGTGTTCAAATATCGTCATGCTACAACTGCAGGTGTTAGACTTGATTCTTGGTAGAAGAAGCTTAATCTCCATTGGATCCTTACAACAGACCATGGAGATAGGAAGGTGCGCCATGATTACAAATCCCACAAAAGAGTTAGTTACCTGTCATATTTTGAAACCTGCTTTAAGCCACTACTTATGATCTCATTCATTTGGTCAGTAAATTATAGCCTTGGATGCTTAGTAAATTACTTATTTGCAGCATCAATATCATCCAGCAGACTGCAAAACCTGTAGAAAAGAATCCGAAAGTTAAATGAGAAGTAGTTATTCGAAGTTTCCCTTTGAAATCTTCAGTTTGCTCGGGCATCTGCATTAATCTTCATTCATCTACATCTGTCTTTGTTCATCTGCACCCGTTTCTGATATATGAATCTGCATTAATCTTGAGAATCTGCATTAATCTTCATTCATCTCCATCAGTTTCTGATTTATGAAAACTAGTGTGAGGCACATTCCTGAATTTTCTTGCACGACCATTGACAACTTACAGTCTATACTAATCCATTCAATCATATATGTGGTTCTGATCCCGAGAGTTTGCCTCATCTTTTGTTTTCATGTGGCTTCTCTACAATTTTGTGGATTAAAGTGCTGTTGCCAAGTTATATGTTGCTCTTTTTGTTGAAACAATGTATAGCATTCGGACGAGTAGGAATGAGCATGTTTTCCAACAACGGAGGTTGTGTACTGCTTCTTGTAGACACCTACTTTTGTCCCCATTCCCGAAAGGGAAGGTTCGATGATGAGAACATAAATCTCCATTTGGCAACGCATCTCCTATAAAATAACGAATCTTGATCACCCTTTCATTTTAGCCAAAACTGCTATTTATAGAAACCTGCTAAGAATAGTAACTGCCGTAAGAAGTAGTTGTTAAAAGTGGCAAAGTTATAAAAGATAGAAATCTGTCAGAATTAAATGTTGCACTCCAACATAAGTCCTAAAAGAGATAGAATTGGCAAAAGGAACTCTGTTCCTGCTATAATTCAGAAATGAGAGTTACGTATTAATTAAATTCCTAACGAACCTAGAGTTCGTAACGGGCCCAGACGCATTCCGTCATAAGTTGTTAGCACTAAGAAACTCGGATAAGTCTCAAAAGCTCCGTGATCAAGAGTCCAAATTTGACAAAAAGCTCGGCTCGTATCCTATTTTCAATGCCTGGTTCTGGGCGCCGAAATCTTCGGCGCCCAGCCCTGGGCGCTGAAAATACCTGGGGACGTGTTGTCTCCAAATTCTTTTTGGATTCGGATTCTAGAGATCTATCTTTTCACGAACTCTTTCCCTATAAATACACCCTCAAAACCGACGTGAACAGAACACACAATTCCATAACCTGAGTATTGACTCTAGCCTTAAGCCTAGCCTCACGCTGCGAAATTGATCCCGCGTTCTGTCGCAATCGACCCAAAAGTCGAACAGAACGCGTCCTGCCCCTTGTAGCTGATGATTTAAGCCTAAATACTGGAACATTGCTTGGAAACCCGAGATTCGTTAAATAAGGAGAAATAGCAAAGCCAAGTGGTTAGTTTTCTGAGAACCGTGACGCACCTCTCAAGGGTGCGTTGTAATGTGATTTAATCGCTTTCATCACCCTTTTATATAATTGTCAAACTATTAACTTGATTGATTTATCACGCCTAATAAGATAATACCCTGGACAATTGAATTATCATGCTAGGTACCTTAAATTAAATCTATATAAGATAATCACGATCGATTTAGTTTTATGTGTTGCATATTGCTAAAATCAATTCAGAATAGTTTAATAGTTTAACGCATGTCCCTTCAATTATTTATGCTGCGCTAGTAAGGATAACCTGCCTCTGGAGTTATCGACGAGCACTCCTCTCGGTAGTTATAGTCCCCTCAACTCTCAATCTCTGCCCTGCGGGTGTACTTGAGCGATCCCCACACCAGGGATCACAAGGGAACGTATGGCCGTCGTGGTCGAACATAATTGCACTCCCTTTATGTCACGATAACCGGGTTTTGTCAGTTTTCTCATTGTCGTTAAAAACTGAATGGCGACTCCTATATTACTAGTCGATTGGGTGTAAACTCACAGGAAATCTAACTACACTTGATTTGACAACGTCACGCCCACGAGGGACGAGGTCACGCATTAGCCTCGTGCTTTTTCGACCCCCTCACAGTGGCGACTCTACTGGGGAACGTTAATGAAATACTCGTGCTCGTAGGTAATCAAAATAGCCGAAGGGTGAAACGATCCTACTCCGCGTTTATTTCCTTATCAAGTTGGGACGACCTGAAAATCAGTATATTAATGTGAACGGACAGAACCGCATAACGAATCTCGGCTCCCTTGGCATGTTTCATCTCGGGAGTTGGGAATAAGGATACCCATCGCCAACCGGGGGGTGCATACGCTTCGAATGTTGTCCACTCGGCACTTTTCGCTAGTCGTCCCAAACCCAATCGCTCGCCCACTAAGGTCCCTCTCATTGGTGCATGCCCCCTTGGCTTACATCGTGATTGCCCTCTTGGGATGAAATTCATTTGTTGAATGCACTACCTCGACCGGGGCATGTGTTAGATCTACGATAGAAGGGGTACCAAGCCGGCGCAAATATTACCCATAGAAGCCTATCATAAACTACGTGACATATTATTTTTGCTTCATGTTGTAATGTTTGTTATGTGTAGCAAATTACGTGATTGTGTTGTGATTGTGTGTGACAAATAACGCTAGAAAACCAACGACCTTAAAAATTGCCCAAACATTCATAAACTCCAATTGGGCAAAGAGTTATACCTAAATACGTGTCCCGCAGTCCCGGGCGATCGCCACAAAAATAAGCGACGCCCAGGACGGCCTGTAACGGATCCCACGACGCTGCATAACGCGCAAAGGACGTTATTGGGCAAGCACGCAAAATTAAGTCGTATGTACAAAAAAAATAGACGAATAGAATACGAGTACCAGTCAGGGACGCATTTTCAGCGCCCCTGGCTGGGCGCCAATTATTTCATCGCCCTTGCTGGGCGCTGAAGTTGCTGCTTGGCCTTTTGGCCAGGCACCGTAGCCTCGGTGCCCGCGCACAAAATATACGTAGCAATAAAAAATTCGTAACAAATTTGCTACGAGGACGTATGGAAAAGGCACTCAATTCTAAAAGCGACTTATAAAATAAATAACTCCTTGCGTCGTCATTAGGCCTCCAATGACGACAATGTTCGGCACCAAAACCAAGCATGCCAATTAATATAACCTTGAATGTCGCATGGGCAAAGTATTCAAAAAATAATGTTCGAATAAAAAATAAATAAATCCGAGTCTAGACTAGGCTATGCCAAAGTACAATCTAAATCCTAAGTCTTAGTTGTCTTATACATAGAATCGGTCCTAATGCTTGGTGTCGTTCTGCGAGTTAAAAGGTTAAACCATATTGAGTCTCCCATATGTAATTGTCATCCTTTCATAAGAATCTACGGCCTCAATACTCTCTCTCACCAATAATATATCATGTAATTCAAGTATTTGCAAAAATGGAAGCAGTCACATTCTGAAAATCATTCCTCCATAGTCGCACAACCCCCAAAGTGAACCTAAGTGGTCAATACCATTGGCAAAAAAAAATTTAATGTTCTCAAGGCTTATGATCACATTGGGTCACGACTATCATAGTCCTCTCGAGCCACTCACTCCTTGAAATACTCCTAAGTACGGACTAAAAGATTTTCCATGAATGCAACATGACGAACCATGAAAATACCCAAATCGGCATGCCATAAGGCTACCATTGGGGTAAAACAATACACACTAAGAGGGAAGCCGCACTAATGATTCTAGTCTTGCAAAAATGGAAATTCGATCTCCCCAACTAACTACCTTTCCAACATTAAGCAAAATGGCGCATGACAAATGAACACCCAAGGGTTAAAATCTTAAGTGTCAACCAACGAAAGTTATGGTCCAATTAGCCTGAGTCTGAGAGTCGCTTGGTCAAGTACTATAGCCTTACGCCACATCATTATTTTGAGTCCAGGCCACCTCCTTGTATTCATACATGGGTTATAATCAGAAAAATTAATGAAAGTTCGAGTCTAAATCACAACTTCCAATTAAATCCCGGAAACTGGAATCTGAAAAGAAGCAAAAAATTATTTTCGATGTAATTCTTTCGTTAAATTTCAATAAAAGTAAAAACAACATTTTGAATCTACGCTATTTACAGATTTTAAGAAACGACTAAAAACGCTTGCAAAGTAAGACAATTTAAAGGTCCACCCTAGGCCTACTAAAATTAAAGGTCCACTATAGGCCTACCAAACGAGGCTCACTCAGTCTCGCCTCGTGACTCAAAGACCACAACCATCTACCTTTTAGCCCAAGTCAAAGGGGGGGAGAAATCCCAAACAAAAAAGAAAAAAGAGAGAGAAAAAGAGAGTGTGAAAAAAGAGGAAGAGAAAAGGGAGAGCGAAAAGAGCGAGCCATGAAATACTTAGCCCGTACCTCCCAAAGTGCGAAATTTACCCAAGTAAACGAAGGAAAAGAATTGAGTCAACCAATCCAAATCATACCACAAAAACTACATAAAGTTCTACGATCTTCTACCCTTTCCAATCCTCATGCTCGACTAATACCTATACAAATTATCCTATCTCATTCAACCTATCTTTCAAGCCGTCTTGAGTCACGAATTAAAAAAAAACAAAAAAAGACAAATGAATAATACATTCTACGCTTAACTTAAAAAAAAAAATTAATAAAAAAGAAACTTTGCAAAGCGCCTTTAAAGTTCGTCTAAAAAGAAAAAAAGCATTTAGCGCACAATAAAAAAGTTTCGCAAATATCTGGCACAAAAGGAAAAGAAGCAACACACCAAAAAAATTTGCCCAAAAATCATTTTCAGCGCCCAGAGCTGGGCGCCGGAATCTTTAACGCCCCAGCCTGGGCGCTGATTCTCTCTGCTTGCCAAATTTTGTCCAGAAGTGCTCGTCATTTTATCCTCACATGCACGGAAAAATAACGAACACTTGGGGGGTACAGCACGTATTCAGATATGCGTACCAAAAAACACATGAAAAGATTTTTGTGCAAATACATGTACTAAAAAAAATATAATAAAACAAATTTTTTGGCTTACGGCAAAGCAGCAGATTAAAATAATAATAAACTTCACTTATTTCACCCTATTTCAAACATTACGATTCCACTCGAACGTACTTGTTTAAAATCGGCATTCTAAGAAACCATTTTCTGGCTAAGAACTACGCAAGACCTTATTCCAAATTAAATCTATTTAAGGCGGATACGTAGGCAATCCATGATTCGGTCAAACCAATTTGCAAAAATGTTAAAACCTATAGAATAACCACTACTACATAAGCGAGCAAATGCAACCCCTAAAAACCATTGCAATAAGTCCAAAAACCGTTGCCATAGACCTATTGCAACGGTTGGCCAACCGTTGCTGTTGCTGCCGTTGCATTAGGTTTATTGCAACGGTTCTTTTCACCAAACGCAACGGTAAGGTATCATCTCCTGTCAACCGTTGCATTAGGACCTATTGTAACGGTTGATTATACCTAATGCAACGATCCTTTCTATCAGCCAGACCGTGGTATTTGATCTAATGCAATGCTCTATTATTGCTAATGCAACGCCCATCAAGTTTAATGCAACGCCCATTTTCTTACTTTAACCGTTGCATTATTATAATCGAGGTAAAGATATTTAATTTAAATGTCTCAACAAATAAAACAATGAATAACACTCAGTGACAAACAACATTAACAAAAATGAGTGAAAATCAAAAAAATTATATTCTCATTATATAAAATATCTATAGTTAATTTACATTGTTGTACGATCTTGTGAACAAAGCTTCACCAAAATAAGCCTAACCTATGATAGAACCCAAGTAATCACCTATATTTATATTCAACCTATGAAAGAAAGATCATTAAATAATTCAAACGCCAACTTTTGAGTCTGATCCTCCACTAAAAATGCCATTTCAATAATCATAACATTCTTCCTCCTCTACACGGCTACACCATGTAGTTCATCATGTATCTATACAAACAAACAATTAAATAAACATTATTAGAAAATAATACATTGACTGGATATTACCTCCGTACACACATGCACCAGAAAAAATGACTTCATTCACTGCTAAATTATCTAACACACTGAACTTTATAATGACACTAGAATAGAACAATATATACAAATATGAGACACATAACCCAAATAAAAATAAAATAAAAAGAACGGACCTTACCAAAAATTCTCTAACCCAACAAGAATGTTTAAGTTAGTCGATCGCAGTTTCAATTTACAAGACAACAAGAAAACCAAAAGTTGCAAATTAAACAAATAATTATCAACAAAGTAAACATAAAATAAATACAATTAAAGGGAAAAGCATACTCTTTATAATGTAATAATCTCAACTCTCTTCTATATGTAATCTTAAGTAAACCAGTGATCGGTCTTGCAAAAGAAATTTCCAATGAACACAGAAACTACAGTTTCTGAAAAATGATGCATGTTTTCTTTCTATCTTAATCAACAACACTGAAAATATGTCAACTAGAGTCTTTAAAGATAGTACAATACAACAGTAAGCTAACAAGTTTATCAAATTGGTATAAGTTCAAGAAAGATAAATACAAAGTGTAATACCTTTAGTAGTCTTGTTCTCCAATCTCCTTAAAATGCAATGACCATCGCTCATAACCTAGCCCCAACATTACCAACGTAGCTCCTAACCTATGGTTTATACCCTTTCTCTCTAACTACTATAATATGGTGTTAATTAATCAAAATTCATCACATTTTGTTTTGAGCCACACGCCTTAGAGCACCCTGCACAAAAGCACCTTTTAAATTACTTCATTGTCTTGTCTTATAATAACAATCAGCTCACCTGTTGCAGAAGCTACAAGAACCTTAAGAAAATTAAGCAATGGCAAGCAACCAACCTTTTGGTAAGGAACCTCCATAGCGTCATCATAGCTCTCATAGGTATGATTGTTAGCAACGAAAAAAATGAATTTAAACAAAAGAAGTAGCCCACGTCAATAAGCTGCAAAAAAATGTATTCTAAAGGATTCGTCAAATCTTCAATTAAACGAGACTAAAATGTCTCCTCCACACCAATAAGCCCACAATTACCAGTTAAAAAGTCTTCCCATAAAAGATTCAATCTAAATTGGATAAGGAAAATGCATGAAAGAAACTGATAAATCAGCAAGAAGGAAAATGAAATGTATAGTATGAATGAACTTGATCAAACTCACATGACCTTGATAAACTTAACAAGAAACCTTATCATCGATTAGAGCAAAATAATAGACAGTTATCAATCATGATGATCTATATACTAATGATTTTTTCTAAGAATTAACTACTATAATCACACTCTAAATACATAGGAATAGGAAAAATAACGTAATAAGTATGTGCAATTACCTCTTAAACCATAATGTAGGCTGCCAAAGTACTGATAGTCCGATAGACATGCCAGAAATAGACAATGTAAACTTTGGGAGTGAAATAAAATGAACTGAATCAACTTATATGTTTGGGAGAGAAAAGTTAGTGCCTCCATTTACATCTGCAAAAAAGAGTTAACCCATGGAAAAAAGAATAAGGTACACAATCTATGTAGTCTAAGAACCAAAAGAGCGAGCAAAGAAAGAGAAGAAATTGCAGAGCTTGTCAAAAATAGCATCACCACCTTATAGAGGAGGGTATAAACCATAGCCAAAATTCCAAATCAAGTGATTTTTTAATCCTAGTTCAATAACTACAACAGAGAAACACACTCATAAAGAGGCTATAAGATGAAACCGACTAAAGGGTGACCGAAAAAAGAGAAATACCGTGCAAGTTCTGAAGGTCTGAATTGACTGACTTGATTTTCTGGTCAGGGAAAGTCAGTGCCTCCATTTACATCTGCAAAAAAAAGGTTAACCCATGGAAACATGATTTCCATGCCAAAGAATAAGGTACATAATCTATGTAGTCTAAGAACCAAAAGAACAAGCAAAGAAAGAGAAGAAATTACAATAGCTTGTCTACAATAGCATCACCACCTTATTGAGGAGGTTATAAACAATAGCCAAAATTCCAAATCAAGTGATTTTTTAGTCCTAGCTCAATAACTACAACAAAGTAACACACTCATAAAGAGGCTATAAGCTGAAACCAACTAAAGGGTGACCAAAAAAGGAAAAATACCTTGCACGTTCTGAAGGTCTGCATTGATTTACTTGATTTTCTGGTCAGGGAAAGTCAATGCCTCCATTTACATCTGCAAAAAAAAGTTAACCCCATGGAAACATGATTTTCATGCCAAAGAAGTACACAATCTCTGTAGTCTAAGAACCAAAAGAACGAGCAAAGAAAGAGAAGAAATTACAGTAGCTTGTGTACAATAGCATTAAACCGACTAAAGAGTGACCAAAAAAGGAGAAATACCTTGCAAGTTCTGAAGGTCTGAATTGATCGACTTGATTTTCTGGTCAGGGCACTTGAGTTTTTAGCTTTGTTTTGTTCCTAGTCTGGGATAACACTTAATTCACCCTTAAAAGACAATGAAATTGATAAAAACTATCAGGCAAAGTCATGAAAAAGATAGAAAGAAAAATAGTACAAATCAAAATTCGAAATTTCATTAAATTGATGATTGAATTCACCAAGTTCGAAAAAACAATTAAACTTAAAACCTAAATCCCCAAAAACTTGTTTGAACAAAATCTGAAATTCTTTAAACACAAACCCAAATCGAATTGTTACCCCTAAAACCAAGAAAATTAATCAACAAATCAATTTTTTTAACAATTAAGAAATTGATGAGCAGAATTGTAAGAAATTACCTCGTAACATTCGAAGGTTGAGATTTAATTTTATTCATTGGAAATTTCTACGGTTAGCTGCAATCGACCTTCGTCAACTCAACTTCAAACAAGAAGATTTAATCTACATGCAGCTTAGAGAAAAGAAAATTACACTAGGGAAATCAAAAATAAAAACTGAGAAATTGAAATCGTAGAGGGGAGAGAAAAGAAAGGACCTAGAGTTATCAGCGAGCGGCGTGGTGGTGGAACTTCAACAACGGGACTGGAGAGTGGGAGAAATGGGATTTAGTGAGTGGGAAAGGCCGAAAGGGAGGCTTTTGGTGCTTGCCTAAGATAGGGTTTTCTCGCACTTTTACTAAACTAGCCTCCGTTGCAACAGCTAAAAGAGTTGTTGCATTTAAATGCCTAATGCAACAGTCTCTAATTTGACGTTGCACCAAACCGTTGCAATATACCCAACCGTTGCACCTAATCGTTGCAATAGTCCCAACCGTTGCACTTTGTCGTTGCAATAACATAAACCGTTGCGACGAACCGTTGCATTAGCTTTAACCGTTGCATTAAACCGTTGCATTTGCTCGTTTATGTAGTAGTGAACAAGAATAAAAAATAGAGTCCCTTATTTAAATTTAATTACTTGCATTCCAAATCGAAAGAAAAGTTTAAGTCAAAGAAAGAATCCAAGTCATCAAGATGCCAAAATGAGCACACATCGAAAATAATAAGGGCACGTACCCTTGCCAGAAGGAGCACTCACACTCCTAGGCACTTAGCCAAGACTCAAAAGACCGCTTTGCCTCAATTGAATGGGGGCTAGCGCAAGCGTCCATGACCTCTAAAGTACTCGACTTGACCCTCCCTAAAGCGAACTAACTCACTTAAAAACCTTCTTTCACCACTAGACACAGTCATAATCGCCAACATGCAGTAAAGGCAGTAAGCTTGCAATAAAGAGGATTGTTCTACGGCATCGCCCCATCGTTCCTTCGAACTCAGGGCACCCGTTCATGGTAATTCAAATGCTTGCGAATCCCCCTTGAAAAAAAATCAGACATTATCAATAGGACTTGGCACTTAACCAAGGCTCACCCTATTCAGACATATGACACGGGCATCTAAAATCGAAATCTGAAAGCATCATTAATGAGAAGACATAATAGCAACTGGGGGCTAAAAATTAAAATGAAAGAGCTAGGGAAAGAACTAAGTATACCTTGACCTTTTGTGCAGATATACACCAAGTAAATCTAAGTCAATTTCAAAACGGTTTATATTCCCGCAATCCTGGAAAAGATGGCCCTAAAAGCCTAAAGCATGTGCCACACGGGCACAAGTAATATCTTGACGCCTGCACCCTGGCTTCCAGCAAATCCTTAGACATCATTCCGAAAATCGTAACAGTATTTTGATTCACTCATGTAATCCTGTACGAACTCTTCTATAACTCAACTTACTTAGGACACCTCGGATTGTACACAGTAGGACTCGGATTTCAAATAATTTTCTAAGACTTCTTCGAACATAATAAAGTGTCGTTGGTTTAAGCTAAGTATGTGTTTATCTCGATGTTGCAAGAGAGTCAAAAAGATTTCTAAATATGATTATGGGTAAAGAAAGGCACCTAGCTTTTGGTCAAGGCACACTTCAACATGTGACTACCTTGACCATGGCAATGTCGCACAATACGACATTTACAAGAGAAGTAGCAAATCACTACTCGAACGTACCTCGCACTAAACGAGTCTGGTTCAAACTATTCATGATCCATGTCACCATGAATGCATAAAAACGTGTGCCAAGCATTATAGCACCAAGCCAATCCCGTAGCTACAATTGGGGCCTGAGAAAAACACTCTATGTAGACACCTACTTTTGTCCCCATTCCCGAAAGGGAAGGTTCGATGATGAGAACATAAATCTCACTTGGCAACGCATCTCCTATAAAATAACGAATCTCAATCACCCTTTTCATTTCGACCAAAACTGCTATTTATAGAAACCTGCTAAAAATAGTAACTGCCGTAACGGGTAGTTGCTAAAAGTGGCAAGTCATAAAAGATAGAAACCTGTCAGAATTAGGTGTTGCACTCCAACATAAATCCTAAAAGAGATAGAATTTGCAAGAGGAATCCTGTTCCTAGTATAATTCGAAAATAAGAGTTACGTATTAATTAAAATCCTAACGAACCTAGAGTTCGTAACGGGCCCAGACGCATTCCGTCCTAAAGTTAATACGCACTAAAAGACTCGGATACGTCTCAAACACTCCGGATTCTAAGAGTCCAAATCTGACAAAGAACTCGGCCCAAACATCATTTTCAACGCCCAGCCCTGGGCGCTGAAATTGCCTGGATCCCATTTTCAACGCCCGGAGCTGGGCGCCGAAAACTTTAACGCCCAACCCCGGGCGCTGAAAATACCTGGGACGTGTTCTCTCCTAATTCTTCTTGGATTAGAGCTCTACAATTCTATCTTTCCACGAACTCTTCCCTATAAATACAGCCCCAAAATTCGACGTGAAACAACACACAATTCATATTCTGAGTATTGACTCCAACCCCTAAGCCTAAGCCTCACGTTGCGAAATTGATCACGCGTTCTGTCGCAATCGATCCAAAAATCGAACAGAACGTATCCTGTCCCGTAACTTGAGATTCGTTAAATAAAAGGAGAAATAGCAAAGTCAAAGTGGTTAGTTTTCTGAGAACCGTGACGCACCTCTCAAGGGTGCGTCGTAATGTGTCCCTTTTCCATGATTTAATTGCTTTCCTCGCCCTTTTATAAACTGTTAAACTAATTAAATCTGATTGTTCTACCACACCTAATAAAGATAATATTTTGGGAAATTGAACTATCATGCTAGGTCCCTTAAAGCAATCTAAGCCAGATAATCGTGGTCGATCTAGTATTATGTGTTGCATATTGTTAAAATCAACTCAGATTAGTTTAATAGTTAACACATGTCCCTTCAATTATTTATGCTGAGCTAGTAAGGATATCCTGTCTCTGGAGTTATCGAAGAGCGAGTACTCCTCTCGGTAATTACAGTCCCCCGAACCCTCAATCTCTACCTTGCGGGTGTATGTTGAGAGATCCCCACACCAGGGATCACAAGGGAACCTATGGCCGTCGTGGTCAAACATAATTGCACTCCCTTTATGTCACGATAACCGGGTTTTGTCAGTTTTTCTCATTGTCGTTAAAAGTTGAATGGCGACTCCTATATTACTAGTCAATTGGGTGTAAACTCACAGGAAATCCAATTACACTTGATTTGACAAAAAGAAAACGTCACACCCACGAGGGACGAGGTCACGCATTAGCCTCGTGCTTTTTCGACCCCCTCACAGTGGCGACTCCACTGGGGAAAGTGAAGGAAATACTCGTGCTCGTAGGTAATCAAAATAGCCGAAGGGTGAAACGACCCTACCCCGCGTTTATTTCCCCATCAAGTTGGGACGACCAGAAAATCAGCATATTAATGTGAACAGACAGAACCGCATAACGAATCTTGGCCCCCTAGGATGTTTCATCTCGGGAGTTGGGACTAAGGATACCCATCGCCAACCGGGGGGTGCATACGCTTCGAATGTTGTCCACTCGGCACTTTCGCTAGTAGTACACCCCTCCCAAACCCAATCGCTCGCCCACTAGGTCCCTCTCATTGGTGCATGCCCCCTTGGCTTACATCGTGATTGGCCTCTTGGGCGAAATTCGTCTGTTGAAGGCACTACCTCGACCGGGGCATGTGTTGGATCTACGATAGAAGCGGTACCAAGCCGGCGCAAATACTACCCATAGAAGCCTATCATAAACTACATGACATATTATTATTTGGCCTCATGATGTAATGTTAGTTATGTGTAGCGAATTACGTGATTGTGTTGTAATTGTGTGTGACAGATAATGCTAGAAAACCAAAGACCTTAAAAAATTGCCCAAACATTCGTAAACCAATTGGCCAAAGAGTTATACCAAAATACGTGTTCCGCAAACCCGAACGATCGTCACAAAAATAAGCGACACTCGGGATGGCCCGTAACGAATCCCACAAACGCTGCACAACGCGTAAAGGACGTTATTAGGCAAGCACGCAAAATTAAGTCGCGTATACAAAAAATATACGCGAACAGAATACGAGTACCAGTCAGGGACGCATTTTCAGCGCCCGTGGCTGGGCGCCAAATATTCTCACCCCCATGGCTGGGCGCCGAAGTTGCTGCCTGGCCTTTTGGTCAGGCACAGCAGCCTCGGTGCCCGCGCATAAAGAAAATACGTAGCAAAAAAAAAAACTTTTCGTAAAAAAAATTGCTGCGAGGGCGTATGAAAAGGCACTCAATTCTAAAAACGACTGAAAAAAATAGTAATAAATAACTCTTTGTGTCGTTGTTAGGCCTCCTACGACGACAATGTTCGGCACCAAACCGAGCATGCATAACCTTGGATGTCACATGGGCAAAGTATTCAAAAAATGATGTTCGAATAAAGTTTTCAAAGAAAAATGTAATGTTCAAATGAAAAATAAGTAAATCCGAGTCTAGAGTAGGCTATGCCAAAGTACAATCAAAATCCTAAGTCTTAGTTGTCTTATCCATAGAATCGGTCCTAATGCTTGGTGTCGTTCTGCAAGTTAAAAGGTTAAACTGTATTGAGTCTCCCTTCCTAACATTTAAATCAATAAGCACCCATATGTAATTGTCATCCCTTGCTAAGAATCTACGGCCTCAATACTCTCTCTCACCAACAAGAAGAATATATTATAGTATTTGCAAAGTGGAAACAGTCACATTCTGAAAATCATTCCTCCATAGTCGCACAACCCCCAAAGTGAACCTAAGGTGTCAATACCATTGGCAAAAAATTAATGGCCTCAAGGCTTATGATCACATTGGGTCACGACTATCATAGTCCTCTAGAGCCACGCGCCCCTTGAAGTATTCCTAAGTACGAACCAAAAGATTTTCCATAAATGCAACATGACAAACCATGAAAATACCCAAATCGGCATGCCATAAGGCTACCATTAGGGTAAAGCAATACACACTAAGAGAGAAGCCGCACTAATGATTCTAGTCTTGCAAAAATGAAAATTCGATCTCCCCAATTAACTACCTTGCCAACATTAAGCAAAATGGCGCGTGACAAATGAACACCCAAGGGTTAAAATCTAAAGTGTCAACCAACGAAAGTTATGGTCCAATTAGCCTAAGTCTGAAAGTTACCGGGTCAAGTATTATAGGCTTACGCCACATCATTATTTTGAGTCTAGGCCACCTCCTTGTATTCATACACGGGTTATAATCAGAAAGATTAGTGAAAGTTCGAGTCTAAATCACAACTTCCAATTAAATCCCAGAAACTGGAGTCTGAAAAGAAACAAAAAAATTATTTTCGATGTAATTCTTTCATTAAATTTCAATAAAGTGAAAACAACATTATGAATCTACGCTATGTGCACATTTTAAGAAACGACTAAATACGCTTGCAAAGTAAGACAATTTAAAGGTCCACCCTAGGCCGACTAAAGCTAAAGGTCCACCCTAGGCCTATTAAAGTTAAAGGTCCACTATAGGCCTACCAAACGAGGCTCACTCAGTCTCGCCTCGTGACTCAAAGACCACAACCATCCACCTTTTAGCCCAAATAAAAAGGGGGAGAAATCCCAAAGCAAAAAAAAAAGAGAAAAAGTAAAGGGAGAGCGAAAAGAGCGAGCCATGGAATACTTATCCCGTACCTCCCAAAGTGCGAAATTTACCAAAAGAAGAGCCAAAGGTGTACTAACAAAAGTGAGAATAGAAAACCAATAAAAAGAGTCAGAAGTCTAGACTAAGTAATGAAATACTTAGCCCGTACCTCCCAAAGCGCGAAATTTACACGAGTAAAGCAAAGGAAAAGAATTGAGTCAACCAATCCAAATCATGCCACAAAAACTACATAAAGTTCTACGATGTCTACCCTTTCCAATCCTTATGATCTTAGACGCCTTCGCTCTGGGGCTCCTGTTCAGCTCATTTAACCCATCCATGTTCTCATTGCCATAACCCAAGAAAACATTACCTCGACTCTTGTTCTTGGACTTGTGATCAACTGCAAACCACGTACGGCCATTGACACGTGAAGGAAATAATGCCCTTGGTCCACGTATGCATTCAATGTTAAGTCTAATAAATGCGGTTCAGTATTAATTAACAAGTTAATAATTCAGTGAGATCAAGTGAGCTGAATGCCTAGCTAGAGGCCGCTTCAGTTCAAGTGGAATTAATGATTTTAATCCACAGCTTACTCTTGACTTAACCCGTAGGGTCACACAAATAGTACGTAAACGGATCAAGTACTTAATGACATTAAATACTCCATCTATGGATATTCGGAATCGACGGATCTTGTTTTCAGTGGGAGCTGAGATCGTCACAAGCAAGAAAAGAATACTCCGGAAACGATGATATTACCGGAAACGGAAATATGGATCGTATCGGAAATATAAATATTATCCAAGTCGTAGATGTTGCCGGAAACGGAAACATGGTACGTATCGGAAAATATTATCGTAAATGGAAATATTGCCGGAAACGGAAATATTGTCAGAATCGGAAATATTATCGGAATCGGAAAATAATTCTGGAAACGGAAATATTAAATATTTGTTCGAAACGGAAATTAAATCCGGAATCGGAAATATTAAATATTGTTCGTATCGGAATTGAATTCCGGAACCGGGAATTTAATCGGAAGCGTATCGTACGAATAAGCATCGGACGAGGCCTGCCGGACGAAGGCCCAGCACGAAGCCGGGCCATCGCCCCGCAAGCCAAACGCGCGCCACACGCCAAGCTAAGGCAGCGCCCAGGCCCACCGCAAGGCAGGCCCAGCGCGCGCCAAGGCCATGGCTGCGTTGTGGGCATCGTGGCGTGGGCTGAGCGCGCGGCGCGCATAGGCGCCCCTCGTGCGTGTGTGTGTTTGTGTTCATGCACGATTCCTAAAGCTATGAGGATTTGGTATATGATTAAATTCCTAATCCGAAAAGGATAAATTAATTAATTAGAGTTCTTATAGGATTCTAGTTTAATTAATTCGTATCCTAGTAGGATTCCAATTCCCTTTCCATACCTCTATAAATAAGAGCCTAGGGTCATAATTTATAGACACAATTGAAGTATTCTAAAGGTAAGTTTTTGAAAGAAAAATTCAGCCATACACTTGCTACACAATAGCCGAAAATTCCTAGTAACCTTAAGGGCGATTCTAGTTGGTCAAACTTGAGGCGGATCCGGACGTACTGTGGACTATTTACGGAGGGACGACACTTGGAGTCCTGAAGACTTGTTCTTGTTCGGTTCGGGCGCAGCTAGGGAGGGCACGCTACAAAGGGTATGCACCTAAATTATGCTAAATGATTATGTGTAAATAATATGTTTCCTGGCATTAAGGTTTTTCCGCATGATTTATGTTTTGTCATATGTATCATAACCTAACAACACGTGCGTCATACCCATTATTTCCAAAGCCCAAACCTGTTCTTACACCACCATTAGCATAATGACCATATAACTTGTGTGGATACATCCTGTTGATATGCCCTTGAGACGTCCCCATGCTACTCATTAGCCTTGGTTGATGTAAACTCGTGACACTAGCTTGAGGCTGCAAATTGTGAGTCCTAGTAGATGTAATCCTCATGCTTGACCAATACCTATAGAAATTATCCTATCTCATTCAACCCATCTTTCAAGCCGTCTTGAGTCGCAAATAAAAAAAAAATACAAATGAAAACTACATTCTACGCTAAACGTAAGAAAAAAATAAAAAATAAAATGTGAATAATAAAAAAAGAACTTTGCAAAGCGCCTCTAAAGTTAGTCTAAAATGAAAAAGAAGCATTTAGCGCACCAAAAAAGATCCGCCCAGAAATCATTTTCAGCGCCTAGAGCTGGGCGCCGAAATCTTTAGCGCCCCAGCCTGGGCGTTGTATCTCTCTGCTTGCTAAAATTTGTCCAGAAGTGCTCCTCATTTTATCCGCACATACACGGAACAATAACGAACATTTGGAGGGGTACAACACGTATTCAGATATACGTACCACCAAAGAAATACATGTACTCAATCAAAAAAAACATACAACAAATTTTTGGCTTACGGCAAGGCAGCAGATTAAAATAATAATAAACTTCACTTATTCTACCGTTTCAAATAATATGTTTCCACCTCAGAACATACTTATCGAATTCGGAAGAAACCATTTTCTAGGCTAAAAACTACGCAAGACCTGATTCCAAATTAAATTTATTTAAGGCGGATACGTAGGCAATCCATGATTCGGTCCAACCAATTTGAAAAAATATTAAAGTCTATAGAAAAACAAGAATAAAAAATAGAAGTCCCTTATTGAAATTTAATTACTTGCAACCCAAGTCGAAAGAAAAAGGCAAAGGAAGAATCCAAGTCACCAAGATGATAAAACGAGCACACATCGAAAAATAATAAGGGCACGTACCCTTGCTAGAAGGAGCACTCGCACTCCTAGGCACTTAGCCAAGACTCAAAAAGATCGCTTTGCCTCAATTGAATGGGGGCTAGCGCAAGCGTCCATGACCCCTAAAGTACTCGACTTGACCCTCCCTAAAGCGAACTAACTCACTTAAAGACCTTCTTTCAGCACTAGACATAGTCGTTCGCTTAAAGACCTTCTTTCACCACTAGACACATTCATAATCTCCAACAAGTGGTAAATGCAGTAAGCTTGCAATAAAGAGGATCGTTCTACGGCGTCGCCCCATCGTTGTGGGCATCGTGGGGTGGGCTGAGCGCGCGCGCGCATAGGCGCCCCTCGTGGGCTGCCGTGCGTGTGTGTGTTTGTGTTCATGCACGATTCCTAAAGCTATTAGGATTTGGTATATGATTAAATTTCTAATCCTAAAAGGATAAATTAATTAATTAGAGTTCTTATAGGATTCTAGTTTAATTAATTCGTATCCTAGTAGGATTCCAATTCTCTTTCCATACGTCTATAAATAAGAGCCTAGGGTCATAATTTATAGACACAATTGAAGTATTCTAAAGGTAAGTTTTTGAAAGAAAAACTCAGCCATACACTTGCTACACAATAGCCGAAAATTCCTAGTAACCTTAGGGGCGATTCTAGTTGGTCAAACTTGAGGCGGATCCGGACGTACTGTGGACTATCTACGGAGGGACGACACTTGGAGTCCTGAAGACTTGTTCTTGTTCGGTTCGGGCGCAACTAGGGAGGGCACGCTACAAAGTGTATGCACCTAAATTATGCTAAATGATTATGTGTAAATAATATGTTTCCTGGCATTAAGGTTTTTCCGCATGATTTATGTTTTGTCATATGTATCATAACCTAACAGTGGTATCAGAGCCTCTTATTATTTTCATAATCTAAATTGCATAAACATGGTTATATATTACAAATTTGCAAGGAATTAAAAGGGGTGATTAATTTTCGTAATTGTTAATTAATTGCAAATTGCGTTTATTTAATTATATGTACGCAGTTTTTCGGCAGAATGTTCGTTACTCAACCAAATTGAGTGATTTTTGTGTCAATTCCGCATGTAAAGGCATTCTAAAATTTTGACAAAAAGAGCATTTTTCGCCGAAACCCAGAATGCCCAAATTCGAAGCCTAACTATGACTTTTCGAAGGTTTTAGTTTTTCGAACGCAAAAGTTTGTAAATTTAAGATGTTAAATTAAATATTTGCGATTCTTGTTGATAAATCTTGAATTTTTTTATTGACCTACTGTATATGTTTAACAAGTTTGAATGCCTAGCCTTGTTAATTATGCAATCTAATTTGTAATTATAATTAATTTGTTGAAAATTCGAATAATTTAGAAATGATTTGATTTTCATAATTAATTAATAATTTAATTAGATACCTATGATTAAAAACCACCATAAAAATTGTTAATTTGTGTTAAATTTTAAATTTTTATGACCTAGATTTGAATCCATGTTAATCGGAAATTAAGTAATTAATAAATTTTCGATTTTTCGCCCTAAAATTATGAAATTAATATGATTTATTAATTGTCATTAATTTTGGAAATAAAAGTTTTAATTTTTATGCAATTCGCTCATAAAACTTGCACGCACAAAGCAATGGACGCTACGTGTTACCCTTAAAGGGTGTTGTATAGTGCGGGCATGCGACGACGAGCAAGGGAGCTCGTCGCCCATGCGGTACGAATGCAGCGAGCAAGGCAATGGTGCGCGAGTACAAGGTAGTAGCCCTGCCTTGTGTCGTGTGCTTTGCGCGATGGGCGAGTGGGCAAGGGCGAGAGGCAAGGCAGCGAGCAGTCGCGTGTGGGCAGCAAGCGAGCTGCGCAACAGCGCGCACTGCCTCGCGTAGCGAGCGCGAACTCGCGCGCGACGAGCGCTGGCTCGCGTGCAGCGAGCAATGCCTCGTGCAGCGAGCCCTGGCTCGCGTGCATCGAGCGCTGGCGCGCGCAGCGAGCACTGGCTCGCGTGCTTCGATTGATGCCTTGCGAGGGTGAGCAGCAGCAGACGCGACGCAGCACATAGGCTGCGCGCATCGTGGCCAGCGATGGCTGCGTGCGTGTGGCCTATGGCTGTGCGTTGCGTGGTGATGTGCGTATCTTGTGTTACGATTAAATCATTTTAAAATTTTAATTTGAAATTTTCAGTTCATGTAATTATAATTAATTTTAAAATTAATAATTTAAATTATTTTCTTGGATTTTAATTTTGAATATTATAATTATGATAAATTTTATTTATTCTAATTATTTTACTAAAATTAAAAAAAATCTTGAATTAATTTAAATTCGACTGAAAATAAATTAAATGAGTGGATTCAATTATAAATTTATATGAGCTTTAAATTTTAATTAAATTTGTATGTTTCCAGTTAGACTAGAAATACATTTTTATGTTTAAAATTAGTAGAGCATATGAATTTATTGGTTTAAGTGGGAGCCCTTTTTAGTCATAGACTCTTGATTAGGTCTACAAATCCTTTAAGGTTAAAACAACTTGATTAGAATTAATAAGGACTGAATAATTTGTAGATTATTGGTGCCCTTGATTAATTGCTGCAAATGTTTATGTGATGCATACAATGTGTTTTAACTAACCAATTATGTGGGACATTCATGATAATGAATGGGTGAATGGTATATATTGTATATGTAATGTTTTGCAGGTTATGAAGTGACTAGTATGGCCCAAATAGGATAGAAAATATGGTCTGCGTACCATTAATTTGAATGTAATTGGTCTAAAGCACCAAATTTGTTTTTCAATTTAAATATGGTCTGCGTACCATCAAATAGTTGTAATTAGTTTTAATTATAGCTTATCCTATTTGAAGAAAATGGCACCTCCCACGGTGAAATTCAAGACGAAGTTTCCATTTTCGAGACGGACTTTGAAGTTGAAGCTTCAAGATGAAGTCGGGCCATACTAGATCACATTTATCTTATGCATGCTTTAAGTTATTTATTGCTTTAAATATGTCTTAATTATGCATGAGATTGTGGCTTGATTATGTTGCATGATTAAGGATTTTAGTTCACTTAAAATCTAACCAACATAGTAAGAGCCTTAAGTTCCAAACTTAAAAAAAATTGAGTTAAAAGGTGCAATGCCAAAATATACACTTTCTTAGATATCCTTTACATCAATCTAGTAATAGTTTTCGCTCAGCGAGGTGTTACTTATTGGTCCTAAAGGGGCAAAGTACACAAATAATTGTGAGTACATGTTAGTTTTGGTGAAACTCAACGATATAAGTAAGGAGTCCTTTTATGTCGTGGAAAAATCGATAGGTTTACCTAATAAGTTCTTAGACGTACCTATCAACCAAGAGTAGTTTCTAGACTATTAGCAAAAGGCGTTTGCTTACCTAAAAGATTTTAGAGTTGAGTCTAAATACATAATGTGCTTAATTCTTCAATGGACTTTAGGATCTTGGAATCATTTTATTCACACATGCGGGAACACATAACTTGAATAAAATGCTTAATGAAGATTGAATTATGCATGTATGCTAGAATTTAAGTTTATTAAGAGAAACTGTGAATGATTATTTATTTGTTTATTCTTTTCAATTGTAGTTTTACTATGGCAAACAACAATCAAAACATCATCATGGGTTCTGAGCTTATGGTCAAGCTGAACCTAACAAATTTTCTTGAATGGGAAGTTAAGCTAAGTGAAATATTCAGACTCAATGGACTTGAGTATGTACTGTTACATCCCATGCCAAGCTACTATGCCAGAGACATGACCCCTGAAAGATTTGCCGCCTGGGATGCGGATCTCAAGAAGGTTATGAGTCTCATGCTGAGCAATATCCCTGATCAATGGGCTAGAAGGTTTTTAGCTTACGAACCTTTTACTCTCATCAAGAATCTGAGGGATATCTATCGTGGAAGCACGGAGGACAGAGACCTGAACGTCCATGAATTGATTGAATCAATGACTGGTCTGAAGGTTAGATTTGCCAACAGGTGTTATAGGATGGAAGTCCAAGAAACACATGCTCAGCTCCTTCGCACTAAACACAGGGTAGGCGTCCCTGTAAGATTCCATGTGGAGCTTATGCTTTCATACTTTGATCGCCTATGTCTACTAGGAACACCGATAAGCGAAAGGATGGCAGTCTCTATCTTGCTCAATTCACTACACAGTGGGTTTGGTCGCTTCAAGCAACTATACCTAAGTGAACCAAGAGAAGAAACAGTTGCAGAGTTTGTTCACCTTATCAAAAAGGCTGAGATAGTACTCGACTGTGAAGCCAAAGATTTACTCAAGGCTAAAGGGAGACACTTCAAGAATAGTGGAAAGTCCAAGGGCAATGCTAAGAAGCAGGACAAGTCCACATCAAGCTGTCTTTATTGTGATGGAATTGGCCATTACAAGAAAGAATGTCCAAAGCTAAAGGAAGATCAGAAGAACGGAATAGTCGTTCCATCTTCAGGTATTTTCGTTATAGACTGTATACTTGCTAATTCAACTTCTTGGGTATTAGATACAGGTTGTGGCCCACACTTATGTTCCAATCCACAGGGACTAAGAAGAAGTAGAAAGTTAAGCAAGGGTGAAGTCGACCTACGAGTGGGAAATGGAGAACGGATTGCTGCATTAGCTGTAGGAACTTATTATTTGTCTTTGCCCTCTGGGCTACTTTTGGAACTGGAAGAGTGTTTCCATGTTCCAAGTCTTACTAAAAACATCATTTCAGTTTCTTGCTTAGATGCTAAGGGATTTTCCTTTTTAATAAAAGACAATAGTTGTTCGTTTTATTTTAAAGAGATGTTTTATGGATCTGCTAGATTGGTCAATGGACTTTATTTACTAGATCACGAAAAACAAGTTTATAACATAAATACCAAAAAGGCCAAAAAGGATGATTCAGATCTCACCTATCTGTGACATTGTCGATTAGGCCATATTAACTTGAAACGCTTAGAAAGACTTCAAAAGGAAGGAATTCTAGAACCATTTGACTTAGAGGATTATGGTAAATGCGAATCATGTTTACTTGGCAAAATGACAAAGCAACATTTCTCTAAAGTTGGAGAAAGAGAAAATGAACTATTGGGTTTAATCCATACAGATGTATGTGGACCAATGAGTACAAATGCTAGAGGTGGTTTCAGCTACTTTATCACTTTTACTGATGACTTCAGTAGATATGGTTATGTCTACCTAATGAAGCATAGGTCTGAATCCTTTGACAAATTCAAGGAATTTCAGAGTGAAGTAGAGAATCAATTAGGCAAGAACATTAAGGCACTGCGGTCTGACAGAGGCGGTGAATATCTGAGCTATGAATTTGATGACCATCTGAAAGAATGTGGAATTCTATCAGAATTGACTCCTCCTGGAACACCACAATGGAACGGTGTGTCGGAACCGAGGAACAGAACCTTGCTAGACATGGTCAGGTCAATGATGGGTCAGGCCGAACTTCCAATAGAATTTTGGGGACATGCACTAAATACAGCTGCATTCACTATAAATAGAGCTCCGTCTAAAGCTGTCGAAAAGACTCCATATGAGTTATGGTTTGGAAAGCCTCCAAATGTGTCTTTTCTTAAGATTTGGGGATGTGAAGTATACGTCAAACGATTAATTTCAGACAAAGTTCATCCAAAATCTGACAAATGTATCCCTGTGGGCTATCCAAAGGAAACAAAGGGGTATTACTTCTACAATACATCTGAGAACAAGGTGTTGTTGCTCGAGATGGTATCTTTTTGGAAAAGGATCACATTTCCAAAATGACAAGTGGGAGAAAAGTAGACCTCGAAGAAATTCGAGTCGAACAACAAACTCTAGAGAATGCTCAAGATGACATTCAGGATGAAACTCAGAGATCTTTAGAAGAATCTGGTGAGAATCATGGTCAATCTAGAAATGTTACCCCGCGTAGATCGCAGAGATATAGATCTTAACCGGAAAGGTACTTAGGTAATTTGAGGAACGAGAGCTATGACGTTCTATTACTTGAAAGTGATGAACCTGCGATTTACAAGCAAGCTATGACGAGGCCTAGCTCCAAGCAATGGCAAGAAGCCATGCAATCTGAATTAGACTCCATGTCAGAAAACCAAGTATGGGATTTGGTCGATTTGCCAGATGGCTACCAAGCCATTGGAAGCAAATGGGTTTTCAAACTGAAAAAGGACAAGGATGGGAAACTTGAAGTTTTCAAAGCTAGATTGGTTGCAAAAGGTTACAGGAAAGTCCACGGTGTGGATTACGATGAAACCTTTTCACCAGTTGCAATGCTAAAGTCTATTCGGATAATGTTAGCAATCGCTGCATATTACGATTACGAAATATGGCAGATGGATGTCAAAACCGCTTTCTTAAACGGCGTTTTAACATAAACTGTGTTCATGACACAACCTGAAGGTTTTGAGGATCCAAAGAATGCTAAAAAGGTATGCAACCTAAAGAAATCAATCTACGGATTGAAGCAGGCATCAAGGAGCTTGAATATACGTTTTGATGAAGCAGTCAGTGACTTTGGTTTCATCAAGAACTCACACGAATCTTGTGTATACAAGAAGGTCAGTGGGAGCAAAATTGCTTTTCTAGTATTATATGTCGACGACATATTACTTATCGGAAATGACATTCCTATGTTGAACTCTGTCAAGATTTGGCTTGGGAAATGCTTTTTGATGAAGGATCTAGGAGAAGCACAGTACATATTGGGCATCAAGATTTACAAAGATAGATCTAAAAGGATGATTGGACTTAGTCAAAGCACTTATATCAATAAGGTGCTTGAAAGATTCAAGATGGCAGACTCCAAACGAGGCTACCTACCCATGTCTCATGGAATGACTCTAAGCAAGACTCAGTGCCCAAAAACACTTGATGAGCGTAGACGAATGAATGGGATTCCATATGCATCATTGATTAGTTCAATAATGTATGTTATGATATGTACACGCCCGGATGTTGCGTACGCACTCAGTGCTACGAGCAGATACTAGTCAGACTCAGGAGAGGCACATTGGACTGCTGCCAAGCTCATTCTGAAGTACCTGAAAAGGCACAAAGATGACTTCCTGGTCTATGGTGGAGATGATGAATTAATTGTTAAAGGCTATACGGACGCAAGCTTCCAAACCGACAAAGATGATTTCAGATCACAGTCTGGGTTTGTCTTCTGCCTCAACGGAGGTGCAGTAAGCTCGAAAAGTGCTAAGCAAAGCGCCATTGCGGATTATACAACTGAAGCGGAGTACATTGCTGCACATGAAGCAGCAAAGGAAGCTATATGGCTAAGGAAGTTCATAGGTGAACTTGGTGTAGTCCCCTCCATTAAAGGACCAATAGCCCTGTATTGTGATAATAAATGGAGCTATTGCACAGGCAAAGGAACCTAGACACCACCAAAGAGTCAAGCATGTACTTCGTAGATTTCACCTTCTACGAGAGTTCGTTGAAAGAAAAGAAGTCGAGATAAGCAAGATTGGAACTGATGACAACATATCAGATCCATTGACTAAACCTCTGCCGCAGGCGAAGCACAACTCGCACACTGCAGCTATGGGAATCAAGCATATTGGAGAATGGTTTTGATGTCCTTATTTAATGTTTTAAAGTTTTAGAGTTTAATTCTTTGTAAAACATTATTGGTTAATCATTCACAATAAATGAATAGAATTCATTTTTCCATTTAATTTGTGGTTTATTAAATGATGAGTCCCTTTAATTTGACGATATATTCAAGATAGACTGTCAGGACCAGTCATGTGACTAAGAAATGTCTATCAAGTGAACTTGAATGTCAAAGGTTGAAAATGGTCCCTGGTCGGAGTTTTCTATAAAATTGGACGCATAGAAAATGTTAGACGACTAGAATGCAAGATGACTAGTAGTTCTGTTTCTTGAACTATGTGGACATGGCAATGTCATAATTATTTGCGTAGATACTTACTTTGGGAAGACTAGTATCGGACAGACCTATGAAACTTTACTGTAAGAGATGAAAATCTGTCATATGTAAATTTCATTAAAATTATTAGACACTAAATCCTCAATACCTGAGTGATTTGAGATTACTTGTTTGAGAACTGGTTACTTTGACGTTGACCAACCGTCGCACCGTAAGGAATGAGCCTGAACCCTATCAAGCTTCTAAGAAAACTATTCAACATCAGTCATTGCTCAAAAAAAATGATTCAAGCGAACTGATTAATGGACCGCACGCAACGGCCATTCTATGAACGCTCGTTCGCACATACATTCTAAGTATCGAACATTCACGAACACGTTCAAAAGAAAAAAATATACGTTCAAAATAGCAACAAGAGCGATCAAAGTCTTACGCCTCAAGGCATGTTCCTCGGGCCGTATAGACTCGCCCAACTATTGCAATAACGGTACGCCTTAAGAGCGACAATTCCTTTAAATAATCACCCAAAAGCGACAAACACCGTAGCCCACCAATCGGCTACGATTTCTCGAGAAATCATCACGATCACTCAACTCATTATGATCTCTAAATTCTACGTTCCAAAAAATAAAGAAAAACAAAAAGAGAAGAGAATACGTAGAATTTCCAAGTGAAATAAACGAACGAACAAGAGGCCAACTGTGTCATCAAAAGACCAGCCCAAACAACATTTTCAACGCCCAACCTAGGGCGTGAATTATTTCAACGCCCAGGCCTGGGCACCGAAAATGAGCCCAGGCCCAAAAAAGGCCTTGACTTCTATAGGGCCCTGCCGTATCCATTCGACTCGAAAATTGCCGATTTCCTTACTGGAAGTCGCACCTCACGGCTTTGTTAAGAGTAGCACACCACTACAAAGATCGCTCGCACTTACGAGCACAATCCCAAACACGATCAAGGACATTAAAAAAAGCGTACCCCCAAGGAACCTCTTTGACAAGAAATGACCGTCAAGAACGAGTGCTTGAGGGCTCGAAAGAAAATATATATTTCAAAAGAGAGTATGCAAAGTTAAAACAATATTACCAGAATACGTTGTACGAAGTCCCGTGTTTGGATAATCTCAAAAGATAAAAACCGGATTACGACCTCAAGACAAAGGTCGCCGTTGATACTTATACATAGTCCCCTAATCAAGGACCCAGGTAATGGCAAAATTGAGCCATAAAGACTAGCTCAAAACCATGAAAGATGATGACCACGAGACAATGGTCCGTCTAAGCACGTTGTCAACCCACATTCAGGTTGCAACTAAATCCGAGCATCCCTCGAAAGAAAATAAATTCTTCAAAAAACAAAAACAGGCTCGCCATCTTCAGCCGGCGGGGTCGGCGTCACTAACCGCGCAGGTCCTCAGTTTTCGAAAATAAAATCTTCAAAAACACAAAACAGGCTCGCCATCTTCAGCTGGCGGGGTCTACGTCACAAACCGCGTAGGTCCTTATTTTCAAAAACATCAAAACAGATTCGTCACTTCTATCGGACGGGGCGTCCACCCTCAGCGGACAGGCTCGCCCACCTTCAGCGGGCGGGGTCTGCGCCACTAACCGCGCAGGTCCTTAGTCGATGTAGTGATAACTTTTCCTGGTTTATCTTTTTCCAAAAATCAAAAGATGGTTTATCTTTTTCCAAAAATCAAAAGATGGTTTCCCTTTTCCAAAAATCAAATGATGGTTTCCCTTTCCCAAAAATCAAAGGATGGTTTATCTTTTTCCAAAAATCAAAAGATAATTTATCTTTTTCCAAAAATCAAAAGATGGTTTCCCTTTTCCAAAAATCAAAGGATGATTTCCCTTTTCAAAACATTTTTAAAAACATTTTTACCTCGTGATTGGGCTTGGCCAGGCCTGGTTACACTTTATAGCTTTGATTTCGAAAACATCTGTAGATACTTCCAATGACACAGTGAGGGAGTTTCTATACATCTTTAGATACTTCCAATGACAAAGTGAGGGAGTTTCTATACTATTGGTTAACAGATTCCAATGACACGTGAGGAATGTGTTAACACTTCAAGTGATGACCCTTAAGTCAAATGTTATCACTCGGGGGCTCGTGAGACCCTCGCAAAACCGGTCACATACAACATGGCTTGTGTGACGCACTCCGTCTAATACTTTGACCATCGTCTTACTCCAAGACTCAGTCAAAGTGGGGGCTAACTGTAAACACCTACTTTTGTCCCCTTTTCCGAAAGGGAAGGTTCGATGATGAGAACATAAATCTCCATTTGGCAACGCATCTCCTATAAAATAACGAATCTCGATCACCCTTTCATTTCAGCCAATACTGCTATTTATACAAACCTGCTAAGAATAGTAACTGCCGTAAGAAGTAGTCGTTAAAAGTGGCAAAGTTATAAAAGATAGAAATCTGTCAGAATTAGGTGTTGCACTCCAACATAAGTCCTAAAAGAGATTGAATTGGCAAAAGGAATTATGTTCCTGCTATAATTCGGAAATGAGAGTTAGGTATTAATTAAATTCCTAACGAACCTAGAGTTCGTAACGGGCCAAGACGCATTCCGTCATAAGTTGATACGCACTAAGAAACTCGGATAAGTCTCAAAATCTCCGTGATCAAGAGTTCAAATCTGACAAAAAGCTCGGCTCAGATCCTATTTTCAACGCCTGGTTCTGGGCGACGAAATCTTCGGCGCCCAACCCTGGGCGCTGAAAATACCTGGGGACGTGTTGTCTCCGAATTCTTTTTGGATTCGGATTCTAGAGATCTATCTTTCCACGAACTCTTTCCCTATAAATACAGCGTCAAAACCGACGTGAACAGAACACACAATTCCATAACCTGGGTATTGACTCTAGCCTTAAGCCTAGCCTCACGCTGCGAAATTGATCCCGCGTTCTGTCGCAATCGACCCAAAAGTCGAACAGAACGCGTCCTGCCCCTTGTAGCTGATGATTTAAGCCTAAATACTAGAACATTGCTTGGAAACTCGAGATTTGTTAAATAAGGAGAAATAGCAAAGCCAAGTGGTTAGTTTTCTGAGAACCGTGACGCACCTCTCAAGGGTGCGTTGTAATGTGTCCCTCATATGATTTAATTGCTTTCATCACCCTTTTATAAAATTGTCAAACTATTAACTTGATTGATTTATCACGCCTAATAAGATAATACCCTGGACAATTGAATTATCATGCTAGGTACCTTAAATCAATCTAAATAAGATAATCATGATCGATTTAGTGTTATGTGTTGCATATTGCTAAAATCAATTCAGAATAGTTTAATAGTTTAACGCGTGTCCCTTCAATTATTTATTTTGAGCTAGTAAGGATAACCTGCCTCTGGAGTTATCGACGAGCACTCCTCTCGGTAGTTATAGTCCCCTCAACTCTCAATATCTGCCCTGCGGGTGTACTTGAGCGATCCCCACACCAGGGATCACAAGGGAACCTATGGCCGTCGTGGTCGAACATAATTGCACTCCCTTTATGTCACGATAACCGGGTTTTGTCAGTTTTTCTCATTGTCGTTAAAAACTGAATGGCGACTCCTATATTATTAGTCGATTGGGTGTAAACTCACAGGAAATCTAACTACACTTGATCTGACAACGTCACGCCCACGAGGGACGAGGTCACGCATTAGCCTCGTGCTTTTTCGACCCCCTCACTTCTTCACTTCTGATACATTCTGAAACTTCACTTAGATTTCTCAAATTGTTTTTTAAATTTCAAATGTCGGATACAGTTATATATGGACTACTACAGTACTTAACTGCTTGTTACTTTTTTTTTTACTTATTACATTTTTTATTTTGCTTTATAGATCGTCCAACGTGATAAAGGAGCAACGAAAGAATGAAGCAACCTTGAACACTTAAGCTTCATATTAGCGACTACGTACAATCGTCTATAAATATATAGCTAGCTCCTAGTTACTTATTCTAGGCTTTATTTTCTTTTACGTACTATGAATTTTAGTTTTCCTAGGCTTTATTTTCTTTTACGTACTGTGAATTTTAGTTTCTCTAGGCTTTATTTTCTTTTACGTACTATGAATTTTAGTTTTTCTAGGCTTTATTTTCTTTTATGTACTGTGTATTTTAGTTCCTCTAGGCTTTAAATATATAGCTAGGTCCTAGTTAATTAGTAATATGAATGTGTGCACGTATTATGGATTTTACTACTTATAATTGGTGATAATAAAATTTTATTTTGCCAAAAAACAAATTGTTGATCGATTGAAGATTAATCTGTTGTATGTATATATATTCAAATCATTAATTTTGTTGCTTTAATTTTCATTTATAAACTATAGATACAAATTTGTATTTGGGTGAAAAAAAAGCTTACAAAATTTGGACGCCTTATGATGTCATGATTGTATTACATTAAGGTTTAAATTTCCAGCCACAATTATTTGTGGACGACAATTGATGTCTAGAATAGGGACCCGAAAGCCGTCGGCAAAAAATTTTGATCCACGCCTAACACACATCTTAAGACGCAGTAAGGCGTCGAGATCTATTTTATGGACAGCGTATGACGTCACAATTGGCGACGCATAAAGCATAGGAAGACGCTGTAAGGCGTCGCTATTCTCGACGCCCCAAAGACTTCCTGGACAGCGTAAGGCTTCCCAAATCTCGACTCCTAAGGCGTCGAGCATTCTCGACTAAGATTTCCTCGACGATAATGACAGGCGTCGAGGGAAATTTTCTCGACGCCTATAGGCGTCGCTAATTAGCAAAAAATGCGTCGCCAAAACACGGAAATTGTAGTAGTGCGTGGTGCTCATCTGATGTTGGAAAGTTTGATTCATTTGTTGTTGGACTCCTGCCAGGATTTCACGCAATGATCCCAGCGAGACAGGCATGTCCAAGTTTTCATCTAGCACGACGTCCCTGACACTGGGGCTTAGATGGCCGCCTGGTGGAGGTGCTTCCAGGTCTGGTTCCTCCTCCATAATTACCTCGGCCTCCTGAACTCGGCGCGGCGTGCTTCCAGCGTTTGCGACTCGGTTTGCTTCATCTATATGGCGTTGACTCCTTTCCCGGGGCCGTCTCTCCTCTAATTCACCATTATACTCTCCTTCATATTGCGGTTCGGCCATGATACTATAGCTCCCCACAGACGGCGCCAAATGTTGTGGGATCTTTTACGGTGATGACGTGTCACGCGTTCCTCGGAGGTATTAAGTATGAGCTGGCACGATCCTCTGGCAACCTGCAAAACAAGAATATTCCCGTAGGAATATTCCCTCTGAAGCCTAAGTAAGTATAAGCTAGAGAAAGAAGTAAATTGTAGAGAGAAGGCAGAGCAAAGATAGTTTTAAGGTAGGTGGAAATGTATTGAATACCCCTTTTACCTTGGGATCTGCACTATTTATAGTGCTAGGGTTTCTTGGGATTTGATCCTTAAACCCTGGCTGGATGAAAGGATGCTTTCCGAGATTAGGACATGTGTCCAATAGTAGGAGATCTGAGTAGACCTGTTGGGCCTTTTACATGTTAGGGTTGCCTGGAAGCTTTGGACTTTTGGACATGATTTGACTAGGGACTCTATCAATCAGATGAGAATTTGGGCCTAAGTGATGACCTTTGTTCTGGATGTGGATATGGACTCTGTATAGAGTTGAGGTATTCAGGTCGGAGGACTTTGGCTTCCTTATTGGGCCATCCTAATAAAGCCATGTAGCAGTTTATAGATTTAGGCCACATCAGACACTTAAATCGTGTCTCCACATTGGGATGATGACTATATCATTATCCTTGTTAGGTGGTTGGAACAACTCCGTGCGGAAGTCCCAATTTCTAGAACACATTCCAAAATCCAAGAGCCAAAGTCCAAACCCCGAGGTCGTTCCCATCACGGAACTCGGTACAAAATACAACTTCCAAAAATCAATTTCAAAATCCAAGTACAATCTCACCCAATGGACCACTCCATTGGTTTTACAAGGCCTTTTCCAGTCGAAATGACACTAAGAAATCCAAATTCGGGCGCCGACCCACAAAATCGAGGAAACGGCTAGTTTTTAGTCGCAAGCTTCCTTAATCCCCAAGCAAGACTACGTGCCAAACAACGTACAATTCTAATAAAGGTATGCCCACTACAAGCCAAGCACAAGGACAGCATCTTCGTCCTTGTTTGGCAGCTTCTGTGCCACGCCAGCTGCGACAGGCGCAGCTGCTGCGCTGAACGCTGGCGTCAGCTGGCGTTTAGCCCTTCATTTTCCTATTTAAACCCCTAATTTTCAGCATTTTAGGGAGGCAATATACAATCAGAACGTCGTAATACAAAAATGGCTCCTCAAAATTCAAAGTACAAAACCCTTCAAAAACTGCATAACACTAGAGGAAAAAACCTCAAGTGCGGGCTCATTTTAAGGGGTTTAGTGCGGGCTTTTACATGTGCAGCACATGGCCTGCCCGCACTTGATGTTTCTCAAGTGCTGCCAAAATATTGGCAGCACTTGATGTTTCAAGTGCTGCCAATTTGGAAAATGAGCCCGTACTTGACATATTTTGTGCTGCCAATTTTAGAAAATGAGCCCGCACTTGATATATTTGGTGCTGCCAATTTTGAAAATGAGCCCGCACTTGACATATTTGGGGCTGCCAATATTGAAAATGAGCCCGCACTTGACATATTTGGTGCTGCCAAATTTGAAAATGAGCTCGCACTTGACATAGAAATGGGCAGCACAAGCATAAAAATGAGCCGCACTTGATATAAAAATGAGCCGCACTTGGCTTATAAATGAGCCGCACTTGGCCTATAAATGAGCCGCACTTGATCTAGATTTGTTGTATAACCGATTTCCCTGCTACATATTACAATTGGACCACGCCACTATTAACCTCCATACGTCATATCAAAAGTATCCAATTACATAGATAATTAAATTAAATATTATATAATTGTAAATATAAAAGTCGATTACATTACAATCATATGAAAAACTAGCATCCACAATTTAAGATTCAGTACAAGAAAATATCAAAGACAATCACTGGTAATGAAGTTTGCCAACATTTCTCAAACTTCATCTATCTCCTCAAAGGTGAAAAGACGCTCCGTCGGATTATTGAATACCTTAAAAAGATCGACCATCAAAAAATATATATACACTTTAGTTATTTTATAAATATTGAATCGTTCAATAAATTAAGACTGTTCATAACAAACATATAATGAACCGTATAATAATAAAATTGGTTAATTTCTGTCCCAACATTCATCCAATGAACTTAAATAAATATTTTAAAGTCCTTCCATGTTTAATAAACTTAGTTTTATGTTTCAAAGACTCATTCTCACCCATTTTGGTGAATTTATGCACATTTAAACCTCGTTAGTTCATTATCGGTCACATGTTGTCTAAAATCGCTAATTTCGATCCCAACTTTCAACTAATGAACTTAAATGAGTATTTTAAAGTCTTTCCGTGTTTAATACACTTATTTTTATGTTTCAAAGACTCATTCTCACCCATTTTGGTGAAATAATGCACATTTAAGCCTCGTTAGTTCATTATCGGTCACATTTTGACTAAAATGGCTAATTTCGGTCCCAACTTTCAACTAATGAACTTAAATAAGTATTTAAAGTCTTTACGCGTATGGTTACACTTAGTTTTATGTTTCAGATACTAATTCTCACCCATTTTGGTAAAGTTATGCACATTTAAGACTCGTTTGATCATTATCGGTCACATTTTGACTAAATGGCTAATTTGGATCCCAACTTTCAACTAATGAACTTAAATGAGTATTTTAAAGTCTTTCCATGTTCAATACACTTAGTTTAACGTTTCAAAGACTCACTCTCACCCATTTTGGTGAAGTTATACACATTTAAGCCTCGTTAGTTCATTATCGGTCACATTTTGACTAAAATGGCTAATTTCGGTCCCAACTTTCAACTAATGAACTTAAATAAGTATTTTAAAGTCTTTCCATGTTTGATACAATTATTTTTATGTTTTAAAGACTCATTCTCAACCATTTTGGTGATGTTATGCACATTTAAGACTCGTTTGATCATTATCGATCACATGTTGACTAAAATGGCTTATTTCGGTCCCAACTTTCATCTAATAAACTTAAATGAGTATTTTAAAGTCCTTCCATGTTTAATACAATTATTTTTATGTTTCAAAGACTCATTCTCACCCATTTTGGTGAAGTTATGCACATTTAAGCCTCATTAGTTCATTATCGGTCACATTTTTGACTAAAATGGCTAATTTCGATCCCAACTTTCAACTAATGAACTTAAATGAGTATTTTAAAGTCTTTCCATGTTTGATACAATTAATTTTATGTTTCAAAGACTCATTATCACCTATTTTGGTAGAGTTATGCACATTTAAGACTCGTTTGATCATTATAGGTCACATTTTGACTAAAATGTCTTATTTCGGCCCCAACTTTCAAATAATGAACATAAATGAGTATGTTAAAGTCTTTCCATGTTTGATACACTTAGTTTTAGGTTTAAAAGAATCATTCTGACCCATTTTGGTGATGTTATTCACATTTAAGCCTCGTTAGTTCATTATCGGTCACATTATGTTTAAAATAGCTAATTTCGGCCCCAACTCTCAACTATGAACTTAAATGAGTATTTTAAAGTTTTTCCATGTTAAATACACTTAGTTTTAGTCTTTAAAAGACTAATTCTCAACCATTTTGGTGAAGGTATGCACATTTCAGTCTCGTTAGTTCATTATCGGTCACATTTTGAGTAAAATGGCTAATTTCGGCTCCAACTTTCAACTAATGATCTTAAATGAGTATTTTAAAGTCTTTCGATGTTTAATACACTTAGTTTTATGTTTCAAAGACTCATTCACTCATTTTGGTGAAATAATGCACATTTAAGCCTCGTTAGTTCATTATCGGTCACATTTTGACTAAAATGGCTAATTTCGGTCCCAACTCTAAACTAATGAACTTAAATGAGTATTTTAAAGTCTTTCTATGTTTAATACAATTATTTTTATGTTTCAAAGACTCATTTTCACCCATTTTGGTGAAGTTATGCACATTTAAGCTTCGTTAGTTCATTATCGGTCACGTTTTGACTAAAATGACTAATTTAGGTCCCAACTTTCAACTAATGAACTTAAATGAGTATTTTAAAGTATTTCCATGTTTAATACACTTAGTTTTATGTTTCAAAGACTCATTATCACCATTTTGGTGAAGTTATGCACATTTAAGCTTCGTTAGTTCATTATCGGTCACGTTTTGACTAAAATTGCTAATTTCGGTCCTAAATTTCAACTAATGAACTTAAATGAGTATTTTAAAGTCTTTTCATGTTTAATACACTTAGTTTTATGTTTCAAAGACTCATTCTCAACTATTTTGGTAAAGTTATGCACATTTAAGCTTCATTAGTTAATTATCGGTCACATTTTCACTAAAATGGCTTGTTTCGTTCCCAACTTTCAACTGATGAACTTCAATAAATACTTTAAACCCTTTACAAGTTTAATACAATTAATTTTATGTTTCAAAGACTCATTATCACCTATTTTGGTAGAGTTATGCACATTTAAGACTCGTTTGATCATTATAGGTCACATTTTGACTAAAATGCCTTATTTCGGCCCCAACTTTTAACTAATGAACCTAAATAATTATTTTAAACTCTTTACATGTTTAATATAGGGGTGTTTTTGTCTATTACCTTCCTTTGTTACCTTTTTTTCATATGTGTGCCAAAATAAAGTGCGTCAACTAAAAAAGAACAGAGGAAGTATTAGTTGCTAAACAAGGTTATATCTTTATAAAATAAATACACAGTTAAAGTATTCCTTTCTAATTTCCTACTCAATGTTCTTGTCATTGTCATTTCCGTCTCCTTATAGTAAGTTTCATTAATAAGCTGATTAAGTTTGCATTTATAAGCTGATTCAAAGCATAAATGATGGGAAGGTAACAAACCTCAGCAGCCGCTACAGCAGCAGCACGAGCAGCATCTGCAGCTGCAAGAGCAGGTTGTTCTTCTTTAGACAACGGAGCGTTCCCATCTTCCTCTAACTTGTTACCTGGTCCGCCGTTTGAAACTTGTGATGCTGATGATCGAGCATCTATTTTTGAGCCAAACCCAGTTTCCAGTTTCACTTGCTTTACATCTAGCTTCTTTGAGCTCGGATTGACCTTATTTCCAGCTGCAGAATGCTGCACATGTATAAGAGGTTTCCTCGAACCTGGATCTTTCCCTTTCTCTTTTGAAGAATCTGAATTTGTCATGTGTCTCAATAACTTCAAGCCACCATTAGTAGTCTTCTCCTTACGGAAAACCTTAATCCACATGTTAACCAACTGGCTTGCGATGCTGCGTATGTCACGGCTAGTATGAACACAAACTTTCTCTTTGACAGTTTTTCCAATACCTACATTTAAAACCATAGTATTTACATATGAGAAATCTACTGAAAGTTGCCATACTTCTTATGCAGGAAAACACACAAATCATCTTAATATCACTGTTCGAGCACAAAAACCTTACTTCTGCAAGGAACAGACATGAGTTTAATTGAAGGAAAATCAACAGTTGAAAGAGGATTGCAAACCAAATATAAGCACAAACCTAAGTCGATCCTTGACATCCGTACAACTTGTGACAATATCATACATGTACTTCATCACGTAGTAGCCGCACTACGTATTGCCCGTTTGTTGTGCACACTTGGAATCACACAAATAAAATGCATGTAAGACAAAGGTAAGTCTTATATTGTATGCTACTTAAGAAACAGGAACAACTAGCAGTGGTTTGATCAGCCCCAATAGCATTTCATGAATATGATTATCCAAGAATAAAGTACCTTAGAAATCAAAATTACATACTCGTATTACATAATTGTGTCCTAAGCAATTTGGGAAACTTCCATTCCAGTCAGTCATAATAAGCATGCATCAAAATATCCAAATTCATTATTTAGATAAAACCCATTCATGTATTTATCTTTATGTAAAGAAAGGCCGGGCAGGATTATGCAATCACCATGACAGAACAGACTACTAATTTTTGCAAGTTACAGGGTCAAACCTCTTATTCCCCCAGGAGGAATTTCTGCAGGGATACTGTGAGTCGTTCTCTTCCTATTGTCTTTATCTTTTCGCCGACAGCACATTACACAAAAAAAATGAAGATTATCAGTACTACTGTTGTAGCGACAATTGCTACAATTGTAGTAGATATATGTGTTCCTAGAATGTTGAGGTTAGAATGACTTATTCAAAAGCAGAACTCCAAAATTATACATAAAGTGAATAATGATTGTCTCCAATCCAAATGTTGAAAGCCAAATTCAATTCAGAAATTTGAGAAACACAAACTGAAAGATAAGAAGGAACCGTTGATGTCTTGAGTTGTTAAACGGTGTTACAAGGGAATTTTTGGCTCTGAAGTCTGAAATAGTGCAAAATATTTTAAAACTTTAAAAGATAAAAGACATTATAAATATGCTGCTAATTAGCTAACACTTCATTAACATCTCAACAAAATTAACAAAATTAAACTCTAAAATTAAAAACTTAATTGCAAACCAAGCTAAGACTATTCTTGATAGCAAAACTCAATACCAATGAATTCAAGTAACTAATAAGACTTCTTATAAAAAGTAGATCCAGACATTTATTATAAATTATATATCAACAACAGGCTCTGCACTCAGCAGTTGTGATATTGTTCAATTGATGAATTCCTTGTTACGCCAATGCTCAAGAAAGAAAGACCAAGATGAATGCCAACTAGGCAACTACAATTTTTGATGTTAAGGGAAGCTCCTTCTCTAACAACATTTTGGCATTCAAGTACGCCATTAGTAATGGTGACAGTAACAATGTAATTTTCCAAACAAGGCATAATCAAATACTCGTAAAAAATTCATGAAAAAACAAATGCATGCGACTCTAAGGTTCTGAGTTATGGCCACTCTATGAGAATGTGTACTTGTGAGTGTTGTTTTTACTGAAACTGATCAATACAGCTATTTCAGCTTGATTATACTTTTTTCCTGAAAACTAAAACTAAACATCATTCTGCCCAATTCAGCTATTTCAGCTTGATTATACCTGGTTCCTGAAAACTAAAACTGAACATCAATCTGCCCGACATAAGGTTTTATTTTTATTGCTCATTAACTTTTCCACTTTTAAAAAAAAGAGACAAAAAAGAAAGTAAACTAATTTCTGTTAATTATGAGAATGTTAATTATACTGGTGTAAACAGAAGGGACGCGTTGAAGTCTATGAGATTTTAATTATGCCCGAATAATCTCATCATATGAGACTCAAGTAAATTCTAAATCTCAAGTCTTTAGAAGCTGCACAACTTGGGCTGATTGTACCAAAACCATTTTAACACACAAAATCAAGCAAGAACATCAAATCCAATTCAAAATATAAGCAATATCGTACAAAGTCAATATCAAATCCAATTAAAAATATACAAATTTATAATCTTCATGAACAAAAAAAACCCTACCGTACAAAGTCAATATCAAATCCAATTAAAAATAAAAAATTTACAATCTTCATAAGAGGATCTACTTTATTCAAAATATTCATTATCCCAACCTGGTCGAATTTACTTAATTTATTAACTGAAATTAATCTTTCATTATCAAAATGACAAATCAAAGTTCTATAGTTATTAAAATTGAATGAATACACTGGAAATAAAGAGACTATACTTTTTGGAGATAAAACAAGGGAAGCAAAAGTTAATAACAACAACAGCAAAAACAGCGACAGAGGATCAGGCCTGCGATGGTGGCCGAGGATAGTGCGGCAGGGATTCCATCGCTCAGAGGAGCAAAGATATAAGTACGAGGAGAGGAGGGCACCACCACTTCAAAAACGATGTCGGCGGTGGAGTGGTGGTCGCACCACAACAAGAGGAGGGAGAAAATCAATTAAAATTGTTAGGGTTTGCCCAATTGGGGATTTTAATTTCATTAACGAAGTGGATTAAGGAGATTACCAGTTCGTGAGGAGGCAGTAACGACGGCAACATCAGGAGGGAAATAGAGGAGTGTGTTTCTGAAGGAAATAATGCCCTTGGTCCAAGTATGCATTCAATGTTAACTCTAAAAAATGCGGTTCAGTATTAATTAACAAGTTAATAATTCAGTGAGATCAAGTGAGCTGAATGCCTGACTAGAGGCCGCTTCAGTTCAAGTGGAATTAATTATATTAATCCACAGCTTACTCTTGACTGAACCCGTAGGGTCACACAAATAGTACGTAAATGGATCAAGTATTTAATGGCATTAAATACTCCATCTATGGATATTCGGAATCGATGGATCTTGGTTTCAGTGGGAGCTGAGATCGTCACAGGCAAGAAATGAATACTCCGGAAACGATGATATTGCCGGAAACGGAAATATGGATCGTATCGGAAATATAAATATTATCCAAGTCGTAGATGTTGCCTGAAACGGAAACATGGTACGTATCGGAAAATATTATCGGAAATGGAAATATTGCCGGAAACGGAAATATTGTCAGAATCGGAAATATTATCGGAATCGGAAAATAATTCCGGAAACGGAAATATTAAATATTTGTTCGAAACGGAAATTGATTCCGGAATCGGAAATATTAAATATTGTTCGTATCGGAAATGAATTCCGGAACCGGGAATTTAATCGGAAGCGTATCGTACGAATAAACATCGGACGAGCTTGCTAGACGCAAGGCCTAGCACGAAGCTAGGCCCAACGCCTAGCAAAGCCCGCGCGCGACCAAAGCAAGCAAAGCCCAAACGCGAGAGCAAGGCCAGCAGGCGCGCGCCCCTCGTGGGCTGCGAGCACTTGCTGGGCCTGGGCTCAGAGCGCGCGCGCGCATGGCGCCCCTCGTGGGCTGCTGCGCCTGCGTGTGTGTTTGTGCTTGCGTACGAAACCTTGATTGGTTAGGATTCGTATAAGATTGATTTCCTAAGTCTACTAGATAAATTAAGTGATTGAATTTTAGATTAATTCAGATTCACTAAATCGTTTCCTAGTAGGATTCTAATATCCGATACCCATGCCCTATAAATAGGTGATCAATGCTCACAATTTATATCGAGTATTCAAGTATTCAAAGTGATTTTTGAGAGCAAAAATCCAGTCATACAATTGACTATATGTGCCGAAAATTCTAAGTACCTTAAGGGCGATCCTAGTTGGTCAAGCTTAAGGCGGATCCGGACGTGCTGTGGACTATCTACGGAGGGACGACACTTGGAGTCCTAAAGACTTGTTCTTGTTCGGTTCGGGCGCAGCTAGGGAAGGCACGCAACAAAGTGTATGCATCTAAACTATGCTAAATGATTATGTGTAAATAATATGCTTTCCTGGCTTTATGGTTTTTCCGCATGATTTATGAATTGTCATATGTATCATAACCTAACAGTGGTATCACGAGCCTCTTATTATTTTCATAATCTAAATTGCATGAACATGGTTAAATATTACAAATTTGCAAGAATTAAAAGGGGTGATTAATTTTCGTAATTGTTAATTAATTGCAAATTGCGTTTATTTAATTATACGTACGCAGTTTTTCGGCAGTTTCTTCGTTACTCATCCAAATCGAGTTATTTTTGTGTCAATTCCGCATGTAAAAGGCATTCTAAATTTTTTCGGCCGAACCCAGAATTCTCAAATTCGAAGCCTAACTATGACTTTTCGGAGGTTTTAGTTTTTCGAATGCAAAATTTTCGTAAATTTAAGATGTTAAATTAAATATTTGCGATTCTTGTTGATAAATCTTGAATTTTTGATTGACCTACTGTATATGTTTAACAAGTTTGAATGCCTAGCCTTGTTAATTATGCAATCTAATTTGTAATTATGATTAATTTGTTGTAAATTGGAATAATTTAGAATTAATTTGATTTTCATAATTAGTTATAATTTAATTAGATACCTATGATTAAAAACCACCATAAAAATTGTAAATTTATGTTAAATTTTAAATTTTTATGACCTAGACTTGAATCCATGTTAATCGGAAATCAATTGAATAATAAATTTTTGATTTTTCGCCCTATAATTATGAAATTAATATTATTTATTAATTTGTCATTAATTTTGAATATAAATTTTAAATTTTTATGCGATTCGCTCATATAACTTGCACGCACAAAGCAATGGACGCTACGTGTTACCCTTAAGGGGTGTTGTATAGTGCGGGCATGTGACGACAAGCAAAGGAGCTCGTCGCCCATGCGGTACGGATGCAATGAGCAAGGCCATGGTGCACGAGCACAAGGCAGCAGCCCTGCCTTGTGTCGTGGGCTGTGTGCGATGGGCGAATGGGCAAGGGCGAGAGCAAGGCACGAGCAGTCGCGTGTGGGCAGCAAGCAAGCTGCGCCACAGCGCGCACTGCCTCGCGCAAGCGTGCGAAGCCTAGCGCGCAGCGAGCGCAAGCTCGCGTGCCACGAGTGCTACGCCCCAGCATCGATCGCTCGCGCGCAGCGAGCGCCATTGTGCGTGCGACAAGCGCTGCGCCCAGCGATGGCGTGCAGCGTGCTTGTTGCGACGTGCGACGAGCGCTGCGACCAGCGATGGCAAGCAACTTGCTTGTTGCGACGTGCGACGAGCGCTGCGCCCAGCGATGGGCTGCGGCAGCATGCTCGTGCGTCGAGCGCTGGCGCGCGCAGCGAGCACCAGCTCGCGTGATGCCTTGCGATGGTGAGCAGCAGCGATGCGACGCAGCGCATGGGCTGCGCGCACATGACCAGCAATGGCTGTGTGCGTGTGGCCCATGGGCGTGCGATGCGTGGGATTGTTGCGTTGCGATTAGATCGTTTTGAAATTTTTAATTTGAAATTTTCAGTTTACGTAATTTTAATTAATTTAAAAATGATAATTTAAATTATTTTCTTGGATTTTAATTTTGAATATTGTAATTATAATATATTTTATTTATTCTAATTATTTTACTAAAATTAAAATCATGAATTAATTTAAATACGACTGAAATTAAATGAAACTTTTGGATTCAATTATAAATTTATATGAGCGTTAAATTTTAATTAAATTTGTATGTTTCCGGTTGACTAGAAATACATTTTTATGTTTAAAATTAGTAAAGCATATGAATTTATTGGTTTAAGTGGGAGCCCCTTTTAGTCATAAACTCTTGATTAGGTCTACAAATCCTTAAGGTTAAAACAACTTGATTAGAATTAATAAGGACTGAATAATTTGTAGATTATTGGTGCCCTTGATTAATTGCTGCAAATGTTTATGTGATGCATAATGTGTTTTACTAACCAGCTATGTGGGCCATTCATGATAATGAATGGGTGAATGGTATATATTGTATATGTACTGTTTTGCAGGTTATGAAGTGACTAGTATGGCCCAAATAGGATAGAAAATATGGTCTGCGTACCATTAATTTGAATGTAATTGGTCTAAAGTACCAAAGTTATTTTTCAATTCAAATATGGTCTGCGTACCATCAAATAGTTGTAATTAGTTTTAATTATAGCTTATTCTATTTGAAGAAAATGGTGCCTCCCACGGAGATTATCAAGACAGACTTTGAAGTTAAAGCTTCAAGATGAAGTCGGGCCATACTAGATCACATTTATCTTATGCATGTTTTAAGTTATTTATTGCTTTTAAATATGTCTTAAAATGCATGAGATCAAAAGCTTGATTATGTTGCATGATTAAGGATTTTAGTTCACTTAAAATCTAACCAACATAGTAAGAGCCTTAAGTTCCAAACTTGAAAATTGAGTTAAAAGGTGCCGTGCCAAAATATACACTTGCTTGGATATCCTTTACATCAATCTAGTAATAGTTTTCGCTCAGCAAGGTGTTACTTATTGGTCCTAAAGGGGCAAGGTACACAAATAATTGTGAGTACATGTTAGTTTTGGTGAAACTCAACGATATAAGTAAGGAGTCATTTTATGTCGTGGCAAAATCGATAGGTTTACCTAATAAGTTCTTAGACGTCCCTATCAACCAAGAATAGTTTCTAGACTATTAGCAAAAGGCTTTTGCTTACCTAAGATGTTTTAGGATTAAGTCGACAAACTGTCCTTAGTTCTTCAATGATTTTAGGATCTTGGAATCATTTTATTCACACCTGCCGGAACACATAACTTGAATAAAATGCTTAATGAACATTGAATTATGCATGTATGCTAGAATTTAAGTTTATTAAGAGAAACTGTGAATGGTTATTTATTTGTTTATTCTTTTCAATTGTAGTTTTAAATATGGCAAACAACAATTCATTCAACATTCGATCAATTCTCGAAAAGGAGAAGTTACACGGGTAAAACTTCCTTGACTGGCAAAGGAACTTGCAAATAGTTCTTATGCAGGAAGAAAAGGAGTATGTCCTAGAAGAGGCGATGCCCGAAGCCGCAGGCGACGGGGTCACTCAGGCAGCCCTCAATCGTTGGATTGATGCCAACAAGGATGTGAAATGTCTAATGCTCGCCACCATGAGTGCAGATCTGCAGAAAACGTTCATCAACTCAGATGCTTTCACAATCATCAGTGAGTTGAAGAACATGTTCCAAGATCTGGCTCGAGTCGAAAGATTCGAGATTCATAGGCAAATTCTTGAGACCAAGCTTAAGAAAGGCGAGCCCGTAAGTCCACATGTTCTCAAAATGATTGGACTCATTGAGAATATGAGTCGGCTGGATCAGCAATTTTCTCAGGAAATGGCTATAGACACCATCCTCCATTCTCTTCATAGCGGGTATGATCAGTTCAAACTGAACTACAGTATGAATAGTCTGGACAAAACGCTCACTGAGCTTCACGGTATGCTGAAGACCGCTGAAAAGACGCTCAAAAGTGATAAGCAGGATGTGCTTATGGTGCGTGGGGGCAAGTTCAAGAAATCTGGAAAGAAGAGGAATGCTAAGAAAGGTGGCAACAAGGCCAGCCCAACTAAGCAAACTAGCGCCAAATCTGTAAAGAGGAAGGTCAGTCAACCCACTTCTGAATCCGAATGCTTCTACTGCAAGAAGAAGGGGCATTGGAAGAGAGATTGCTTGAAGCTAAAGGAAGATCAGAAGAACGGAACAGTCGTTCCATCTTCAGGTATTTTCGTTATAGACTGTATACTTGCTAATTCAACTTCTTGGGTATTAGATACAGGTTGTGGCTCACACTTATGTTCCAATCCACAGGGACTAAGAAGAAGTAGAAAGTTAAGCAAGGGTGAAGTCGACCTACGAGTGGGAAATGGAGCACGGATTGCTGCATTAGCTGTAGGAACTTATTATTTGCCGTTGCCCTCCGGGCTAGTTTTGGAACTGGAAGAGTGTTTCCATGTTCCAAGTCTTACTAAAAACATCATTTCAGTTTCTTGCTTAGATGCTAAGGGATTTTCCTTTTTAATAAAAGACAATAGTTGTTCGTTTTATTTTAAAGAGATGTTTTATGGATCTGCTAGATTAGTCAATGGACTTTATTTATTAGATCACGACAAACAAGTATATAACATAAATACCAAAAAGGCCAAAAAGGATGATTCAGATCTCACCTATCTGTGGCATTGTCGATTAGGCCATATAAACTTGAAACGCTTAGAAAGACTTCAAAAGGAAGGAATTCTAGAACCATTTGACTTAGAGGATTATGGAAAATGCGAATCATGTTTACTTGGCAAAATGACAAAGCAACCTTTCTCTAAAGTTGGAGAAAGAGCAAATGAACTATTGGGTTTAATCCATACAGATGTATGTGGACCAATGAGTACAAATGCTAGAGGTGGTTTCAGCTACTTTATCACTTTCACTGATGACTTCAGTAGATATGGTTATGTCTACCTAATGAAGCATAAGTCTGAATCCTTTGACAAATTCACGGAATTTCAGAGTGAAGTAGAGAATCAATTAGGCAAGAAGATTAAGGCACTGCGGTCTGATAGGGGCGGTGAATATCTGAGCTATGAATTTGATGACCATCTGAAAGAATGTGGAATTCTATCAGAATTGACTCCTCCTGGAACACCACAATGGAACGGTGTGTCGGAACGGAGGAACAGAACCTTGCTAGACATGGTCAGGTCAATGATGGGTCAGGCCAAACTTCCATTAGAATTTTGGGGACATGCACTAAATACAGCTGCACTCACTATAAATAGAGCTCCGTCTAAAGTTGTCGAAAAGACTCCATATGAATTATGGTTTGGAAAGCCTCCAAATGTGTCTTTTCTTAAGATTTGGGGATGTGAAGTATACGTCAAACGATTAATTTCAGACAAACTTCATCCAAAATCTGACAAATGTATCCTTGTGGGATATCCAAAGGAAACAAAGGGGTATTACTTCTACAATACATCTGAGAACAAGGTGTTTGTTGCTCGAGATGGTGTCTTTTTGGAGAAAGATCACATTTCCAAAATGACAAGTGGGAGAAAAGTAGACCTCGAAGAAATTCGAGTCGAACAACAAACTCTAGAGAATGCTCAAGATGACATTCAGGATGAAACTCAGAGATCTTTAGAAGAATCTGGTGAGAATCATGGTCAATCTAGAAATGTTACCCCGCGTAGATCGCAAAGATATAGATCTCAACCGGAAAAGTACTTAGGTATTTTGACGAACGAGAGCTATGACGTTCTATTACTTGAAAGTGATGAACCTGCGACTTACAAACAAGCTATGACGAGCCCTAGCTCCAAGCAATGGCAAGAAGCCATGCAATCTGAATTAGACTCCATGTCTGAAAACCATGTATGGGATTTGGTCGATTTGCCAGATGGCTACCAAGCCATTGGAAGCAAATGGGTTTTCAAACTGAAAAAAGACAAGGATGGGAAACTTGAAGTTTTCAAAGCTAGATTGGTTGCAAAAGGTTACAGGCAACTCCACGGTGTGGATTACGATGAAACCTTTTCACCAGTTGCAATGCTAAAGTCTATTAGGATAATGTTAGCAATCGCTGCATATTACGATTACGAAATATGGCAGATGGATGTCAAAAATGCTTTCTTAAACGGCGTTTTAACAGAAACTGTGTTTATGACACAGCCTGAAGGTTTTAAGGATCCAAAGAATGCTAAAAAGGTATGCAAGCTAAAGAAGTCAATCTACGGATTGAAGCAGGCATCCAGGAGCTGGAATATACGTTTTGATGAAGCAGTAAGTGACTTTGGTTTCATCAAGAACGCAGACGAATCTTGTGTATACAAGAAGGTCAGTGGGAGAAAAATTGCTTTCCTAGTATTATATGTCGACGACATATTACTTATCGGAAATGACATTCCTATGTTGAACTCTGTCAAGATTTGGCTTGGGAAATGTTTTTCGATGAAAGATCTAGGAGAAGCACAGTACATATTAGGCATCAAGATTTACAGAGATAGATCTAAAAAGATGATTGGACTTAGTCAAAGCACTTATATCAATAAGGTGTTTGATAGGTTCAAGATGGCGGACTCCAAGCGAGGCTACCTACCCATGTCTCATGGAATAACTCTAAGCAAGACTCAGTGCCCAAAAACACTTGATGAGCGTAGACGAATGAATGGGATTCCATATGCATCATTTATTGGTTCAATAATGTATGCTATGATATGTACACGCCCGGATGTTGCGTACGCACTCAGTGCTACGAGCAGATACCAGTCAGACCCAGGAGAGGCGCATTGGACTGCTGCCAAGAATATTCTGAAGTACCTGAGAAGGCACAAAGATGACTTCCTGGTCTATGGTGGAGATGATGAATTAATTGTTAAAGGCTATATGGACGCAAGTTTCCAAACCGACAAAGATGATTTCAGATCACAGTCTGGGTTTGTCTTCTGCCTCAACGGGGGTGCAGTAAGCTGGAAAAGTGCTAAGCAAAGCACCATTGCGGATTCTACAACTGAAGCGGAGTACATTGCTGCACATGAAGCAGCAAAGGAAGCTATATGGCTAAGGAAGTTCATAGGTGAACTTGGTGTAGTCCCCTCCATTAAAGGACCAATAGCCCTGTATTGTGATAATAACGGAGCTATTGCACAGGCAAAGGAGCCTAGACACCACCAGAGAGTCAAGCATGTACTTCGTAGATTTTACCTTCTACGAGAGTTCGTTGAAAGAAAAGAAGTCGAGATAAACAAGATTGGAACTGATGACAACATATCAGATCCATTGACTAAACCTCTGCCGCAGGCGAAGCACAACTTGCACACTGCAGCTATGGGAATCAAGCATATTGGAGAATGGCTTTGATATCCCTGTTTAATGTTTTAAGGTTTTAGAGTTTAAATCTTTGTAAAACATTATTGGTTAATCATTCACAATAAATGAAAAGAATTCATTTTTTCCATTTAATTTGTGGTTTATTAAATGATGAGTCCCTTCAATTTGACGATGTATTCAAGATAGACTGTCAGGACCAGTCCTGTGACTAAGAAATGTCTATCAAGTGAACTTGAATGTCAAAGGTTGAAAATGGTCCCTAGTCGGAGTTTTCTATAAAATTGGACGCATAGAAAACGTTAGACGACTAGAATGCAAGATGACTAGTAGTTCTGTTTCTTGAACTATGTGGACATGGCAATGTCATAAACATTTACATAGATACTTACTTTGGGAAGACTAGTATCGGACAAGACCTATGAAACTTTACTGTAAGAGATGAAAATCTGTCATAAGTAAATTTCATTAAAATTATTAGACACTAAATCCTCAATACCTGAGTGATTTGAGATTACTTGTTTGAGAACTGGTTGCTTTGACGTTGACCAACCGTCGCACCGTAAAAGGAGGCTATAAAGGCAACGCTCAGGTAATCACCTATCAAACGAAGTCTAATCTCAAGATCGCAAGATTGGGATTGTCCTCCCATAAATCGGGATGAGATGCTTAAAAGTTGTACAAGGCCACTCGGAGAGCTAGAAACTGTGAAATGCATGGCCGTGCTCGGATGAATCATAGGCTATGATTATCTGTTTATTTGATCAGTTGAACTCTGAAACCGAGGAACACCTCTGGACATAATAAGGATGACAACTCTTACCTTATGTTCAAGAGCAAGCATCGAGCGACAAAGGAATTAGGAAATGCACACTTGTCCCTAAGGACAAGTGGGAGACTGAAGGAAATAATGCCCTTGGTCCAAGTATGCATTCAATGTTAAGTCTAATAAATGCGGTTCAGTATTAATTAACAAGTTAATAATTCAGTGAGATCCAGTGAGCTGAATGCCTGACTAGAGGCCGCTTCAGTTCAAGTGGAATTAATTATATTAATCCACAGCTTACTCTTGACTGAACCCGTAGGGTCACACAAATAGTACGTAAACGGATCAAGTGTTTAATGGCATTAAATACTCCATCTATGGATATTCGGAATCGACGGATCTTGGTTTCAGTGGGAGCTGAGATCGTCACAGGCAAGAAATGAATACTCCGGAAACGGTGATATTGCCGGAAACGGAAATATGGATCGTATCGGAAATATAAATATTATCCAAGTCGTAGATGTTGCCGGAAACGGAAACATGGTACGTATCGGAAAATATTATCGGAAATGGAAATATTGTCGGAATCGGAAATATTTCCGGAAACGGAAATATTGTCAGAATCAGAAATATTATCGGAATCGGAAAATAATTCCGGGAACGGAAATATTAAATATTTGTTCGAAACGGAAATTGATTCCGGAATCGGAAATATTAAATATTGTTCGTAACGGATATCAATTCCGGAACCGGGAATTTAATCGGAAGCGTATCGTACGAATAAACATCGGACGAGCTTGCTAGACGTAAGGCCTAGCACGAAGCTAAGCCCAACGCCTAGCAAAGCCCGCGCGCGACCAAAGCAAGCAAAGCCCAAACGCGAGAGCAAGGGCAGCAGGCGCGCGCCCTCGTGGGCTGCGAGCACTTGCTGGGCCTAGGCTCAGCGCGCGCGCGCGCATGGCGCCCCTCGTGGGCTGCTGCGCCTGCGTGTGTGTTTGTGCTTGCGTACGAAACCTTGATCGGTTAGGATTCGTATAAGATTGATTTCCTAAGTCTACTAGATAAATTAAGTGATTGAATTTTAGATTAATTCAGATTCACTAAATCGTTTCCTAGTAGGATTCTAATATCCGATACCCATGCCCTATAAATAGGTGATCAATGCTCACAATTTATATCGAGTATTCAAGTATTCAAAGTGATTTTTGAGAGCAAAAATTCAGTCATACAATTGCCTATATGTGCCGAAAATTCTAAGTACCTTAAGGGCGATCCTAGTTGGTGAAGCTTAAGGCGGATCCGGACGTGCTGTGGACTATCTACGGAGGGACGACACTTGGAGTCCTAAAGACTTGTTCTTGTTCGGTTCGGGCGCAGCTAGGGAAGGCACGCAATAAAGTATATGCATCTAAACTATGCTAAATGATTATGTGTAAATAATATGCTTTCCTGGCTTTATGGTTTTTCCGCATGATTTATGAATTGTCATGTGTATCATAACCTAACATTTTCTTCATTTCGCGGCGCCGCAGAGACAGAGAATGTAAGGGAAGGAGATGAAGAGCAGGAAAATGAAAAAAGTTGAGGCCCCTTTCTATTGTGTGAGGGAACAGCACCGGCGACGCGTGGGGGGGCAGCAGTGAGGTGTGTGCAATGATTGTTGTGGTTTCACAGTCTTGCCCAGAGAACAAGAAAGGAAGAGAAGAACCAGAGAGGGGAAGAGAGATGAAAATTAGTGAAGCAGAGAAGATGCTAAGGACAGAGAAGCGGGAAACCAAAAAAAATTAGGAATTATTTTGTGCGGGTCTTTTGTAAATGTGCCCGCACTTGAAATCAAGTGCTGCCAATTTTCTAAAATGTGCCCGCGATTGTGAAAATGTATATTTTTTTTTTGTGTGCTGCCAATTTATTAAATGACTCGCACATGAAGAGAAGAACATGACGATTTTTCCTCTAGTGTAAAAATCCCTAAATTCTAAGAAATTGGGAGCTCCAAGAGGAACTCTAGCCTAAACCTAACTAGGTATTTCCGAATTCTAATCCTAATATACAATGTTTCTATGATTCCTATTTCAAAATGATTAGCAAAGTTGGCACTTTTATTCTTAAATGTGTCACTTGCAACAGTCACACACTCTTACAAAATCAACACTTTCTATGATACAAAATACAATGTTTCAAGATTCAATGATGTTGAAGTCGTTTGTAATCAATTCCTTAAACTAGAATCACTTTCAAACCATGGAGTAATCAAAGGTGAGGCCTTTTTAATGTTAAAAGGTCTAATATTTGAGATTCAAGACTCCATTTTTTCAATATACAAGTCCAAGTTTCCAAATTTCAAGATTCAATGATGTTTAAGGTTGTTTGTAATCACTTCCTTAAACTAGAATCACTTCAATACTTGGAGCATATCAAACATGAAATCTTTTCAACATTAAAAGATATAATCTTTAAGATTCAAGACTCCTTATTTCAGTATACAAGTTCAATGTTCAATATTCAACATTTCAAGTTCAATTTCTATGTTCAAAATCTAAGACACTTTAGGTTGAGCAACTTGACCTAAAGTTGAGATTTTTAGCTTTGAATCCGTGTTGGACGCACTTATTCTTAAGGAGTCGTTTGGCGTTCGGATCTCATGTGTTATAGTTCAATTTCAATATCGCACTTTTCAATTATGCATTTCAATAACGCTGTTCAATATTCCACCTTTCAATTCCGCACTTTCAATTATGCAACTTTACTTGCCTAGTCCCTCTAGGCAATGTGGTTCCCACCTAGTCCCTTTCTAGGTGGTGATGTATTTTACTAATTACGCATCTATTTTCTATTGTGATGTTGCTTTACTTGTTTATTACTTTCATCACCTCACATGCTAAACACAAAATGCAAAGTTACACCACGCTTAACAAAGATAATTTCTTGGACAAACCGGCCCTAGGTTCCCTTGAATTAACTTTAAAGCGAAGTGGTTGATGAGCGACATTTATGTCGCTCCTAGGATAGGATTTCATGTTAGTTTGTTATGCTTTTTTATAGTTTTTATAGCTTTTTATGTGATTTTTATAAGTTTCTTTCCATCTTGTGCTTTATAGGTGATTATGATGAAAAGTGATGGAAAACAAGTAGAATTGAGCCAAAACAGGGCTTGTGCGATCGAGTTATTACTTGTGCGCCCGAACAGAGGAAGGCTGATGGTATCAAGGAATCTGTAGTTTTGTGCGACCGAACGTTCCTTCTTGTTCATTCGCACAAAATGGATTTTTGGAGACAGAATGCCCCAAAATTGGTAAACGACCGCACAGGTCTTTCTGTTCGACCGCACAAAAGATGTGCGCCCACACAGGTCTTTCTGTTCGACCGAATCAAACTGCAAAGGAGACATGAGCCAAAAAAACACCATTTGACCAAACAGGATTTCTCGTTCGGTCGCACATGACGAAGGAATTGTTCTTCGCTGCCTTCGCTCGCACAGGATTAAATTTGGTCGAACAGGTTCTCTTTTGTTCGGTCGCACAGAGGGTATGTGCGACCGAATGGCTGCGCGGGCTGCATATTTTCGAATTTCGGCTTCTATTTGGGGAAACTTATAAATAGATTTTTCATTTATTTTATTTTTTGTAGAATTTTAGTTTAACATTTTAGAATCCCAAAATAGATTTTCAGCATTTCTAGAGAGAGAAACTCTCCTCCATTGAAGCATTAAGTTGTAATTTCTTAAACTCTTCTTCTAATTTCTTGCAATTCAATCCAATTTCTTACTTCTTGCTCTTGTTATGATTGTTGATTGTTCTTGAATTCCCTTAATTCTTAAATTCTTCTTTGCCTTGACTTTAGTTAATTTGATTCTAAATTTTCTAGTTGATTGTTCAATTGGTTGTTCTACTCTTTGATTCTCTCTTTCTACTCTTTCAATTTCATGCTTGCTAGCCTAGAATTAATGGATTTCTTAATTTCTAGAATGGTTAGTGAGTAGAATTAGGTTAGGGAAAGGGGAGAATGTAGGGGCTTAATTAGGGGAAATTGATGATTGATTGTTGATTGATTAATGTGATTAAATATGATTTGGTGATAGGATATCCATGCCTAATCGAGTGGTAGTTGCAAATTCTATTCGATTAGATTCAATTGGAAGCATAAGATAGGTTTGGCAAGAGATTGTGAGCCTATCTTGTGTAAGCAAATAGTTGTGCCTATTATATGCAAGTTTATTTAGTCTAGGATTAGGCAAAAGCTCTTCCGTAGATTGGACACTTAGCGTACCCCATCCGAGAGATGGCGGGTTCGTCATTTAATGTTATTTGCCTATTTGCCAAGTCGTTGCATGATCATCATTGCTAGATAGTTTAGTTCATTTCCCCCGATTTCCCTAGCCTATCCCCGACTCCCTAACGTTTCCCTATCTTGATTCAATTTTGCTTAATTGTTAGTTTTAGTGTCTTAGTGATAATTCAAACCAATTCTTGTTCGAACTAGCTTAATATCTCAACTCGATAACCACCGTTTCTATGGGACGATCCCTATACTTGCCGCTATAGTCCATATAGCCGGTTAGTTTAGTGGTTTTATAAATTTTGTTTGGTGAGGTGACTTTCTATTCAACGACGGAAAAACACCCTATCAAAATGGCACCATATCCGGTAATATCCTTCTATCTCACATGCATTCTTTGGGACGGGCATCTTGCTTATGGGGCATTTGGTTGGATGGGTACATGTGTCCCTCCTTGTTTAGTTTTAGGCATTGAGGACATGGCCTAATTCTAGCTTGGGGGGAGTTTTGTTGTGTAGTTGCCTATTTGTGATGCTCATGTCTTGGAAACCATACCATTATGTGCACTTGTATATATTAGTTTCTTTGTTTTTAGTTTGATTTTAGTTTCTTTTCTTTTTGTTTGTTTCGTGTGTTTCTTTTTGTTTTCCTTTTGGTGTGATTTCTTATTTTCTTCCGTTTTCTTTCTTTTTCTTTCTTTTTCCTTTCCTTTTGTCGAGGCAAGTTTTTCTAGGTTTTCTTAGGCAATATTCTTGATTTGGGCAAATAAAATTGGAACTTGTAGACTAGAATGCTTTTATTCCTAATTGGTAGATGTTTACACGGTTTAATGTCTTGGGTCGAATTTAGGATTTAGGTGTTAAGAAAGTTGGTTGAACTATGGGTAGCATGCATCTTGAACCCTTGGCTTGTGGTAAGATGGTATCGATCTCTCTAGTGACTTGAAACCGGAGAGAGTGGTATTTGCTGCCATGTGAGGTTCATGTTCAAACTAGCCCAAACACATTTACATATATTGAGTGGCATGGATCCTTGGCATTGACTTTGTTATCTACCGAATTTGACTATTTCCTTCCCAAGACCGCGACCGAACTAATTTAGGGGACGATAGAGGCATTTCTTTTGGTGACTATTTTTTCTTTTTAGTTTAGGACTTTATTTTCTATTTTCCATATATTTTTGTTTGCATTTGCCCCCTTGCTAGCCATTTGAGCTTTTCCCCTTCATTTCTTATGAGCACATTACAAGCCTAATAGCCTTTGTTTTGTTTTCACCCTTAGAAGTGATAGTGAAGCTTTGTGTTATGATGCTTGTTGGTTTTGAATGAATATACAAAGTTGAGGAATGATTGTTATTGGTATGAATGGCAAGTTTGGGAAAAATGTTGTATATAGTGAATAAATGATGCAAAAGCAAAAAGAGAGTAAAGTTTTTAAAAAGCCAAAAATAGAGACAAACAAGGCATGAGGAAAGTTTCAATTGAAACACAAAAAAAAAAAAAAATTCAAATCAAGAAAAGTGCAAAAAGAGTTGTAGTTTAGAATTATTGTTGGATAAGCTTGGGGGTACCCCAAATAAGTGGTATGAGTTTGTTTTTGGTTCGATTTGCCTGAGTTGAGTTCTATCATTGCGCTTCACTTTAGGTATGAGCACCAAATTACCAAATTTGTTTCACACCTTACCCCTAGCCTACGTTACACCCTAAAAAGTCCTCTTGACCCTTTTGAGTTGAGTCATTGTCGGTGGAGGGAGGATTTGGTCAAGTTTATGGAATGGGATTGTCATGCTAAGATGTCGGGTAGCCTATCTTGTTTTCTCCGGCGCCTTCATGGTGTCTCGAGACGCTATTCTCAAGGGTGGAAAGGATCTAGAGATTTGACGTGGTATGCTCGGTTGAAGGGGAATTGATTAGTGCTTGCCCTTAGTTCGCTTTGCTTGACGCTTGAATCTTTCACTCGATTTAGGACATTAGTTAGCGTATACTCATTTATTTGGTTAGTAATATTAGTGTTCTTTTATACTCGTTCCATAATAAAGGCCCCTATCTTGGATTTTGTAGTTTAATTTTACTTTCTTTTCTTTTATTTTCTCTTTCTTTTCTTTTTCTTTTCTTTCTTTCTTTTCTTGGTTTATTTCTCTTTAGGTCTTGCCTTGATTAGATTTGCTAAATTTTGTTTTTGTACATTTTTGGAATTTGAGTAGTTGCTGATTCTTCCCTAATTGAGTTTAGTTTGCTAGAGACTAGCAAACGCTTAGCTTGGGGGAGTTTGATGAGCGACATTTATGTCCCTCCTAGGATAGGATTTCATGTTAGTTTGTTATGCTTTTTTATAGTTTTTATAGCTTTTTGTGTGATTTTTATAAGTTTCTTTCCATCTTGTGCTTTATAGGTGATTATGATGAAAAGTGATGGAAAACAAGTAGAATTGAGCCAAAACAGGGCTTGTGCGATCGAGTTGTTACTTGTGCGCCCGAACAGAGGAGGGCTGATGGCATCAAGGAATCTGCAGTTTTGTGCGACCGAACGTTCCTTCTTGTTCGGTCGCACAAAATGGACTTTTGGAGACAGAATGCCCCAAAATTGGTAAACGACCGCACAGGTCTTTCTGTTCGACCGCGCAAAAGTTGAGCGCCCACACAGGTCTTTCTGTTCGACCGAATCAACCTGCAAACGAGACCAAACAGGATTTCTCGTTCGGTCGCACATGACGAAGGAATTGTTCTTCGCTGCCTTCGCTCGCACAGGATTAAATTTGGTCGAACAGGTTCTCTTTTGTTCGGTCGCACAGAGGGTATGTGCGACCGAATGGCTGCGCGGGCTGCATATTTTCGAATTTCGGCTTCTATTTTGTGAAAATTATAAATAGATTTTTCATTTGTTTTATTTTGTGTCGAATTTTAGTTTAACATTTTAGAATCCCAAAATAGATTTTCAGCATTTCTAGAGAGAGAAACTCTCCTCCATTGAAGCATCAAGTTGTAATTTCTTGAACTCTTCTTCTAATTTCTTGCAATTCAATTCAATTTCTTACTTCTTGCTCTTGTTATGATTGTTGATTGTTCTTCAATTCCCTTATTTCTTGAATTCTTCTTTTCCTTGACTTTAGTTACTTTGATTCTAAATTTTCTAGTTGATTGTTCAATTGGTTGTTCTACTCTTTGATTCTCTCTTTCTCATCTTTCAATTTCATGCTTGCTAGCCTAGAATTAATGGATTTCTTAATTTCTAGAATGATTAGTGAGTATAATTAGGTTAGGGAAAGGGGAGAATCTAGGGGCTTAATTAGGGGAAATTGATGATTGATTGTTGATTGATTAACGTGATTAAATATGATTTGGTGATAGGATATCCATGCCTAATTGAGTGGTAGATGCAAATGCTATTCGATTAGATTCAATTGGAAGCATAGGATAGGTTTGGCAAGAGACTGTGAGCCTATCTTGTGTAAGCAAATAGTTGTGGCTATTATATGCAAGTTTGTTTAGTCTAGGACTAGGCGAAAGCTCTTCCGTAGATTGTGAAGGAAATAGTGCCCTTGGTCCAAGTATGCATTAAATGTTAAGTCTAATAAATGCGGTTCAGTATTAATTAACAAGTTAATAATTCAGTGAGATCAAGTGAGCTGAATGCCTAGCTAGAGGCCGCTTCAGTTCAAGTGGTATTAATGATATTAATCCACAGCTTACTCTTGACTGAACCCGCAGGGTCACACAAATAGTACGTAAACGGATCAAGTATTTAAAGGAATTAAATACTCTATCTATGGATATTCGGAATCGACGGATCTTGGTTTCAGTGGGAGCTGAGATCGTCACAACAAGTGAATACTCCGGAAACGATGATATTGCCGGAAACGGAAATATGGATCGTATCGGAAATATAAATATAATCCAAGTCGTAGATATTGCCGGAAACGGAAACATGGTACGTATCGGAAAATATTATCGGAAATGGAAATATTGCCGGAATCGGAAATATTGCCGGAAACAGAAATATTGTCAGAATCGGAAATATTATCGGAATCGGAAAATAATTCCGGATACGGAAATATTAAATATTTGTTCGAAACGGAAATTAATTCCGGAATCGGAAATATTAAATATTGTTCGTATCGGAAATGAATTCTGGAACCAAGAATTTAATCGGAAGCGTATCGTACGAATAAGCAACGGACGAGGCCTGCCGGACGAAGGCCCAGCACGAAGCCAGGCCATCGCCCAGCAAGCAAGACGCACGCCAACACGCACAGCCCATGGCAGCGCCAGGCCCACCGCAAGGCAAGCCCAGCGCGCCAAGGCGTGGCTGCGTAGCGTGGGCCAAGCGCACGCGCATGGGCGGCCCTCGTGGCTGCCGTGCGTGTGTGTCTTTGTGTCCATGCACAATTCCTAAATCTATTAGGATTTGGTGTATGATTAAATTCCTATTCCTAAATGGAATATTTAATTAATTAGAGTCCTTGTAGGATTCTAAGTTTAATTAAATCATATCCTACTAGGATTCCAATTCCCTTTCCAAACCTCTATAAATAAAGGCCTAGGGTCATAATTTATGGACATGGAATTGAAGTATTCAAAGGGTAAGTTTTGAAAGAAAAATAAGCCAAACACTTGCAAACACTTAACCGAATTTCCTAGTAACCTTAAGGGCGATTCTAGTTGGTCTAACTTGAGGCGGATCCGGACGTACAGTGGACTATCTAAGGAGGGACGACATTTGGAGACCTAAAGGCTTGTTCTTGTTCGGTTCGGGCGCAGCTAGGGAGGGCACGCTACAAAGTGTATGCTCCTAAATTATGCTAAATGATTATGTGTAAATAATATGTTTCCTGGCATTAAGGTTTTTCCGCATGATTTATGTTTTGTCATATATATCATAACCTAACAGTGGTATCACGAGCCTCTTATTATTTTCATAATCTAAATTGCATAAACATGGTTAAATATTACAAATTTGCAAGAATTAAAAGGGGTGACTAATTTTCGTAATTGTTAATTAATTGCAAATTGCGTTTATTTAATTATATGTACGCAGTTTTTCGGCAGTTTCTTCGTTACTCATCCAAATCGAGTGATTTTTGTGTCAATTCCGCATGTAAAAGGAATTCTAAAATTTTGACAAAAGTAGACTTTTTCGCCGAAACCCAGAATTCCCAAATTCGAATCCTAACTATGACTTTTCGAAGGTTTTAGTTTTTCGAATGCAAAAGTTTGTAAATTTAAGATGTTAAATTAAATATTTGCGATTCTTGTTGATAAATCTTGAATTTTTGATTGACCTACTGTATATGTTTAACAAGTTTGAATGCCTAGCCTTGTGAATTATGCAATCTAATTTGTAATTATGATTAATTTGTTGAAAATTGGAATAATTTAGAATTAATTTGATTTTCATAATTAATTAATAATTTAATTAGATACCTATGATTAAAAACCACCATAAAAGTTGTAAATTTGTGTCAAATTTTAAATTTTTATGACCTAGACTTGAATCCATGTTAATCGGAAATCAATTAATTAATAAATTTTCGATTTTTCGCCCTAAAATTATGAAATTAATATGATTTATTAATTTGTCATTAATTTTGAAAATAAATTTTTTAATTTTTATGCGATTCGCTAATATAACATGCACGCACAAAGCAATGGACGCTACGTGTAACCCTTAAGGGGTGTTGTATAGTGCGGGCATGCGACGACGAGCAAGGGAGCTCGTCGCCCATGCGGTACGAATGCAGCGAGCAAGGCTATGGTGCACGAGCACAAGGCAGCAGCCCTGCCTTGTGTCGTGTGTTATGTGCGATGGGCGAGTGGGCAAGGGCGGGAGCAAGGCAGCGACAGTCGCGTGTCGGCAGCAGGCGAGCTGCGCCACGACGCAACTGCCTCGCGCAACGTGCGAAGCCTCCCGCGTAGCGAGCGCAAGCTCGAGTGCGACGAGCGCTACGCCCAGCGACGAATGCTCGTGCGTAACGAGCGTTTGGTCGCAAGCTACGAGCACTGCCTCGAGCAGCGAGCGCGAGCTCGCGTGCGTCGAGGGCAGGTGCGCGCAGCGAGCCAGAGGCCAACAAACCTCGAGGCGCCTTGCGATGGTGTGCAGCGATGGATGCGACGCAGCACATAGGCTGCGCGCACATGGCCAGCGATGGCTGCGTGCGTGTGGCCTATGGCTGTTTGTTGCGTGGTGATGTTGCGTACCTTGTGTTACGATTAGATCGTTTTAAAAATTTTATTTGAAATTTTCAGTTTATGTAATTTTAATTAATTTTAAAATTAATAATTTAAATTGTTTTCTTGGATTTTAATTTTGAATATTATAATTATAATAAATTTCATTTATTCTAATTATTTTACTAAAATTAAAATCATGAATTAATTTAAATACGACTGAAAATAAATTAAATATGTGGATTCAATTATAAATTTATATGAGCTTTAAATTTTAATTAAATTTGTATGTTTCCGGTTAGACTAGAAATACATTTTTATGTTTAAAATTAGTAAAGCATATGAATTTATTGGTTTAAGTGGGAGCCCTTTTAGTCATAAACTCTTGATTAGGTCTACAAGGACCGAATAACTTGTAGATTATTGGTGCCCTTGATTAATTACTGCAAATATTTATGTGATGCATAACGTGTTTTACTAACCAGCTATGTGGGCCATTCATGATAATGAATGGGTGAATGGTATATATCGTATATGTACTGTTTTGCAGGTTATGAAGTGACTAGTATGGCCCAAATACGATAGAAAATATGGTCTGCGTACCATTAATTTGAATGTAATAGGTCAAAAGTACCAAAAAAATTTTTCAATTTAAATATGGTATGCGTACCATCAAATAGTTGTAATTAGTTTTAATTATAGCTTATCCTATTTGGAGAAAATGGCGCCTCCCACGGTGAAATTCAAGACGAAGTTTCCATTTTCGAGACGGACTTTGAAGTTGGAGCTTCAAGATGAAGTCGGGCCATACTAGATCACATTTATCTTATGCATGCTTTAAGTTATTTATTGCTTTAAATATGTCTTAAATATGCATGAGATCAAAGCTTGATTATGTTGCATGATTAAGGATTTTAGTTCACTTAAAATCTAACCAACATAGTAAGAGCCTTAAGTTCCAAACGTAAAAATTGAGTTAAAAGGTGCCATGCCAAAATAACACTTACTTGGATATCCTTTACATCGATCTTAGTAATAGTTTTCCGCCATAGCGAGGTGTTACTTGTCGATACTAAATGGGTAAGGTACACAAATAATTGTGAGTACATGTTAGTTTTGGTGAAACTCAACGATATAAGTAAGGAGTCATTTTATGTCGTGGCAAAATCGATAGGTTTACCTAATAAGTTCTTAGACGTATCTATCCACCAAGAATAGTTTCTAGACTATTAGCAAAAGGCTTTTGCTTACCTAAAAGATTTTAGAATTAAGTCTAAATACATAATGTGCTTAATTCTTCAATGGATTTTAGGATCTTGGAATCATTTTATTCACACCTGCCGGAACACATAATTTGAATAAAATGCTTAATGAACATTGAATTATGCATGTATGCTAGAATTTAAGTTTATTAAGAGAAACTGTGAATGGTTATTTATTTGTTTATTCTTTTCAATTGTAGTTTTAATTATGGCAAACAACAATTCATTCAACATTCGATCAATTCTCGAAAAGGAGAAGTTGAGCGGGAAAAACTTCCTTGACTGGCAAAGGAACTTGCAAATAGTCCTGATGCAGGAAGAAAAGGAGTATGTCCCGGAAGAGGCGATGCCCGAAGCCGCAGGCGAAGGGGTCACTCAGGCAGCCCTCAATCGTTGGATTGATGCCAACAAGGATGTGAAATGTCTAATGCTCGCCACCATGAGTGCAGATCTGCATAAAACGTTCATCAACTCAGATGCTTTCACAATCATCAGTGAGTTGTAGAACATGTTCCAAGATCTGGCTCGAGTCGAAAGATTCGAGATTCAAAGGCAAATTCTTGAGACCAGGCTTAAGAAAGGCGAGCCCATAAGTCCACATGTTCTCAAAATGATTGGACTCATTGAGAATATGAGTCGGCTGGATCAGCAATTCTCTCAGGAGATGGCTGTAGAAACCATCCTCCATTCTCTTCATAACGGGTATGATCAGTTCAAACTGAACTACTGTATGAATAGTCGCTCAAAAGTGCCCTTGGTCCAAGTATGCATTCAATGTTAAGTCTAATAAATGCGGTTCAGTATTAATTAACAAGTTAATAATTCAGTGAGATCAAGTGAGTTGAATGCCTAGCTAGAGGCCGCTTCAGTTCAAGTGGTATTAATGATATTAATCCACAGCTTACTCTTGACTGAACCCGTAGGGTCACACAAATAGTAAGTAAACGGATCAAGTATTTAATGGCATTAAATACTCTATCTATGGATATTCGGAATCGACGGATCTTGGTTTCAGTGGGAGCTGAGATCGTCACAAGCATGTGAATACTCCGGAAACGATGATATTGGCGGAAACGGAAATATGGATCGTATCGGAAATATAAATATTATCCAAGTCGTAGATGTTGCCGGAAACGGAAACATGGTACGTATCGCAAAATATTATCGGAAATGGAAATATTGCCGGAATCGGAAATATTGCCGGAAACGGAAATATTGTCAGAATCGGAAATATTATCGGAATCGGAAAATAATTCCGGAAACGGAAATATTAAATATTTGTTCGAAACGGAAATTAATTCCGGAATCGGAAATATTAAATATTGTTCGTATCGGAAATGAATTCCGGAACCGGGAATTTAATCGGAAGCGTATCGTACGAATAAGCATCGGACGAGGCCTGCCGGACGAAGGCCCAGCACGAAGCCGGGCCATCGCCCAGCAAGCAAGACGCACGCCAACACGCACAGCCCATGGCAGCGCCAGGCCCACCGCAAGGCAAGCCCAGCGCGCCAAGGCGTGGCTGCGTAGCGTGGGCCAAGCGCACGCGCATGGGCGCCCCTTGTGGCTGCCGTGCGTGTGTGTGTTTGTGTCCATGCACAATTCCTAAATCTATTAGGATTTGGTGTATGATTAAATTGCTATTCCTAAAAGGATTATTTAATTAATTAGAGTCCTTGTAGGATTCTAAGTTTAGTTAAATCATATCCTACTAGGATTCCAATTCCCTTTCCAAACCTCTATAAATAAAGGCCTAGGGTCATATTTTATGGACATGGAATTGAATTATTCAAAGGGTAAGTTTTGAAAGAAAAATAAGCCAAACACTTGCAAACACTTAACCGAATTTCCTAGTAACCTTAAGGGCGATTCTAGTTGGTCTAACTTGAGGCGGATCCGGACGTACTGTGGACTATCTACGGAGGGACGACATTTGGAGTCCTAAAGGCTTGTTCTTGTTCGGTTCGGGCGCAGCTAGGGAGGGCACGCTACAAAGTGTATGCTCCTAAATTATGCTAAGTGATTATGTGTAAATAATATGTTTCTTGGCATTAACGTTTTTCCGCATGATTTATGTTTTGTCATATGTATCATAACCTAACAGATTGGACGCTTAGCGTACCCCATCTGAGAGGTGGCGGGTTCGTCATTTGATGCTATTTTCCTATTTGCCAAGTCGTTGCATGATCATCATTGCTAGATAGTTTAGTTCATTTCCCCCGATTTCCCTAGCCTATCCCCGACTCCCTAACGTTTCCGTATCTTGATTCAATTTTGCTTAATTGTTAGTTTTAGTTTCTTGGTGATAATTCAAACTAATTCTTGTTCGAACTAGCTTAATATCTCAACTCGATAACCACCGTTTCTATGGGACGATCCCTATACTTGCCGCTATAGTCCATATAGCCGGTTAGTTTAGTGGTTTTATAAATTTTGTTTGGTGAGGTGAATTTCTATTCAACGACGGAAAAACACCCTATCAGTGGTCACAATACATAGTAGAAATTCTATTTGTGCAAGTTCTAAATTCAAACCCACATAGTGTCATAACTAGGGTATTTTCGAAAATGTTGTGCCATGCATTTGAATATATTTCTAAGGTTCGCGGAATAAGCATCTCGTTCCCTTGCCCGGATCTCACCCATCAGTTTCTAAGATTCAATGCCTTGTCCTAATAGAGTCATTTTTGGTCTTTCCAAACGGGACCCTTAAAAATGTTTGGTGGTGACTCCTTCGAAACCCAAAATTACAAAAAGCCTTCCGTAGGGGAAATACCCAAAAAAAAGCGGAAGAAAAACCCCCCTACAGGTTTACTCCCATTGGTTGCAAAAATGTTTTCAAAACATACAAATATGATATTGTATACACATACAAAAGAAAACCTAGATTGGTGGTTAAAGATTATAAACAACTTCACGGCGTTGATAATGTTGAAATATTTTTCACCAAGTTGGAATGCTTGAACTATTTTGGATAAATCTATAAATCATTGCATATGGCAATATGGAAATTGGAAAACAAAACACCTTCCTCAATTGGACTTGTAGAAAGGAATTGTGTACATCACACAATGTAAAAGCTTTGGATGATAGATAAAAGAGCAAGCTTATGAAATCTATTCGTAGATTAAAACACGCGAGTGGGAATTGGACCATATTTTTCAACAAGGTTATTGAGCAATCATACCTTTATGAAAATATGGATCATCTTGTAGATGAAGAGTTTAGTGGGAGCTAAGTCATGTTTATTGGTTCTATATATGAGATACATATCTCTCTATTTAAAATGATATTCAAATTCTAAATGGTTATATTTGAAAATATTTGTCAAAATTAGAACCATGGAGAAACTTAGAACTTATTGGGTTATAGATCTATTGGTAACATCTAAAGGGTTGTTTGGATTCTGTAAAAGTAGTTACTAAATCAAACACAATTGAGAGACTCAAAATAGACTTCTAACCCATATGAGTAAATCTAAGTAATGAATGTTATAACTAAGTATAAAGCTAGGCTGTTATTACTAAAGTTAAAACACGAAGGCCCGTGAAGAGGAACCTTCACCTTATGTCACATGGCAATGCTAAAGGTTTTAGCAAGATTCGGTATCTCTTGAAACAGAATAAGCTAAAAGTTACATGATAGATTTCAAAATGCGAATGGTTTTTGCATTACAATCAATCATGTATAGTGTGATATATGGATCGCCAAGAAACTCGTAAATGTTGGATTATGACGAGTTTATACCAATCTCTATCGACCTAGATCAAAGATCATTAGAACAATATCAAGAACATCCAATACATGATTGACAAGAGGAAGTGAAGATGAACTAAAGTTTTGATGCTACATGCATTTGCCTAAGCAAAAGTTGAATCTTGTTGTTAGGCAAACCACAAACATACACGGGCAATTAGGCGTCGTGATTAAAAGGTGGTAACATAGGTTCTAAGCCATATGTGATGCATGGAAAACTGAATCAATGATTAGTTTCCAAGTTATCAGTTGAAAGGTGTATCTCCCACATCTCTGTAAACTGGTTGGAGTATTCCAAAAGGAATAGCATCATTTGCTATTCTACATAATTGAAATGAATTCATTATTTCATAAGAGGCCACTAAAGGGAATTGTTTCTAGTGGGAGTTCTTCAATGAACTCAGGTTGATCACAAGTCTGCTATCTGGATGATTTTCTATTTTAAATATGATTATCATTCTAAACAGCAATGAAACACTAGATCATTCTATAAACATATTCAAAGATCTTTTCATCTTTCATTGATAGGCTTTCGATAGAAAGGATGCTAAGAATAGGAAAGTATGATAAACTAAACGTCTGCATCGAATGAGATACAACACTCATATACTGAAATGGATTCAAGTTTGAGTTCCATGAATGTTTTAAGTATTAGGTGAAAGGCCTATATTTGTAAAACATTAAATGCTTGATTTTGGGTTAGAGGTCCACAAATTGGTAAGCATTTGGTTTAAACATTTATCATTTATGAACTTGTATTTCATATTGATTTAATCTTGGTTTAGTATTAAATGAGAAAGTCCAAGTGATTCAAACCTTTCAAATGGGATGTCAAGATGGATTCCTTGACAAAGAAACACCCATAAGTGAACTTTAATATTGAAGTCACAAAAGGATCCCTAATCCAAGTCTTGAAAGGTTGGACGACCAATGACTAATAAAGATTAGATTACAAGTTGATTTATAGTCTGTTTCTTGAACTAGACGGACTGGATGTAAGAAATCATTTGCATAGATACTTATTAGATCTTGTATCGGGTTGACCATGAGAACACTTTAAGAGATTAAAGTCATGTCATAAGTAGTTCTCATTAATGGTGATTGGAACCTATTCCTTAGAACCTGAGTAGTTATGGCTGCTTGTTTGAGAATTACTTCGCTTTGATGCTCGCTAAACGTCGCACCGTAAAAGGAGACTATAAAAGCAGTTATTGGGCGTACTATGAATCAAAGAAAGTTGTTCATAAGTTACAAGAAGGGATTGTCCTCCTATCTTTGATAGGATATGGTGTTGTTGTTATACAAGGCCTCTCGAAGAGTTAGATACTGTGGAAATGCATGGCCGTGCTCAGAATGGTTAAGGCTTAACCTTCTGTAAAACTTTAACAGTTGAACTCAGTAATTCGAGAAACACTTCTGGACCTAATAAGGATGGCTTGGATCTTACCTTATGTTCAGTAAGTAACACCAAGAGACCAAGGAATCGGAATGCACACTTGTCTGAATGACAAGGGGAGACTGAAGGAAATATGTCCTTCACCCAAGGTGCATTAGTCTAATACCAAAGTTCAAATTAATTACGAACAATTAATTCAGTGAGATCAAGTGATCGGAACAGCTAGCTGGGGCAATGCTTTCGATCAGTGAGTTATAATCTATATTAGGCTCACAGCTTACTCTTGACTGAAGCTATAAGGTCACACCATTGGCATGTAACATATCATCGGATTAAATGAATCGGAAATTCATTTAATAGATTTTCGAGAATTAGTTCGGGAAAACATAAATATACGATATGACGTTGGATCGGAATTGTATATCGTATCGTGAATATTCGTAAGCTAGGCGAAACGAATAATCGTATCGTACGACGGTGATTCGTCAAGTACTATACAATAACCAATAGCCGTAAGGCATTGGTCGCGGATTTGATCAAGGCAAGGTTGTTGACCCATCGAGCCAAGCGCGCAAGGCCCAACGAGCGCAGCAGCTTGCCACCGCGAGAGCAAGGCCTGTAGGCCTGCTACTGGGCGCGCGCGGGACAGAAGCAGTGGCAGCAAGGCCCAAGGCCCATGGTTGTATTGCTGCGCGTGCTGCGCGTGGGCTTTGTGCGAGAGTTGGCCGGTTGGGGCCTTGTGCCTTGGTCGGTCATGTTATAACCCTAAGGGTTATAACACCTCACCCATTATTATGTTTTTCCACAATTCTAATTACGTATTTCAGTTTAACCTAAATCAAAAGAGAAACCCTAATTTCTTTTGACCTCCGTTCAAACTGTTCTTCCCTAAAAGTTAAAATATCTTGAGTGACGTCTAAGCTACGAATCTCAAGACGGATCTGAACGCGTCGGTGAACCAAGTAGAGGAACGACATTTGGAGTTCTTGTTCGTGTTCGTGATTCGTTGAACTAGGGAAAACACGCTACAAACGTAAGTCTGCTTGATCTGTACTTTATACATGGTTCCTGGCTTTAGGGATTATTCCGCAACGTTAATATGGTTTAACTGTATTCCCCTACACAATTAACACATGGATTCGGTAGTGTATTAACCTAAACAAGATTAAAATTGGAATATTAAGAAATTTTAATAATTTGATCATGTTTTGCGTAAACGAGTAATTTGGGATCCAATTTGTTCTCAATCTCTTGTTGAAACTCATAAGCACAGTAAAAATGTTGACTGAAAATCCCCAAATTCTTGCATTGTTCTACTTTAGATTTGCTTATTTGATATCTTCTTTTGCTCATTTGTTTTAAATGTTCAGTAATCGAAGATTTTAGAATATTTGCTCATTTAGACACAATAAGCAAACGTTTTGAATATTAACAAACCCGAATTTTAAAATTTTAAAAATGAGCAAAAATATTTGCTCATTTGTGTGAACTATATAAACTAAGCAAAAATATTTTTGCTCTTTGTGTCTAAATGAGCAAATATTAAAACCCAAACTTTAAACTTTTGCTCATTGTGTCTAAATGTGCAAATATTAAAGTTCGCCCATTTTAAAATTTTGTTCATTGTGTCTAAATGAGAAAATACTAAAGTTCTGATTTTAAACATTTTCTCATTGTTTTTAAATGAGCAAATATTAAATAAAATTCGATTTTAAACTTTTGCTCATTGTGTCTAAATGAGAAAATATTATAGTTTCAATTTTAAATTATTGTCCTGTATTCATGTCTCTGCTTAATCCTTGTTTTCCCCTTTTCCTTGGGGGTAATATCTGTTGTCTTGTATGCAGCATTGCAGGAAGTCTTGGTGAATCGGTTCTTAATAGCACAACTTCTCTTAAGCCGCTGTCTGTGTTCAATGGACATTCTGCCGCTCTTACTCCCGCACTTCCTGAAGTTATAGGCACCCCTAGTGAGTGTCTGCTGTTGAAAAATTTATTTGATCCAGCCACTGAGGTATGCCCTTGTGAGTTTCTTTTATGTCAATATATCGTATTGTTTCCTTCAAAACTTTAGGAAATCTTCTTCCTTTTACTCGTGTATGTTAATATTATTATTATTGCATTGCAGCCTGAACCAGAGTTTGACTTGGAGATTAAAGAAGATGTTGAAAAGGAATGTTCAAAGTTTGGTCAAGTGAGACATATCCATGTTGACAAGTATGTGATCCCCCTATTTGTGATCACTTACCAGTAAATGTCATTTTTCTTATAGTGTAAATTTAGTTGAAATTGCATCATGCTTGATTAGTCAAAATCTCCTTGCTGTTATCAATTACTGAGTTGGGCATCAGACGGGTAACACCTTCTTATTTTACATTTTGATCTCTCAGAACCTGCCATTACATTGTGGTGTTCTCGATCTGTTTGTTTCTTTGTTTACGAGTTTGGGAATAATAACTGATCTTCATAACGGTGTTGCTCTTGTCCATTCCTACTTATAATATAAAAAGTCCATAGTGGTACGTTTGGTGAAGCTGGGAGTTTCTTATGAGTCATTTTGAAGATGATTAGTATGATGGGAAGGAGGATTAAGCCATAAAACAACCGAGGATTGGTGTTTTATCCTTATAAGTTCATTTTGTGGTGTGCTTTTTTAGGATTATCTGATGGATAGTACCTTGGTTTATTTGCAGCAATCTCAAAAATATGAAGCTATGTTTGTAGATGTTTATACTTGAAGAATCACCTGGATTGCAGCAACCTCATGGATTCTATCCGAGTGAAAATGAATCTGTACTCCGTATTTTGTAGTGGTTGGATTTTTTAGATAATGCTGGTGTTTGGGCTCCCAATTGATATTCAATTGGGCCACTAAGTCCAAAGCCCAATGGCTCCAAACAGCAGCATCAAACCTACCACAATGGCTATTCAGCCATCCATTAAGGCCCAAGGCCCAATAGCAATAAATGACCTATGGGCATTTATTATGCAAACACTATAAATAGGCTGCCAAGGCTCACACCTCAAGGTACGTCCAATTTATTGCCTTAAGACTACTCTTCTAGAGAACTTCTCTCTAGAATCCGAGCATCGTTCTTACTTAGGCATCGGAGGGGCTTTCCTCGGAAACACCCCCGAGGCTAGTGACTTTACTCTTGTGCAGGTGAATTCGGACTCGACTCATTCAAACAAGCAAGATCTTCAACACACACGAAAGGGCCTTCATTCGAAGCCCATTGTTTCCACCTTTACAACACCGGAACAATTTGGCGCCGTCTGTGGGGAAGAACACTTCAAAGCCTTTGAAAGACATTAACCACCTCTTTCTGCAAAATGGTTAATGATGCTGTCAACAACAATGATGACGATATGATAGTGCGGTCAGATTCAGAATCTGGCGAAGAAGGGCACCCTCAATCAGTGGCGAGGTCACAGCCAAGCAGAGCTACGACCGCCACAAACGCAGGACCTCTGATTCCAACTAGGGAAGAACTCACTGCGGCCATGACCATCATGCAAAACTTCCTCTTCAACGAGAAACAGCAAGGATTCGCAAAAGACCGCAGAGAGGAGAGGAGGACCAGGCGACGGCTGAACGAGCCGCCCAGTGTAGAGGTGTCCAGACCCGAACGAGAGCTCCCTCCCTTGACAGGAACACACCTGACGTCGAGATGGATGGAAAGCACGTGGGACACCCAAAAAAGAGCACAACAACAACTAGATTGGTTTGCAAGACCAACGCCTACTCCAACAGCTCTTCAAAGCGAATCGACTACTCGTAACACTCGGATCCGAAGCTCGGTACTCAGCAGGTTGAGGCCCTCGGTCCATTCAAGGTTAAGACCTTCGATCCATTCGAGACTCGGGGTAGGCGAATCAAGTAGATCCGGCGAACGGCCCGAGGTCAGTAGCCGAGAAAGAAGAAGAGACAGGAGGCATGATCGAACCCCTAGCCCCCATCGTACGCCCGAGCGTTCTAATCACAGAACCTCGGCAAACGAAGGCATCAGGGCTAGACTCGGGAAAAGAATCATGACTCCCACGTCATCCCCTTTCTCGGACGAGCTGATCATGGAAGAAATCCCTAAGGTGAGGCTGCCAGCACACCTAACATATAGCGGAACCACAGATCCGAGGGATCACATCATCTCCTACGAGCAACAAATGTTCTTGAGCCCCTACTCCGAAGCATGTTGGTGTAAATATTTCCCAACCACGCTAACCGGAGTGGCGGGAGAGTGGTTTAGATCGCTGCCGAAGGGATCGATCAAAAACTGGAAGAAGTTGAAAAAGAGATTCTGCACGCAGTTCGTGAGCAACAATCGCCCCGAACGAACCACCGCAGAACTAACCTCAATCCAACAAGAAAGAGACGAAAGTCTAAGAGAATTCATGGCCAGATTCATGAAAGAATCAACGAACATACCAAACTTGCAGCCAGACGTGGCCATTTTCGCTTTGAAGCACGCGCTCCAGGAAGGGAAATTCCGTGACAAACTTTCAATGAAAAACCCCTCCAAAATAGCCGACGTGCTCCAAATGGCTGATGCATTCATCAGAACCGAAGAGTTCAACAAAGCTGCTGCAAGGTTGAAAGGATCGTCGGATCCGAGAGATACAACAAATGTCCAGAGCAAGCCCGAGAGCAGCTCAAGGAAAGGGAAGGAGAAAGTAGGAGTTAGGGATATGAGCCCGAAGAAAGACGGGAGAAGGGGTGAACTTCAACCCAAATACGCTAACTACACTCCACTAGCCCTGCCCCGAAAGGAAATCTTTAGCCTCAACAGAAATGATGAGAAGTGGAAGCTACCAGGGAAGCTCAAGTCCAACCCAGCTCGGAGAAACAAGAACAAATGGTGCGAGTTTCACGATGACTTCGGTCACCACACTGAAGAATGCAACTCGCTGAAAGACAACATCGAGGACCTCGTTCGCCGAGGTTACCTGAAGCAATACTTGTTAGACCGAAGGGAGGAAAAAGAAAAGGCGGCAAGCGGCAAACAACACGAGCAATCCCAGAAAAGGGTTTATGAAGCAACAGGGCACAAGAAGAATGACATCCTAGTGGTGTTCGGGGGACATAAGTCTGGCCAGGCCAGCAAGAAACACCTAAGAGCTCTCTCCCATCGAGTCAACTTCAGCACAGTGGGAGATAACCAACCACACCCCCCAAACATGACCTTCACTGCTGATGATTGCTTCGGGGTCCAATACAAACATGACGATCCCTTGGTCATTTCCATGGACCTCAATAACCACAACGTACACCGAGTGTTGGTTGACGGAGGAAATGCCGTCAACATCATCTTCTGGAATTGCTTCGAGCAACTAATCCTCGAGGAGTCAGAAGAAGCGTTGACGAAAGTCAGCTACCCCCTGATCGGATTCAACGGATCCGCATCTATCCCTCGCGGAAAGATCACCCTACCAGTCACAGTGGGCGAAGGTCAAGCAGCAAAAACCCTTCGAGACGAATTCTTAGTGATGGACTGCGACTCAGTATACAACGTAATCATGGGAAGAACCATGATTCACAAGATGCAAGCAATCCCATCCACGTACCATTAGCTGATGATACACGTCTCGGACGCAGGATTTGCCGAACGAATTAGAGGTGATCAAGAGGTTGCAAGAAGAACCTGCCACACCGCCATCCGAAAGCCTAAATTAGGAGACGGTTCCGAGGCTGAGGGAGAAAAGAAAGATGCTCCAGGAGAGGAGAACGAGGCAAAGAGGAGAAAAGCAGGCACGAGCAGCTTATCTCCCGCGGAGGTTGATGCCCGCCCCGAAACCCTATCTCCCGAGCCAGATCAAGAAATTGAGGATATCTTCCTCGAAGAGGATTCAGACAGGAGCGTCCGAATAGGCAAGGGCCTAAGCTCGGGGCTCCGAATCGATTTGATCCAACTACTCAGGGATGACAAAGACATTTTTGCATGGTCAGCAGCAGATATGCCAGGGATAAATCCGAAGTTGATTTGTCACAAGCTGGACGTCAACGCTGAAGCTCGGCCAATCAAACAGAAGAAGATGAATTACTCCTCGGAGAAAAACAAAGCCATCGCCAAAGAGGTGAAAAAGTTGCAGGAAGTTGGATTCATCGAGCCATGCATGTACCCAAAATGGTTGGCCAACGTGGTGATGGTCAAGAAAGCAAACGGCTCTTGGCGAATGTGCGTGGATTTCACAGATCTGAACCGAGCCTGCCCCAAAGACTGCTATCCCCTGCCGAGGATAGACCAGTTGGTCGACTCTACCAGCGGCCATGCACTGCTCAGCTTCATGGACGCCTTCTCAGGGTACCATCAAGTGTTCATGCACCCCGACGACAGGGCGAAGACAGCATTCATCACGAGTGCTGGAGTGTTCAACTACAAAATGATGCCCTTCGGCTTGAAAAATGCCGGCGCTACCTACCAGAGGCTAGTTGATCACGTCTTCGCCGACCAGAAAGGGAGGAACGTCGAGGTCTATGTGGATGACTCCATCGTAAAAACCATCAAGGAGGAAGACCACGTCAAGGACTTGGCCGAGACCTTCGGAAATCTGAGGAAATACAGCATGAAGCTGAACCCGAAAAAATGTGTCTTCGGGGTGAAGTCAGGAAAGTTCCTCGGATTCATGGTGAGCGAAAGAGGAATCGATGCGAACCCGGACAAAGTCCAAGCAGCATTGGATCTACCCGAGCCGAGGACCAAGAGAGACGTGCGGAGGCTAACCGACAGGTTAGCCGCAGTAACAAGGTTCATATCAAAAGCCTCGGACAAAGGAGCCCCTTTCTTCAAAGCGCTAAAACCAAAGAGCCTCCCCGGGGGAGAAGCAGAGCCAGTCAAGAAAGAGGGCGTCCCGAGGAAAGTGGACCCCGAGCTGATATGGGAGCAAGAGCAAAAAGAGGTTTTTCAACAGCTCAGTTCCCACCTAGCCCAACTGCCGACACTGGCCAGACCAAAGGAAGGGGAAACCCTATATCTATATGTCGCAGTCAGCCCTGGAACCGTCAGTTCCGTACTTCTTCGGGAAGAAGAGAAGAAGCAACAGCCGATCTACTTCACTAGCCGAACACTCACAGGGGCCGAAACTCGGTACCCGCTCATCGAGAAAGTTGCATATGCAGTGGTGGTGGCTGCACGAAAACTGAGGCCATACTTTGACTCCCATCAGATCACAGTACTGACCGACCAACCACTCGAGAAAGTACTCGACAAAATAGAGAGGTCAGGAAGATTGGCTGCCTGGGCCTTCGAGCTATCAGAGTTCGGCATCAAATATCAGCCAAGGACAGCCATCAAGGCACAGGCACTGGCAGACTTCTTGGCCGAGTGCTCATACCAAGAGATGCTGGATGATACGAAAAGCACTTGGGAGGTCTTCACTGACGGATCTTCCACAGTAAACGGCTCAGGAGCAGGAGTTGTATTAATCCCCCCAACAGGGAAAAGCATAGAGTATGCATTGAAGTTCGGATTCAAAGCAACTAACAACGAGGCCGAATATGAGGCCGCGATCGCAGGGATAGAGCTTTGCTTATCCCTGGAGGCCGAACATGTTTGTCTCAAAACTGATACCCAGCTTGTAGCCACCCAGATCCGAGGGGAGTATGAGGCCAAGTGGCACAGCATGACAGCTTACCTAGCAAAAATTAAATCCTTAACGTCAAAGTTAAGATCCTTTGAAGTCATCCTCATTCCCCGGGGACAAAACACGCAAGCTGACGCACTGTCAAAACTCGCAAGCTCAACACTCATCGACCTAAACAGGTCGGTCCACGTGGAGGTTCACCAAGAGAGAAGCATTGATCTGCCACCCCCCACAGTATGCAGTTTACGTACCGAACCTAGCTGGATGGATGCAGTAATTGCATACAAGGAAAAGGGAGAACTTCCCGAAGATAAGCTACAGGCGAGAAAGTTGAAGAGATTCAACAAGTGGTTCATCATCGACGCCAAAGGAGAGCTCATGAGGAAATCATTCTCCGCTCCACTGCTAAAATGCGTGGGTCCAACCGACGCTGACTATATCCTAAGGGAAATCCACCTCGGAATATGCGGAAACCACATCGGAGGCAGGACATTGGCACACAAAGCCTTTCGGGCCGGATACTGGTGGCCCACTATGGTTTCCGAAGCAAAGCAGATGGCAAGGAAATGCGAGAAATGCCAAAAATTCGCACCAGCTATCCACCAACCAGCTCAAACTCTACAATCAACACTATATCCCTTACCATTCGCACAGTGGGGGTTAGACATCATTGGTCCCTTCCCCTCAGCTACGAACCAGAAGAAGTGGCTGATTGTAGGAGTCGACTATTTTAGCAAATGGATCGAAGCCGAAGCTGTCTCCTCCATCACCGAACCTCAGGTCCGCAAGTTCATATGGCAGAACATCATCACAAGGTTCGGCATACCAAGACTAATGGTCTTCGACCACGGGAAACAGTTCGACAACACCCCGCTGCAAAAATGGTGCAAACAATTCGGCATACACCTAGCTTACTCGGCAGTTTGCCACCCACAAAGCAACGGGAAAGCTGAGGCTGCAAACAAACTCATCCTCAACGCACTCAAGAAAAGAGTCGAGGATGACAAAAACAAGTGGTTAGAAGAGCTACCCGGAACGTTATGGTCCCTTCGGACCACCGAGAAAGAAGCTACTGGACAAACACCGTTCCATCTAGTATACGGATCCGAGGCTGTCATCCCTGTGGAAATCGGAACAGAAAGCTTGAGGATCCAGGCATACAAGAAATATGATAGACTCCAAGGAGAAAGCAACGATAAACTTCTGTCTGAAGCTCTCGACCTACTAGATGAAGCTCGAAACGATGCAAGAACACTCAACGCAGCTTACTTGCAGAGGGTCAACAAGCATTACAATCGAAGAGTCAACGCCAGACCCCTAAAGGTCGGCGATCTAGTACTCAGAAACGCCGCCTCGGTTCAGAAAGGACGGATCCATGGCAAACTCTCAGCCACCTGGGAAGGACCATACATCATCCATTCTGAAAAAAGGCCATGCACTTTTATGCTGAAATAGTTAGATGGAACAATCTTGAAGAACCATTGGAATACCGATGTTCTCAAGAAATATTTTGTATGACCTCTCTGTAATCCAAGTAAGTTGTTTAATGAGAAGAGGAAAGCCTTTTGTGGCACCATGCGTTTCATTAAACCTATCTCTATATTTTAAAATTCATTGTCCTTTTATATGCATGCTGCCTCGGATCTGATCAATCCGAGACTAAAAACAGGTTGACTTTGCCCATTCCTTGATAAAATGCAAGAAATGACCAAATCACGCACTTCGGGGAATCGTCCAGAATCCTCGGATTCGCGATACCTCGATAAAACTTGTTCGCAACAAACAGTCGATCAAATCAAGTTATAAAACTTCGGCTCAGATCCACGGATCGCCAAAGTCATAACTGAGAGGCAGACTAGCGATCTCTTGCCCAGGTTTCCGAACCACAAGAGATCGGAAGAACAATTCAGACCTCTTAGCAGATCGACGGATCTGAAGAGTCTGAAAATTAAAGAGTCTCTTAGCAGATCTACGGATTTGAAGAACTCGCAAAATTAAAGAGTCTCTTAGTAGATCTACGGATTTGAAGAACTCGCAAAAGTAAAGAGTCTCTTAGCAGATCTACGGATTTGAAGAACTCACGAAAATCAAAGGATTTCTCAACAAGTCCACAAAGAAAAGAAAAGCACGAGAATTACAGATTCAAAGGCAGACTTAAAACTTCGAAAGTGCAAAAAGTTGAGAAGAAGCAGCCGAGTAACAAACATTCATTTTTTATTCAATATTTGGGGGAAGTACAAATACATCAAACAACTCGGGACACACCCGAGGACCCTCAAAAATTGAAAACAAAATGAAACAGTTAAAATCGGCAGCCATCAACACACAATACCGGCCTACCGAAGTACTAAAAAGCAAAAAGAAACAAGTACAACGCAGCGCCGAGGAAAAAGGGGGAAAGGCAAGCACACATTCGGAGGTCCTCAACTGGAACCGACCGACTCTGAAGAAGACGACTGCCCGAATCCCTAACTCTTGGGAGTCTCAGGAACATCCCCTAGGGGAGCATCCTTCGAAGAACCCCCAGCAGTAGTGTCACCTTCGGAAATCGCCTTCTGGGCCCGAGCCTCTGCAAGAGCAGCTTGGCGTTCAGCTTCAGCTTCGTCTCGATCAGCCTGGCATTCCACCAAGTGATCCTGGGCCCGTATCCAGAGAGGAACTTTCTCATTCCAAGGGAAATGAGGCATGTGCTTCGCAAACATGCGCCGAGCACCCAGGATACCATTCCAATACTACTCTCTACACTGATCAGCAGTATAGAGGTCAGCTCGGTCTTGCTCCAGCTTCCGAATGGTCTCATCCTTCTCTCGGATCTTCAGCTGAAGAACAGGCACCTTGTCAGCTTGATTCTGAATCATCTCCCGATTCTTGACAAACTGTTGGAGCCTCGCCTCCGCATCCTTGCTCTCCTTATCAGCCGCCTCAAATTTAGACGTCATCTCCTTGAGAAGTCTGTCTTTTTCTTCAAGTTCGCTCGCAAACTTGGCGGCCATATCTTTCTTCTCCTTGTCGAAGGAAGCTATTTTTTCAGCATCCTCTTCGACTCGGAAGGTGAGCTTGCCAACTTCGGTCCCGATCTCCTCAGCAATAGCTCTAGCCTCGCGACTGTACTTAAGATACAGTTGCTTGACTTCCACAAGCTCGGAGAAGAGCTGCCCAGCCTTCTGGTCCAAGATAAGAATATCACGAGCATAAGCCTCCTGATATTTCTTCAATTGTCTCTCCTCAACCGAGCTGCACTCGGAAGCGAACGAGGACCAGAAGACAGCCTGGGAACGAAGGAAAGATAAGCAAAAATAGGAAAAGCATAAAATAGAGAGACAAATCAAAAAGAAATCCAACACTTACCTCATTCAGGTAGTACTGGGCCATCATAGCCGGATTCCTCTCTTCAGCTCCAGGAACCCTCCACTGCGGATTGGCCCGAAGTAGGTTCTCCCGAGCAGCTTCGGGACCCACTAAAGAACCCACGTGAGCCAGGGGATTCTCCCCCAAAACCGGAGCCCTAGCATACCGAGCCATCGCCTCCCTTACTTCCTCGGGGATTCGTTTCAGCGGAACATCCGAGGAAGGGTCAGCATGGATCAACCTATCCAGGGCCGAGGTCGAAGTAGAACCCAAAGTTGAGTGGCGCCTCTTCCTCGTCAGACCCTGTTCGGGCTGCTCTTCCTCAGCAGAAGGGACATCCTTCTCAGCCTCGGGAATCTCAACATCAGGGCCCGTAAGTTCCACCATCTCCTTATCTGGACTTCTCTCTCTTTCGAGAGGAACGTCAGCAGATTCCTCTTTCTCCTCGGCCACGATGGGGACATCCGAGCCAAGAACAGCGTCAGTCTCGAGCGCCTCCACCACCTTGGTGATATCCTGGATCTCGATCCCTGAAGTAATAGACGGCTTCAGCGGAGAGGGGATGGTATCTTCCTCAGCCAACGGTTGATCAACGGGCGGCAGTTCCGCAACCACCACATTCTTTAACTTCTGCCCTGGCAAGGGCATGAAGTGAAGAAGGTTCTTAGGAGGAGGCATGTCTTCCAAAACCGTTTCCTACAAAACAAGAATTCAAAGATCAGCTTCAGAAAAGAAAAAGACGGACTACAAGAAAGCTCCTAGGTCAGAGCAAATACCTTTTCCGAGGACTGAGAAACCTTCGCCTTCTTCGGATGCGCAGAAGACCTCAGAAGAGTGTTACCCTTCCTTTTCTTTTGATCCTAAGAAAAGGAGACCAAGGGTCAATAAATTCAGAGGAAGACAGGAAAGGAAATAAAGAAAAAAGGCGAAGTACCCGGTTCCTAGATAAAGAGATATCTATCCGAGCCGGGGATGAAACCAAAGGAACGGCGCGCGGCACAGCGTCAGTCACAGGACCCTAAAAAGATGGTCCAGGACCAAGACGTTAGCCGACGGCCAAACAAAGAAGAAGTAAAGACAAATAAAAACCGAGCCGATAGAAACACTCACTGGATCCGAAGTCGTCCTTAAAAGAGGAAGCACGACCTTCACTGGAACAGCTTCGGGAGAAGAGGCAGAATCCCACGGATCGGCTCGAACTTCGGATATCCGAGCAACACCCGAAGGAGACAACACGTAATCCTCCAGACGAGGATTACGAGGGTTCTCTTTCCCGAACTTGTAATCGAGAGCCGAGTCGTGAATAGTTCGCAGATCCAAAGAAATGCCCAGAATCTCAGGATCAAGACAACTAAAGCCGTACTCTGCAAAAACAAATTACAAAACGAATCAATAAACCGAAGGAAAGAAGAGGAGGACAAACTCACTGAAACACGGTCCCAGCCGAAACACACCTACCCCTGTCAAAAATCCTGCTGAGACCGGCGACAGCAAGAATGTCCTCCCGCAAGATGTAGTTAAGGTTCGGGAGCCAGCTAGACGGCAGTTTATAGTTATCCTCCCGAGCCAGAAACCACTGGAGAAGTGAAGGAAATAATGCCCTTGGTCCAAGTATGCATTCAATGTTAAGTCTAATAAATGCGGTTCAGTATTAATTAACAAGTTAATAATTCAGTGAGATCAAGTGAGCTGAATGCCTAGCTAGAGGCCGCTTCAGTTCAAGTGGAATTAATGATATTAATCCACAGCTTACTCTTGACTGAACCCGTAGGGTCACACAAATAGTACGTAAACGGATCAAGTATTTAATGGCATTAAATACTCCATCTATGGATATTCGGAATCGACGGATCTTGGTTTCAGTGGGACCTGAGATCGTCACAGGCAAGAAATGAATACTCCGGAAACGATGATATTGCCGGAAACGGAAATATAGATCGTATCGGAAATATAAATATTATCCAAGTCGTAGATGTTGCCGGAAACGGAAACATGGTACGTATCGGAAAATATTATCGGAAATAGAAATATTGCCGGAATCGGAAATATTGCTGGAAACGGAAATATTGTCTGAATCGGAAATATTATCGGAATCGGAAAATAATTCCGGAAACGGAAATATTAAATATTTGTTCGAAACGGAAATTAATTCCGGAATCGGAAATGTTAAATATTGTTCGTATCGGAAATGAATTCCGGAATCGGAAAATTAATCGAAAGCGCGTCGTACGAATTAGCATCGGACGAGCTTGCTAGACGAAGGCCCAGCACGAAGCCAGGCCCACGTCCAGCAAGGGAAACGCGCGCCACAACACGCCAGCCCAAGGCTGCGCCAGGCCCACCGCAAGGCAGGCCCAGCGCGCGCCCAAGGCTGCGGCAGTAGTGGGCTGCGTTGCTCGGGCTGTGTGCGCGTGCGCATGGCGCCCCTCGTGGGCTGCTGTGCGTGCGTGTGTGTTTGTGTTCACATACGAAACCTAAAACGTACAGGATTCGTTTAATGATTAAATTCCTAATCCTAAAAGATAAATTAATTAAATAAGAGTTTCACTAGGATTCTAATTTAATTAATTCGTATCCTAGTAGGATTCCAATTCTCTTTCCATACCCCTATAAATATGTGGCCTGGGTTCACAATTTATAACGAGTTTTCAAGTATTCAAAGTGAGTTTTTGAGAGAAAAATTCAGTCACATATCTTGCCTAAAAGTGCCGAAAATTATTAGTACCTTAAGGGCGATTCTAGTTGGTCAATCTTAAGGCGGATCCCGACGTGCTGTGGACTATCTACGGAGGGACGACACTTGGAGTCCTAAAGACTTGTTCTTGTTCGGTTCGGGCGCAGCTAGGGAATGCACGCAACAAAGAGTATGCATCTAAACTATGCTATATGATTATGTGTAAATAAAATGTATTCATGGCTAAATGGTTTTTTCCGCATGATTTATGAATTGTCATATGTTTCATAACCTAACAGTGGTATCACGAGCCTCTTATTATTTTCATAATCTAAATTGCATGAACATGGTTAAATATTACAAATTTGCAAGAATTAAAAGGGGTGATTAATTTTCGTAATTGTTAATTAATTGCAAATTGCGTTTATTTAATTATACGTACGCAGTTTTTCGGCAGTTTCTTCGTTACTCATCCAAATCGAGTGATTTTTGTGTCAATTCCGCATGTAAAAGGCATTCTAAAATTTTGACAAAAAAAAAAAAAATCTGCCGAACCCAGAATTCTCAAATTCGAAGCCTAACTATGACTTTTCGAAGGTTTTAGTTTTTCGAATGCAAAATTTCGTAAATTTAAGATGTTAAATTAAATATTTGCGATTCTTGTTGATAAATCTTGAATTTTGATTGACCTACTGTATATGTTTAACAAGTTTGAATGCCTAGCCTTGTTAATTATGCAATCTAATTTGTAATTATGATTAATTTGTTGAAAATTAGAATAATTTAGAATTAATTTGATTTTCATAATTAATTATAATTTAATTAGATACCTATGATTAAAAACCACCATAAAAATTGTAAATTTATGATAAATTTTAAATTTTTATGACCTAGACTTGAATCCATGTTAATCGGAAATCAATTGAATAATAAATTTTCGATTTTGTGCCCTAAAATTATGAAATTAATATTAATTTATTAATTTGTCATTAATTTTAAATATAAATTTTTTAAATTTTATGCGATTCGTTCATATAACTTGCACGCACAAAGCAATGGACGCTACGTGTTACCCTTAAGGGGTGTTGTATAGTGCGGGCATGTGACGACGAGCAAGGGAGCTCGTCGCCCATGCGGCACGAATGCAATGAGCAAGGGCATAGTGCACGAGCACAAGGCAGCAGCACTGCCTTGTGTCGTGGGCTATGAGCAATGGACGAATGGGCATGGGCGAAGGCAAGGCACGGCAGTTGCGTGTGGGCAGCAAGCGAGCTGCGCCACAACGCGCACTGCCTCGCACAAGCGCGCGCAGCCTCGCGCGCAGCGAGCGCAAGCTCGCGTGCCACGAGTGCTGCGCCCAGCGTCGATGCCTCGCGCAGCGAGCGCTGGCTCGCACAAAGCGAGCGCTGGCTCGCACAAAGCGAGCGCTGGCTCGCATCAAGCGAGCGCTAGCGAGCGAACGCAGCGAGCGATGGCTCGCGTGCATCGAGCGCTGGCGCGCGCGCAGCGAGCACGAGCTCGCGTGGAGTCTTGCGAAGGAAAGCAGCAGCAGCTATGCGACGCAGCGCATGGGCTGCGCGCACATGGCCAGCGATGGCTGTGTGCGTGTGGCCCTTGGGCGTGCGATGCGTAGGGTGTTTGCGTTGCGATTAGATCGTTTTGAATGTTTAAGTTGAAATTTTCAGTTTACGCAATTTTAATTAATTTTAAAATTAATAATTTAAATTATTTTCTTGGATTTTAATTTTGAATATTGTAATTATAATAAATTTTATTTATTCTAATTATTTTACTAAAATTAAAATCATGAATTAATTTAAATACCACTGAAATTAAATTAAACTTTTGGATTCAATTATAAATTTATATGAGCTTTAAATTTTAATTAAATTTGTATGTTTCCGGTTAGACTAGAAATACATTTTTATGTTTAAAATTAGTAAAGCATATGAATTTATTGGTTTGAGTGGGAGCCCTTTTTAGTCATAAACTCTTGATTAGGTCTACAAATCCTTAAGGTTAAAACAACTTGATTAGAATTAATAAGGACTGAATAATTGGTAGATTATTGGTGCCCTTGATTAATTGCTGCAAATGTTTACGTGATGCATAATTTGTTTTACTAACCAGCTATGTGGGCCATTCATGATAATGAATGGGTGAATGGTATATATTGTATATGTACTGTTTTGCAGGTTATGAAGTGACTAGTATGGCCCAAATAGGATAGAAAATATGGTCTGCGTACCATTAATTTGAATGTAATTGGTCTAAAGTACCAAAGTTGTTTTTCAATTCAAATATGGTCTGCTTACCATCAAATAGTTGTAATTAGTTTTAATTATAGTTTATCCTATTTGAAGAAAATGGTGCCTCCCACGGAGATTTTCAAGACGGACTTTGAAGTTGAAGCTTCAAGATGAAGTTGGGCCATACTAGATCACATTTATCTTATGCATGTTTTAAGTTATTTATTGCTTTTAAATATGTCTTAAAATGCATGAGATCAAAAGCTTGATTGTGTTGCATGATTAAGGATTTTAGTTCACTTAAAATCTAACCAACATAGTAAGAGCCTTAAGTTCCAAACTTAAAAATTGAGTTATAAGGTGCCATGCCAAAATATACACTTGCTTGGATATCCTTTACATCAATCTAGTAATAGTTTTCGCTCAGCGAGGTGTTACTTATTGGTCCTAAAGCGGCAAGGTACACAAATAATTGTGAGTACATGTTAGTTTTGGTGAAACTCAACGATATAAGTAAGGAGTCCTTTTATGTCGTGGCAAAATCGATAGGTTTACCTAATAAGTTCTTAGACGTACCTATCAACCAAGAATAGTTTCTAGACTATTAGCAAAAGGTTTTTGCTTACCTAAGATGTTTTAGGATTAAGTCGACAAACTGTGCTTAGTTCTTCAATGATTTTAGGATCTTGGAATCATTTTATTCACACCTGCCGGAACACATAACTTGAATAAAATGCTTAATAAACATTGAATTATGCATGTATGCTAGAATTTAAGTTTATTAAGAGAAACTGTGAATGGTTATTTATTTGTTTATTCTTTTCAATTGTAGTTTTTAATATGCCAAACAACAATTCATTCAACATTCGATCAATTCTCTAAAAGGAGAAGTTGAACGGGAAAAACATCCTTGACTGGCAAAGGAACTTGCAAATAGTTCTTATGCAGGAAGAAAAGGAGTATGTCCTAGAAGAGGCGATGCCCGAAGCCGCAGGCGACGGGGTCACTCAGGCAGCCCTCAATCGTTGGATTGATGCCAACAAGGATGTGAAATGTCTAATGCTCGCCACCATGAGTGCGGATCTGCAGAAAACGTTCATCAACTCAGATGCTTTCACAATCATCAGTGAGTTGAAGAACATGTTCCAAGATCTGGCTCGAGTCGAAAGATTCGAGACTCATAGGCAAATTCTTGAGACCAAGCTTAAGAAAGGCGAGCCCGTAAGTCCACATGTTCTCAAAATGATTGGACTCATTAAGAATATGAGTCGGCTGGATCAGCAATTTTCTCAGGAAATGGCTATAGACACCATCCTCCATTCTCTTCATAGCGGGTATGATCAGTTCAAACTGAACTACAGTATGAATAGTCTGGACAAAACGCTCACTGAGCTTCACGGTATGCTGAAAACCGCTGAAAAGACGCTCAAAATTGATAAGCAGGATGTGCTTATGGTGCGTGGGGGCAAGTTCAAGAAATCTGGAAAGAAGAGGAAGGCCAGCCCAACTAAGCAAACTGGCGCCAAATCTGTAAAGAGGAAGGTCAGTCAACCCACTTCTGAATCCGAATGCTTCTACTGCAAGAAGAAGGGGCATTGGAAGAGAGATTGCTTGAAGCTAAAGGAAGATCAGAAGAACGGAATAGTCGTTCCATCTTCAGGTATTTTCGTTATAGACTGTATACTTGCTAATTCAACTTCTTGGGTATTAGATACAGGTTGTGGCTCACACTTATGTTCCAATCCACAGGGACTAAGAAGAAGTAGAAAGTTAAGCAAGGGTGAAGTCGACCTACGAGTGGGAAATGGAGCACGGATTGCTGAATTAGCTGTAGGAACTTACTATTTGTCGTTGCCCTCCGGGCTAGTTTTGGAACTGGAAGAATGTTTCCATGTTCCAAGTCTTACTAAAAACATCATTTCAGTTTCTTGCTTAGATGCTAAGGGATTTTCCTTTTTAATAAAAGACAATAGTTGTTCGTTTTATTTTAAAGAGATGTTTTATGGATCTGCTAGATTAGTCAATGGACTTTATTTATTAGATCACGACAAACAAGTATATAACATAAATACCAAAAAGGCCAAAAAGGATGATTCAGATCTCACCTATCTGTGGCATTGTCGATTAGGCCATATAAACTTGAAACGCTTAGAAAGACTTCAAAAGGAAGGAATTCTAGAACCATTTGACTTAGAGGATTATGGTAAATGCGAATCATGTTTACTTGGCAAAATGACAAAGCAACCTTTCTCTAAAGTTGGAGAAAGAAAAAATGAACTATTGGGTTTAATCCATACAGATGTATGTGGACCAATGAGTACAAATGCTAGAGGTGGTTTCAGCTACTTTATCACTTTCACTGATGACTTCAGTAGATATGGTTATGTCTACCTAATGAAGCATAAGTCTGAATCCTTTGACAAATTCAAGGAATTTCAGAGTGAAGTAGAGAATCAATTAGGCAAGAAGATTAAGGCACTGCGGTCTGATAGAGGCGGTGAATATCTGAGCTATGAATTTGATGACCATCTGAAAGAATGTGGAATTCTATCAGAATTGACTCCTCCTGGAACACCACAATGGAACGGTGTGTCGGAACGGAGGAACAGAACCTTGCTAGACATGGTCAGGTCAATGATGGGTCAGGCCAAACTTCCATTAGAATTTTGGGGACATGCACTAAATACAGCTGCACTGACTATAAATAGAGCTCCGTCTAAAGCTGTCGAAAAGACTCCATATGAATCATGGTTTGAAAAGCCTCCAAATGTGTCTTTTCTTAAGATTTGGGGATGTGAAGTATACGTCAAACGATTAATTTCAGACAAACTTCATCCAAAATCTGACAAATGTATCCTTGTGGGCTATCCAAAGGAAACAAAGGGGTATTACTTCTACAATACATCTGAGAACAAGGTGTTTGTTGCTCGAGATGGTGTCTTTTTGGAGAAAGATCACATTTCCAAAATGACAAGTGGGAGAAAAGTAGACCTCGAAGAAATTCGAGTCGAACAACAAACTCTAGAGAATGCTCAAGATGACATTCAGGATGAAACTCAGAGATCTTTAGAAGAATCTGGTGAGAATCATGGTCAAACTAGAAATGTTACCCCGCGTAGATCGCAAAGATATAGATCTCAACCGGAAAGGTACTTAGGTATTTTGACGAACGAGAGCTATGACGTTCTATTACTTGAAAGTGATGAACCTGCAACTTACAAACAAGCTATGACGAGCCCTAGCTCCAAGCAATGGCAAGAAGCCATGCAATCTGAATTAGACTCCATGTCTGAAAACCAAGTATGGGATTTGGTCGATTTGCCAGATGGCTACCAAGCCATTGGAAGAAAATGGGTTTTCAAACTGAAAAAGGACAAGGATGGGAAACTTGAAGTTTTCAAAGCTAGATTGGTTGCAAAAGGTTACAGGAAAGTCCACGGTGTGGATTACGATGAAACCTTTTCACCAGTTGCAATGCTAAAGTCTATTCGGATAATGTTAGCAATCGCTGCATATTACGATTACGAAATATGGCAGATGGATGTCAAAACTGCTTTCTTAAACGGCGTTTTAACAGAAACTGTGTTTATGACACAGCCTGAAGGTTTTGAGGATCCAAAGAATGCTAAAAAGGTATGCAAGCTAAAGAAGTCAATCTACGGATTGAAGCAGGCATCCAGGAGCTGGAATATACGTTTTGATGAAGCAGTCAGTGACTTTGGTTTCATCAAGAACGCAGACGAATCTTGTGTATACAAGAAGGTCAGTGGGAGCAAAATTGCTTTCCTGGTATTATATGTCGACGACATATTACTTTTCGGAAATGACATTCCTATGTTGAACTTTGTCAAGATTTGGCTTGGGAAATGTTTTTCGATGAAAGATCTAGGAGAAGCGCAGTACATATTGGGCATCAAGATTTACAGAGATAGATCTAAAAAGATGATTGGACTTAGTCAAAGCACTTATATAAATAAGGTGCTTGATAGGTTCAAGATGGCGGACTCCAAGCGAGGCTACCTACCCATGTCTCATGGAATGACTCTAAGCAAGAATCAGTGCCCAAAAACACTTGATGAGCGTAGACGAATGAATGGGATTCCATATGCATCATTGATTGGTTCAATAATGTATGCTATGATATGTACACGCCCGGATGTTGCGTACGCACTCAGTGCTACGAGCAGATACCAGTCAGACCCAGGAGAGGCGCATTGGACTGCTGCCAAGAATATTCTGAAGTACCTGAAAAGGCACAAAGATGACTTCCTGGTCTATGGTGGAGATGATGAATTAATTGTTAAAGGCTATACGGACGCAAGTTTCCAAACCGACAAAGATGATTTCAGATCACAGTCTGGGTTTGTCTTCTGCCTCAACGGAGGAGCAGTAAGCTGGAAAAGTGCTAAGCAAAGCACCATTGCGGATTCTACAACTGAAGCGGAGTACATTGCTGCACATGAAGCAGCAAAGGAAGCTATATGGCTAAGGAAGTTCATAGGTGAACTTGGTGTAGTCCCCTCCATTAAAGGACCAATAGCCCTGTATTGTGATAATAACGGAGCTATTGCACAGGCAAAGGAGCCTAGACACCACCAGAGAGTCAAGCATGTACTTCGTAGATTTCACCTTCTACGAGAGTTCGTTGAAAGAAAAGAAGTCGAGATAAGCAAAATTGGAACTGATGACAACATATCAGATCCATTGACTAAACCTCTGCCGCAGGCGAAGCACAACTCGCACACTGCAGCTATGGGAATCAAGCATATTGGAGAATGGCTTTGATGTCTCTGTTTAATGTTTTAAAGTTTTAGAGTTTAAATCTTTGTAAAACATTATTGGTTAATCATTCACAATAAATGAAGAGAATTCATTTTTCCATTTAATTTGTGGTTTATTAAATGATGAGTCCCTTGAATTTGACGATATATTCAAGATAGACTGTCAGGACCAGTCCTGTGACTAAGAAATGTCTATCAAGTGAACTTGAATGTCAAAGGTTGAAAATGGTCCCTAGTCGGAGTTTTCTATAAAATTGGACGCATAGAAAACGTTAGACGATTAGAATGCAAGATGACTAGTAGTTCTGTTTCTTGAACTATGTGGACATGGCAATGTCATAATCATTTGCATAGATACTTACTTTGTGAAGACTAGTATCGGACAAGACCTATGAAACTTTATTGTAAGAGATGAAAATCTGTCATAAGTAAATTTCATTAAAATTATTAGACACTAAATCCTCAATACCTGAGTGATTTGAGATTACTTGTTTGAGAACTGGTTGCTTTGATGTTGACCAACCGTCGCACCGTAAAAGGAGGCTATAAAGGCAACGCTCAGGTAATCACCTATCAAACGAAGTCTAATCTCAAGATCGCAAGATTGGGATTATCCTCCCATAAATCGGGATGAGATGCTTAAAAGTTGTACAAGGCCACTCGGAGAGCTAGAAACTGTGAAATGCATGGCCGTGCTCGGATGAATCATAGGCTATGATTATCTGTTTATTTGATCAGTTGAACTCTGAAACCGAGGAACACCTCTGGACATAATAAGGATGACAACTCTTACCTTATGTTCAAGAGCAAGCATCGAGCGACAAAGGAATTAGGAAATGCACACTTGTCCCTAAGGACAAGTGGGAGACTGAAGGAAATAATGCCCTTGGTCCAAGTATGCATTCAATGTTAAGTCTAATAAATGCGGTTCAGTATTAATTAACAAGTTAATAATTCAGTGAGATCAAGTGAGCTGAATGCCTAGCTAGAGGCCGCTTCAGTTCAAGTGGAATTAATGATATTAATCCACAGCTTACTCTTGACTGAACCCATAGGGTCACACAAATAGTACGTAAACGGATCAAGTATTTAATGGCATTAAATACTCCATCTATGGATATTCGGAATCGATGGATCTTGGTTTCAGTGGGAGCTGAGATCGTCACAGGCAAGAAATGAATACTCCGGAAACGATGATATTGCCGGAAACGGAAATATAGATCGTATCGGAAATATAAATATTATCCAAGTCGTAGATGTTGCCGGAAACGGAAACATGGTACGTATCGGAAAATATTATCGGAAATAGAAATATTGCCGGAATCGGAAATATTGCCGGAAACGGAAATATTGTGTTGTTCAGATAATTTATGTGGTCTTTACTGAGTTCCAAGGCTCTATCACTTTGTGCTTTTAATATACTTAGCTTTTTGTAATCATCTAGAGTTTCTAGCAACAGTTCAATTAGTTTTGACTTTGAGAGACACTGAAGAGTGGAGGAACTTACTTCTTCTGATGGAACTTGGTCAGTTCCTTCTGTTCTAGCCATAAGGCAGAGATTTGCAGTTTCTTCATTTGGTTGTTCCTCATCGTCTTCTGAGTCTGTTGCTTCGCCCCATGCAGCTATCATGGCCTTTTTGAAGTTTGGTCTGTTGAAGGTAGACTTGTTAAAGCGATCTTTGACCTGTTCCTTCCCTTTTCCTCTGGTCTTGTCGTTCTCCCACAGAGGGCATTCACGAATTTGGTGATCAGTTTCTCCACATTTGAAGCAACCTTGCTCAGTTTTGGAACTAGTGATTTTCTTGGCAAAGTTCCTTCCTTTCTGGTTTCCTGGTTTGAAGTTCCTATAGAGCTTTCTCATTCTTCTGACCAGCATGGCAGCCTCTTCTTCATCTGGTTCAGATTCATCGAGTTCCTCAGCCTTTAGAGCAAGTCCTCGATTTCTTGAGCTCTCGGGAACAGCAGCTCCAAGATGCAGTTCGTGTGTCATCAAGGAACCAGCAAGTTGTTCAATGTTGAACTTGGTGAAGTCCTTGGTCTCAAACAGTGCAGTGACCTTTGTTCTCCAGCGATCATCTTGTGGCATGCTTCTTAGTATTTTTCTTACCTGTTCATCTGTGGGAATGATTCTACCAAGAGAAACTAATTCATTGGTTATGTTAGTAAATCTAGTGAACATTTCTTGAATAGTTTCTTTTGGAAGCATCTCAAATCTTTCATATTTAGACATCAAAAGGTCAATTTTGGAACGCTTAACTTCATTAGTTCCTTCGTGGGTTACTTGAAGTAGTTCCCAAATCTGTTTTGCGTTCTTGCACCCCATGACTCTGTTGTGTTCATGAGGTCCAAGCCCGCAATGCAAGATTTTGACAGCCATGGCATTCATCTCATATTTATCAAAGTCTTCTTTAGAAAATTCAGACATTGGTTTAGGAACTACCTCGTTTTCAGCATTGGTCTTTGTTACCTCGAAGTCTCCAACTTCAATTACACGCCAAACTTGGTAATTTTCAGCTTTGATGAATATCTCCATTCTATTCTTCCAGTATGAGTAGAACTTGCCATTGAACATAGGTGGCCTTTGTGTCGAGTAACCTTCTTCCAGTTTCTCTTGTGAGTTCATACTTTCAGGAACTTGACTCAAACAGGGTTTCCTGTGTTTTGGTGAGTACTGGCTCTGATACCAACTGTTATTCCAGTAGGAACACGCACAAGAGGGGGGGGGTGAATTGTAATTAGAACTTTGATAAAGTTTCTTGCGGAACTTAAGAAACAATCAAGAAACTGAGAATAGAGAAGACAATAACAACAATTGTGAAAACTTCTTGATACTAATCAAGAAGAGAATTCTTTTATTATGGTAATGCCTCGATTACAATAATCTCTCCAACACAAGTTCCTCTCAAACTCGTGTTCCTCACAGTAATCTACTTCGATTACAACTCCTTAACTTCTCTCTCTCAGACTTAAACTCTAAGTCTAAACAGGATAACTCTATCCTTACTAATACAAAATATAATTCGTGTTTGGATAACTCTAGATATTAATAATGCTTTTGTGAGGATATAAGAAACTTAGGAACTTTGAATTAACTAGGACACAAACTGTTTTAGAAAATCTTAGACAAAACGTTTTTAGGAAAGCAAAAACTCTCAGAATGTTTGTGTGTTTTAAACCAAAAACGATTTCCCTTTTATAGTGTTTATCCTTAGGGTTAGTTCCCTTCAAAACCTCAACTGCTAACTGCCAGCACTTTGGTCTCCACGTCCCTTGACTTGAGGAACAAGGGGAAGACCACTTCCCACGTTCAGCCATGAAGCAGTTGGTGATTTGACTCAATCAAACCCTAAAACATTTCTTTAAAACAGATTTTATTTATCTACAACAACTTAGGAGAATTTTTAGGAAAATAAGTTTTGTTTAAATAAAATAAAACGTAAATCTATTTTATATTAAATATGCAAAACTTGTTTTTATTTATGAAATGTTTTCCATAAAAATCGCTTCCAATAAAATAAATGGCCTAATTAAATCATAAGTTCCTTGAGTACTCTATATACCATTAGCATAATTAATATTTACATAAAATTCTAAGTACAGTGGACTACCTAGACTTCATGTCTTCCCTTTGTCTGGAACTTGCAACTCAGAAGCTTCAGACGTTCCAGCCAAGGAACATTGATGAGTTCCTCTCTAGTTAACACAGGAACTCTTGGCTATGAGTCTGTAATAGTTCTTGTGGATATTCGGAACTCTTGATATGTAACTGTGTTGCTCCTCTTGTGACTTCAAACTGGAACAGATACAACTTCCATCTCTGAAACTCCATTGACTGTTCCAAGTGTACCTCAGGAACTTCACCAGTTTATTCAAGTTCCTATCCTAATAGAAACTTGGGCATATGCCTGTTCAAAGTCATTTAGCAACCATAATCAGGAAGTTTGCAATATGTGTGTGTCATCAACCAAAACATAGGAACAACATATTGTCTGAATCGGAAATATTATCGGAATCGGAAAATAATTCCGGAAACGGAAATATTAAATATTTGTTCGAAACGGAAATTAATTCCGGAATCGGAAATGTTAAATATTGTTCGTATCGGAAATGAATTCCGGAATCGGAAAATTAATCGGAAGCGCGTCGTACGAATTAGCATCGGACGAGCTTGCTAGACGAAGGCCCAGCACGAAGCCAGGCCCACGTCCAGCAAGGGAAACGCGCGCCACAACACGCCAGCCCAAGGCTGCGCCAGGCCCACCGCAAGGCAGGCCCAGCGCGCGCCCAAGGCTGCGGCAGTCGTGGGCTGCGTTGCTCGGGCTGTGTGCGCGTGCGCATGGCGCCCCTCGTGGGCTGCTGTGCGTGCGTGTGTGTTTGTGTTCACATACGAAACCTAAAACGTACAGGATTCGTTTAATGATTAAATTCCTAATCCTAAAAGATAAATTAATTAAATAAGAGTTTCACTAGGATTCTAATTTAATTAATTCGTATCCTAGTAGGATTCCAATTCTCTTTCCATACCCCTATAAATATGTGGCCTGGGTTCACAATTTATAACGAGTTTTCAAGTATTCAAAGTGAGTTTTTGAGAGAAAAATTCAGTCACATATCTTGCCTAAAAGTGCCGAAAATTATTAGTACCTTAAGGGCGATTCTAGTTGGTCAATCTTAAGGCGGATCCGGACGTGCTGTGGACTATCTACGGAGGGACGACACTTGGAGTCCTAAAGACTTGTTCTTGTTCGGTTCGGGCGCAGCTAGGGAAGGCACGCAACAAAGAGTATGCATCTAAACTATGCTATATGATTATGTGTAAATAATATGTATTCCTGGCTAAATGGTTTTTCCGCATGATTTATGAATTGTCATATGTATCATAACCTAACAAGAAGATCCACGTAGTGCTGATGATTTCGATCCGGAGCAGCCACCCCCACCATATCAGGATCAGGCCTCACAAACCACTTGGGAGGGCGATAGAAATTGGGGTGCTTCGGATCCGTCGGCACGCGAACAAGCAACCACTCCGTCTTCCATTTATGGTCGGAGCTGAGGTAAGGGTATGCCGTAATGTAGTTTGGCTCCCCCCTCCTTCGGGACTTCTTGTTAATGATGGTCCACCAACCATACCCATCACCCTTGGAAGCATGATTGAAAGACAGATCGTGGAGATCCCTAAAAACGGAGACAGAGCAGGGAAAATTAACGAAATCGCACACCCATCTAAATCCGATGATGTGCCTCATAGACTTGGGAGTAAGTTGGGCCAAACTGATGTTGTACGACACCAGGAGCTCGGAAATGAACGGATCCAAGGAAAGCGGAGGCCATCCTCCAGGTGATGAGTGTACACAGAGATGAACCCCTTTGGCGGATGAGTCACCCGAGGACGCTCCTGATCGGGAAGTTCACACCAGTACCCCAAGGCATGCTGGATTCCGTATAGCTCCTCGGCCTTCCGATGATAGTTCCCCAGCTTCGCCTCCACTAACCAGTCACCACTGACTGATTTCTCCAACGAACCATCAATCTTGATGGTCTCATGCAAAATCGGAGCATACTTACCATTCGGATCAGCTTCAGTCCAATGAACTGGAAACTCAGGGTAAGGACGACGGACACCCGAAGAACCAACCTTCTTACCAGAAGCAGCGCGTTCAGACACACCAGACCCTCCAACAGCGCCATCTTTGGAAGCGTCCCAACCAGTCGAGCGTTTCTCCACCGGCTTCTCCGAAGGCCAGCCCTTCGAAGCTTTCTGTACCCTTCCCGAAGGCACCTCCTCCCTCTCACTAGAGGAGCCAACGACGAACTTACTTTTGCCCTTGTTCTTCGCCATGGTTGCAAATTCTCGGTCTAGGGTTTAGATTGAGGAGTAGAGGAAAGAACGAAAAAGTAAGGAAAATTCAGAAACAAGTTACCTTTTTCCGAAGCGGAATTCGCCGACAAAGCGAACGACACAAGTTCCCGAAGTTAAAAGCTGACTGAATTCCGTAGATCTGAAGAAACTCGAAAGCTGCGATCGCCGGAAAAAGAGAGGAAGTTTGTGTAAAAGAGAGAGAAAGTAAAGGTTTGAAGGAAGCCTTGCGCCCAGTATTTATAGGGAAAAAAGGCGCACCAACTTCTTTCAAACCCACGATCTCCATGACGCAAAACAAGTCCCAACACTTGTCATCAATGCAAATCATCCCTTTTCAAAAAAGAGAGGGAACTTTTGGACTTCTGACAGCTGGAAACCCACCCATTTAATTCTAAATGGACCGGGTCTGGGGGGGCATGTTGTTTGGGCTCCCAATTGATATTCAATTGGGCCACTAAGTCCAAAGCCCAATAGCTCTAAACAGCAGCATCAAACCTACCACAATGGCTATTCAGCCATCCATTAAGGCCCAAGGCCCAATAGCAATAAATGACCTATGGGCATTTATTATGCAAACACTATAAATAGGCCGCCAAGGCTCACACCTCAAGGTACGTCCAATTTATTGCCTTAAGACTACTCTTCTAGAGAACTTCTCTCTAGAATCCGAGCATCGTTCTTACTTAGGCATCGGAGGGGCTTTCCTCGGAAACACCCCCGAGGCTAGTGACTTTACTCTTGTGCAGGTGAATTCGGACTCGGCTCATTCAAACAAGCAAGATCTTCAACACACACGAAAGGGCCTTCATTCGAAGCCCATTGTTTCCACCTTTACAACACCGGAACAGCTGGTATTATAACAGTTACTTCTATGTAATATTATTGCCATTTAGCAGTTTAGCATATGCTAGCTCTCATAAAAAGAAGAAACAAAGCATATGCAAGCTGCCATTAACGACCATTTCCATATATGTTCTTATTTGGTTCCTTTTTCTATGTTCTCAATCTAATTCCTATTTTTGGTACCTTGAAACAAGGAAAAATCATACTCAGCCGCATGAATGTAGGAGTTTACAAATTTACAACAGTTGACACGAATATGTCACTATAAATAAATTTAGAAATTACTTTGGATTGACCAAAGCAATTTTTAACAATTTGTTTGAAACAACATATCTAGCGTTAAAACTTTAAAGTTCTTTTATACTGTTTCAACCAGAATTGAAATTCTCTGAAATGAAAAAAAAAATTCTCAAATTTACGGGCTTCTAGAGCCTAGTGTACCTCATCCGGCTTGGGGCTAGCCCAAGCCTATTACAATCAAGATTAAGGAGTGGAGGATCTAATAGAACACGAAATAATCAGCTACCATAGGGGTTAGAGATAAACGAGGTATTTAAAGTGTTTGCTCATTGTGTCTAAATGAGCAAATATTAAAATCCGAACTTTAAACTTTTTCTCATTGTGTCTAAATGAGCAAATATTATAGTTTCAATTTTAAATTTTTGCTCATTGTTTTTAAATGAGTAAATATTAAAGTTCGGATTTTAAACATTTGTTCATTGTTTTTAAATGAGAAAATATTAAAGTTCGATTTTAAAATTTTGCTCATTGTGTCTAAATGAGAAAATATTATAGTTTAGAATATTAACAAATCCGAACTTTAAAATTTTAAAAATGAGCAAAAATATTTGCTAATGAGCTAATTTTTTGAACATTACGTAATTTTAGATTTTTAAATATTTGCTCATTTAGACACAATGAGCAAAAGTTTAGAATATTAACAAATCGGAACTTTAAAAATTTAAAAATGACCAAAGTTTTTGAAAGTTACGTAATTTTATATTTTAAAATATTTGCTCATTTAGACACAATGAGAAAAATTTTGAGTATTAACAAATCTGAACTTTAAATTTTAAATAATGAGCAAAAATATTTGCTCATTTGAGTAAAGTTCTCATTGCCATGTTCCGTGATCATTTTTTTGGGTAAAGATTATCTAAAATAACTCAAATACATATCTGATTTAATGGTCATTTTTAAGTACCTCCACTAAAAGTGACAGAGACTTATATGGCAATGAAGAACAAGTATTCGCGTGACTAGTTAAGCAACTAGCAGTGGAAAAATGTCCGAAAGCAAGCTAGAATTGGTTAGCGAGCACTATTGCAATACTCGGCCATGAACAATAGATTGAACCAGGAATACTATCAGATTTTCTCTTTAATGAAAAGATCTCAAAATGGTATGAGCTTTCAATGTACTTTCAATGTCTAATACACTAGCACAACAAGCATGTACGCCATCCAAGCGGTATACTCCTAACAAAAACTTGAACGGAAACTAATAAACTTCAGTAGCTGCAAGTCCATTGGCATCCATCTCCCGTTGAAAAAAAAGCTGATGTAATCCTGACACTAACGCAGTTCACTAACTGTATTTCTGAACTCTATTTGTATACTGTTGCCGAGCTCAAAAACAAGCACCCATGTTACAATCCCTAATCCATTCTGAACTCTATTTGTATACTGTTGCCGAGCTCAAAAACAAGCACCCATGTTACAATCCCTAATCCAGAATTCATTGTTGATACTCACTAGCCAAATAGGGCACGAAGGATTCCTCATCAATCCAATCAGCATAGATGTCAACCAATTTCTTAATCTTTTTCTTCTTGAATAAGCAACCTCTTGGTGCCACTGGTGGCAGTTTCTGCTTCAAAGCACTGCGTTTCTGAGCCTCATTAGGTAGGGTATTTTTGAGAGTGACAAGCAGGGCATAACTTCCATTTGGTCCGACACCTAAATGAAAACATGAGTTTGAGGTTTGTTTCACCAGATAAATTGTACTTCACAATTTTGAACATCTGCTAGATTTTTACAGGACTATAGGAGAGGTGATCATTTGTTTGTACATATCAAAGTTACCTGACATGGGCATTGGTGGTGGCATTAGAGGTCTCCTTGGAAATGACCGTTTTTCCTCAATGTCAACAGCTACAACATCATCCTGAAAGCCATAAAGGACTGAAACTCTTCACAAGAAAACTTATTCTCCATGTCAACTTCGACATCATCCTCAACTCTTGTCAATGATGTATCCACGGGAATATTACCAGGAATTTTCACCAGTTGATTGCATATCCTCTCAACCAGAGGCCTTAAACATGTTCCTTCACTCCCCAAAACAAGAATAGTGGGTTCTCCGGGTGAAATCTCACGCATGGGAACAGCTCTAGAAGCAACTGACCCTCCAAGAACCCGCCAACCATTTTCAGAAGACGATGTTATAAACTGCATCATGTTCTTACAAGATACGATATGTAAATTTAAAGGTAAACTTCTTAGAACAATGCAAACTATTTAGTGTAGAGATTGGAATCCTCATCAATCAAATTGTTTTCTTATAAACCACAGAAAGCACTTAACAACTACTACTACCAACTAACATATTTTTTTCATTTTGCATGCATACATATAGCCACAAATTTTAAAATGCACACACAACGCATACAAAATTCAATTCAAAACTATACAAAACTCGAATCATAACCATACAAATCCAAACCATCCCAGTTCAAAATACAAAATCCAAGATTCAAATACAAAATCGTAGAAATCCAAATACAAATACAACTCCAAATATCCATACAAAAGTAACATACAAAAGCCCATCCGAGGCAAAGCTAGAACTCGCTACCATGCAAGATCAGTCCGAGTCATCCTCGATCACAGTCTCGATCACAGGCTCCTTGTTCCTGTTCCGACTCATGTACCGTTCCAGCTCCTGGTCAAACTCTGTCCTGGGAGTAACTGGCTCCTCCTCTGAAATGCGAAGGGTACTGGAAAACGGTTAAGGTCCCTGCTGATGGGAAGGAAACTGATAAGAATGCTAAGTCGCTCCTCCATTAAATTGTCAATTAATTATGAAATTCTAAACAAATTCTAAATTATTTGAAATTCAACAAATCAATTACAATTACAAATTAGGTTGTATAATTAACAAGATTAGGCTTTAAAATTGTTAAACATATACAGTAGGTCAATCATAGATTCAAGATTTACATACAAGATTCGCAAATATTTAATTTAACATCATAAAAATTACAAATTTTGCGTTCGAAAAACTAAAGCCTCAGGAAAGTCATAGTTAGGCTTCGAATATGGGAATTCTGGGTTCGGCGTCAAATCTTTGATTTTTGTCAAAATTTTAAATCGTCGTTTACATGCGAAATTCACTGTAAAATTATAAGATTCCGACCATTATTAACAAAACTACCGAAAAATCATGCGAACATATAATCAAATAATCACACGAATTTGCAATTAATTACACGAAATTAATCACCCTTTAATTCATTGCAAATTTATAAAATTTAATCCATGTTAACTATAATTGATTATAAATTAATTAGAGGCTCGTGATACCACTGTTAGGTTATGAATAATATAAACAATATAATTCATGCGGAAAAAACCATAAAGCCAGGAATCCAAATCAATTGCCACATAGTCAATTATCATAATTAGGATACATACAATGTGATGCGTTCCTTCCCTAGCTGCTCCCGAACCGAACAAGAACAAGTATAGGACTCCAAATGTCGCCCCTCCGTAGATAGTCCACAACACGTTCGGATCCCTCTCAGATTCAATTAACTAGAATATTATCTAGGGTTTTATGTGCACTCGGGAAACTTATAATATTATTAGGCAAATATTAAATTCTCTCTTGAATCTAGTAATGTATAATAGTATATTGAATTGCATTATAAATTGTGATCATGAACCACATATTTATAGGGTGGAAATAACATAGTTTAAATTCTACTAGGAATCGAATAACTAAATCCATTAGGATTCTAGTTAAGTAATATCATTAGAATTTTAGGTTTAATCAAATACCTAAGCATTTCAGATTTAACTAAATCATCCAAATTGAGTAGAATTAGGAAAACACGATTACTTGACAAAAAAGTAATCCTAGCCGGCCAAGGGTTGGTCGTGTAGCACGCACAGTCCCGCAGCCCGCAACTCTCAAGCCCACGAGTGGGTGCTGCTGCTCACTTGGCCCAAGAGCGTTGGGCGCTGGCAGCAAGCACGGGGCCCATCTCGTTGGGCGCTGCTTTGCTCGGCCCCTTTGCCTTGCTGCTTCCGCGCGCGGGCTTGCCGGGCGCTGGGCCTGGCGCTTGCGCTCGGCCTTGCGTCTCGCAAGCTCGTTCGTCGATCGTTCGCACGTCGCGCTTCCGATTTGTTTTCCGATTCCGGAATTCGTTTCCGATTCGAACAAATATTTAATATTTTCGATTCCTGATTTTATTTTCAATTCGAACAAATATTTAATATTTCCGATTCCGACAATATTTCTGATTCCGGTAATATTTCTGTTTCCGGCAATATTTCCGATTCCAGCAATATTTCTATTTCCGATAATATTTTCCGATACGAACCATGTTTCCGTTTCCGGCAACATCTACGACTTGGATAATATTTATATTTACGTCATGATCCATATTTTCGTTTCCGGCAATATCATCATTTCTGGAGCATTTTATATTTTTCCTTTTGACGATTTCAGCTCCCACTGGAACCGAGATCCGTCGTTTCCGAATATTCATAAATAGAGTATTTAATGAATAATATATTCACTTAAATATATGATCTGTTAACGTACTATTTGTGTGACCCTACGGGTTCAGTCAAGAGCAAGTTGTGGATTAATATTATTAATTCCACTTGAACTGAAGCGGCCTCTAGCTAGGCATTTAGCTCACTTGATCTCACTGAATTTATTAACTTGTTTAATTAATTCATACTGAACCGTATTTATTAGACTTATCATTGAATGCATACTTGTACCAAGGGCATTATTTCCTTCATTATTGTATTAAGTGTGCTAATTGTGCTGAAGGATGAGTCTAGCAGCAGTTCTTTAAAAACAAGAACTTCAATATAAGTTGTTCAATGCCTTTAATGTAAACAAATTGTAGAAGTGTGCATAATATTACAATGTTAATGTACGGTACTAATAATTATTTTGTTGTAGTTTATATCAATTTTGAACAAATTCATGTAAGACTCATTTTTTCGTTCATTTATACATTAGTAATGAATAGATTTTCTTGTTGTTTATTCATTTTGATCTCTATGGTTAGTTTTACCTTCACTGAACTTTCTTTATATGGATAATCTTTTAAGTACGTCGTCAGTTGGACCCCCGAAATGATAATTAATAATAACTCTTAATTCTTGACGCTATTGTAATTAATATTATACAAATAAATATGGACCTTTTTTGGGGTCGTATCATCGTGCTCATTTAGAATTAAAATTTCCGCCAACACAAATTTATGGACGACTGTAGGTGTCGAGAACATTAAATAGGAAAATGTTGGGCAAAGCGGGAAAGAATCTTTTCGACGCCATAAATCAGATATGTGGACGCTTAAAAGCGTCGAGGCTGTCGACACTGAAGTAAAAAGGTGGTCAGCAAAAAGCATCTCCATTATCGACTCTAATTTCTCGTCGCTTCGGGAAAGCGTCGAGGGTTAATTTTTCGACGCTTTTAGGAGTTGAAAAACGGTCTAAAAAGCCTAAATATCAAAGGGGGTAATCAACATACAAATTAAGGGGGTTAGTTAGCCTAAAAGTTAAGGGGGATAAAATCGTGGGGTTAGTTCAACTAAAAAACCATGGAGGGGCTAGCTAGCCAGAAAAGTGCTTAAACTTTTACTAACTTTTGTTTATAGTCTATGTATCATGTCTCAGACACAGGTAGTGATTTGATTCAGATAGGGGCTAGTGAAAAGGTAATAATTTTTCAGAATCGCTCACACTTGTACCAGCACCCAACCTATGCAGATTCGGGGGCTAGTTGTAGGGGTACTCGCTTATTTATAAGAGGAAGCACAACGATTCTAGAATAGTTTCACTCACTCTAAGGGGGCTAGTTATACGGGTGTGCATACCAACATGGCGGTAATATGCACCTTTTTGTAGAACGTAACAAGGAAGATTTTAACAACTTCCCTACCAGCAGGTATTGAGTAAACCCTACCAGCCTGAATCCTATCGGTAGGACAAGAATAACACACGGTTAGGAATTAAAGTAAACAGGTCTCTATTCGGATATAGCCCAAATAATATGTACACCCGTCCCTATATATATGGACCTCATTAATTGGAAAAGGCAGGTAATTCCAATAATTCCACTAGACATTTATTCATAATATCTATTTTCTCTGACTTAAGCATCGGAGTGAGATCTTCAAAACACTCCCGATGATAGCTTAACGTTCTTATTTACGCATGATCCTTCCAAAGCCATATCACAATGCAAATAGTAGGATCACTCCAACCGTTTTTAATCCATACAGAAACAACTTATATAGTGATTTTTAGATGCAATAGTCCTACAATAATATTATTCTTCTCTCTGATATTCTTTCATCTACATTTACTAATACATGAAGAATAACCGTTTAAAACCACGAGGAGGCAATGACCACCTTTCTAATGCACCGTAATCAGGGTGATCTACCTCCTCGTGGTTTCTTTAATACACCTATAGTCGGAATAATTTGTCGATTTGCCTCTCACAAACGTACATACACCGTAAGAGCCAACGACTGTATTTTTGTTATTGCATCGTAGTGAGGGCGATTTTTCGAATCGGCTTTCGCAAATGTCCATAACCGTCCCGTATAAAATCAGAGTATTTTTATTTTTTTGTCGTTTTACAACACATAAAATCCGAGTTAGTGATAACATTTATAAACCATCTGCTTTTATTACCCTTTTTTTTTACAAGGGTTGCATTTATTATCTATCTAAGCTAGAGTTTGAGTATATTTACAAGCATCACTAAGTTATCCACGTCTCAAACATGCTGTAACCCAAGTGTCATCTCAAAATATATCATGTGGGAACTCAACTTCAAATTTCTTAACTACATAGCTTTGATATGAACAACTTTTTATTCAGCCTTTTCCAATTCAAAACACAATCAAACTCTCATACAAAATTCCCCTCAAAAAAAAAAAAAAAAACTCACATACAAATTGTAGGCAACCTAGACAAGTATAATTAACAATCGTATGATGATGAACTTCCACCGATTTCATGATTCATGGGTGGAGAAATTGAACAAGTTCACTAGCCAGCTCGCTAGCACACCAACTCCTCGGCCAAACTCCACTTCAGACCACCAACATGTTCGACAGCTCGTCGACGAGGTTGTCGCTCATTACGCTCACTACTACGAAACCAAGACCACCGCGGCTAAAACCGACGTGCTCACTTTGTTCGCATCGCCTTGGGCTTCATCTCTGGAACGCTCACTCTATTGGGTGACGGGCTTCCGTCCTACCACTCTTTTCCACCTTGTGTACACCGAGTCGAGCATTCGGTTTGAGTCCCATGTGGCGGATATCTTGCGAGGTCGCCGTACGGGGGACCTTGGGGAGCTTACACCGGGCCAACTGGCTCGGGTTAGTGAACTCCAGTGCTTGACTGTGAAAGAGGAAAACGACATTGGAAATGAGCTTGGAGGCTGGCAGGAGGAGGTAGCCCGCTCTGAGCCCGAATGGTCTGGGTTGTGTGGAAATGGGCCTGACGGTCTAGACCGTCTACTCGCAAGGCTTGGTGCGGTGGTGGCTAAGGCAGATGAGCTGAGGATGAAGACGATACGCCAGGTGGTGGAGCTACTGACACCGCAGCAGGCGGCTGAGTTCTTGATAGCGGCGGCGGAGCTTCAGTTGGGGATTCAAAGGTGGGGTTTACATCAAGATCGGGCACGTGTCGTTGAAATTAAAGATGTTGACACCTTGTAATTGTGGGTGCATCATGCATGTATGCATGATTCCATGGTTTGTTTTTTAATTGCTTGAAAATCCTAAAAGTTAGGAAATTAAAATGGTTGCGGCAATGAACAATTTGGAGGCTATTTGCATCCTAGTAACAGGAATTAGGAATCTATTATTTTAAGCTTATGAAATTAGGTTTTTTTTTTTCTATAAATATAAGTTGGAAGTTTAATGAACTGATGTATTATTAATTGGATATTCTAATTTTTTTTGCGTGCCTCTGGTTGCAATAATATTATCATGTGGCTCGGCTTATAACTAGACGCTACACTAGTCCTAGGCTCCTAGCCGCTTGCACGCATTGGCACATTGCTGCGTGCTTAAACATTGAATTTTGTAATTAATATAAAATCAAGTAACATTAGTTTATACAATGAATCTCTAACATGAGATTAAAGAAATGACAATAAAACAAGAAAAGTAACAACGAATATATTTTATAAGTAACATTAACAGAGAAAGTCAAGTAATATCGGTCAATAATTTTCTGCACAATAGTTGCGATCGAGGAATTGCACGTGCGTCACATCATCAAGTTGATGGTGTTGCTGGTCACACAAGAGACGAATTGCTTATAAAATGAGATAAGGAAATAATAGGGGTTCAATTTATCAAAATTTTCACCGTTTGGAGTCTGATTTTTTTTCAATGTTTGGGGTTTATCCAATTTTTTTTAGCAACTTAACCTATGTTTAACTCATCCTTAATCATGTATGAATAAAAAGAATATAATATATACGCTAACTACCTAATTCTATCTTAATTAATAAAATATAATGAAAAAAATTGCTTATAATCTACTTCGTATACTAT